>NW_026870965.1:1851108-2159626 GCF_033118175.1 Dama dama | reverse complement strand
GTCCTATTTTTCAGACCGTTTCATTCTCCTCATATTTTTGACACATTTTAAAGCTCTTCATATTTTTCACACTTTTTCAGGCTCTTCACGTTTTTCAACACCGCTTCATGTTCCTTCTATTTTTCAGACCGTTTCATGCATCTCATATTTTTGACTCCTTTTAAGTTCTTCATATATTTCACACATTTTCAGGCTCTTCATGTTTTTCAACACCGTTTCATGCTCCTCCTATTTATGAGACCATTTCATGCTCCTCCTATTTTTCAGACAGATTCATGCTCTTCATATTTTTGACACCTTTTGAAGCTCTTCATATATTTCACACCTTTTCAGGCTGTTCATGTTTTTGAACACCGTTTCATGCTCCTCATATTTTTCAGACCATATCATGCTCTTCATATTTTTGACACCTTTTGAAGCTCTTCATATTTTTCACACCTTTTCAGGCTCTTCATGTTTTTGAACGCCGCTACATGCTCCTCCTATTTTTCAGACCGTTTCATGCTCTTCATATTTTTGACACCTTTTGAAACTCTTCATATATTTCACACCTTTTCAGACTCTTCATGTTTTTGAACACAGTTTCATGCTCCTCCTACTTTTTTGACCGTTTCATACTCTTCATAATTTTGCCTACTTTGAAGCTCTTCATATTTTTCACACATTTTCAGGCTCTTCATGGTTTTCTACACCGCTTCATGCTCCTCTTATTTTTCAGCCCGTTTCATGCTCCTCATATTTTTCACACCTTTTGAAGCTCTTCATATTTTTCAAACCTTTTCAGGCTTTCATGTTTTTTCAGCACCAGTTCATGCTCCTCCTATTTTTCAGACCGTTTCATGCTCATTTCATTTTTTACACCTTTTGAAGCTCTTCATATTTTGCACACCGTTTCAGGCTCTTCATGTTTTTCAGCTCCACTTCATGCTCCTCCTATTTTTCAGACCGTTTCATGCTCCTCATATTTTTCACACCTTTTGAAGCTCTTCATATTTTTCAAACCTTTTCAGGCTCTTCATGTTTTTCAGCACCAGTTCATGCTCCTCCTATTTTTCAGACCGTTACATGCTCATCTCATTTCTTACACCTTTTGAATCTCTTCATATTTTGCACACCTTTTCAGGCTCTTCAGGTTTTTGAACACCACTTCATGCTCTTCCTTTTTTTCAGACCGTTTCTTTCTCCTCATATATTTGACACATTTTGAAGCTGTTCATATTTTTCACACCTTTTCAGGCTCTTCATGTTTTTGAACACCGCTTCATGCTCCTCCTATTTTTCAGACCGTTTCATGCTCGTCATATTTTTCACACCTTTTAAAGCTCTTCTTATTTTTCACACCTTTTCAGGCTCTTCATGTTTTTCAACACCACTTCATGCTACTGCTATTTTTCAGACCGTTTAATACTCCTCAAATTTTTAACATTTTTTAAGGCTCTTCATATTTTTCACACCTTTTGACGCTCTTCATGTTTTTAAACACGGTTTCATGAGCCTCCTATTTTTCAGAAAGTTTCATGCTCCTCATATTTTTGACACCTTTTAAACCTCTTCATATTTTTCACACCTTTTCAGGCTCTTCATGTTTTTCAACACCGGTTCATGTTCCTCCTCTTTTTCAGAAAGTTTCATGCTCCTCATATTTTTGAAACCTTTTGAAGCTCTTCATATTTTTCTCACATTTTCAGGCTCTTCCTGTTTTTCAACACCATTTCATCCTCCTCTTATTTTTCAGACCGTTTCATGTTGCTCCTATTTTTCAGACCGTTTCATGATCCTCGTATTTTTGAAAACTTTTGAAGCTCTTCATATTTTTCACACCTCTTCAGGCACTTCATGTTTTTCAGCTCCACTTCATGCTCCTCCTATTTTTCAGACCGTTTCATGCTCCTCCTATTTTTCATACCGTTTCATGCTCCTCATATTTTTGACAGCTTTTGAAGCTCTTCACATTTTTCTCACCTTTTCAGGCTCTTCATGTTTTTGAACTCCGATTCATGCTCCTCCTATTTTTCAGACCGTTTCATGCTCCTCCTATTTTTCATACCGTTTCATGCTCCTCATATACCTGACAGCTTTTGAAGCTGTTCATATTTTTCACACCTTTTCAGGCTCTTCATGTTTCTATACACCGCTTCTCACTCCTCCTATTTTTCTGACCGTTTCATGCTCCTCATATGTTTGACACCTTTTGAAGCTCTTCATATTTTTCAAACATTTTCAGGCTCTTCAAGTTTTTCAACACCACTTCATGCTCCTCCTATTTTTCATACCGCTTCATGCTCATCTCATTTTTTACACCTTTTGATGCTCCTCATATTTTTCACGCCTTTTGAAGCTCTTCATATTTTTCACAACTTTTCAGGCTCATGAAGTTTTTGAACACCGCTTCATGTTCCTCGTATTTTTCAGACCTTTTCATGCTCCTCATATTTTTAACAATTTTGGAAGCTCTTCATATTTTTCACACCTTTTCAGGCTCTTCTTGTTTTTGAACACCGCTTCATGCTCCTCCTATTTTTCAGACCGTTTCATGCTCCTCCTATTTTTCATACCGTTTCATGCTCCTCATATTTTTGACACGTTTTGGGGCTCTCATATTTTTCACACCATTCCAGGCTCTTCATATTTTTGAACACCGTTTCATTCTCCTCCTATTTTTCAGACCGTTTCATGCTCCTCATATTTTTGACACCTTTTGAAGCTCTTCATATTTTTCATACCTTTTCAGGCTCTCCATATTTTTGAACAATGCTTCATGCTCCTCCTATTTTTGAGACCGTTTCATGCTCCTCATATTTTTGACACCTTTTGAAGCTCTTCTTATTTGTCACAACTTTTCAGGTTCTTCATGTTTTTGAACACCGCTTTATCCTCCTCCTATTTTTCAGACCGTTCCCTGCTCTTCATATTTTTCAAACCTTTTGAAGCTCTTCATATTTTTCACACCTTTTCAGGCTCTTCATGTTTTTAAACACCGCTTCATGCTTCTTCTGTTTTTCAGACCGTTTCATGTTCCTCATATTTTTGACACCTTTTGAAGCTCTTCATATTTGTCTCACCTTTTCAGGCTCTTCATGTTTTTGAACACCGCTTTATCCTCCTCCTATTTTTCAGACCGTTCCCTGCTCTTCATATTTTTCAAACCTTTTGAAGCTCTTCATATTTTTCACACCTTTTCAGGCTCTTCATGTTTTTAAACACCGCTTCATGCTCCTTCTGTTTTTCAGACCGTTTCATGTTCCTCATATTTTTGACACCTTTTGAAGCTCTTCATATTTTTCATACCTTTTCAGGCTCTCCATATTTTTGAACACCGCCTCATGCTCCTCCTATTTTTGACACAGTTTCATGCTCCTCATATTTTTGACACCTTTTGAAGCTCTTCATATTTGTCACACCTTTTCAGGCTCTTCATGTTTTTGAACACCGCTTTATCCTCCTCCTATTTTTCAGACCGTTCCATGCTCTTCATATTTTTCAAAACTTCTGAAGCTCTTCATATTTTTCACACCTTTTCAGGCTCTTCAAGTTTTTAAACACCGCTTCATGCTCTTCCTATTTTTCAGACCGTTTCATGCTCCTCATATTTTTCCCAGCTTTTGATGCCGTTCTATTTCTCACACCTTTTCAGGCTCTTCATGTTTTTCAGCACCACTTCATGCTCGTCCTATTTTTCAGACCGTTTCAGGCTCCTCATATTTTTCACACCTTTTGAAGCCGTTCTATTTCTCACACCTTTTCAGGCTCTTCATGTTTTTCACACCGTTTAATGATCCTCCTATTTTTCAGACCGTTTCATGCTCCTCATATTTTTGACACCTTTTGAAGCTCTTCATATTTGTCACCCCTTTTCAGGCTCTTCATTTTTTTGAACACCTCTTTATCCTCCTCCTTTTTTTCAGACCGTTCCATGCTCTTCATATTTTTCAAACCTTTTGAAGCTCTTCATATTTTTCACACCTTTTCAGGCTCTTCATGTTTTTGAACACAGCTTCATGCTCCTCCTATTTTTCAGACCGTTTCATTCTCCTCATGTTTTTGACACCTGTTGAAGCTCTTCACATTTTTCACACCTTTTCAGGCTCTTCACGATTTTCAACATCGCTTCATGATCCTCCTATTTTTCAGACCGTTTCATACTCTTCCTATTTTTGAGACTGTTTCAGGCTCCTCATATTTTTGACAGGTTTTGAATATCTTCATATTTTTCACACCTTTTGAAGCTCTTCATATTTTTCACACCTTTTCAGGCTCGTTATGATTTTCAACAGAGCTTAATGCTCCTCCTATTTTTCAGACCGTTTCATGCTCATCTCATTTTTGACACCTTTTGAAGCTCTTCATATTTTTCACATTTTTGAAGCTCTTCATATTTTTCACACCTTTTCAGGCTCGTTATGATTTTCAACACAGCTTAATGCTCCTCCTATTTTTCAGACCGTTTCATGCTCATCTCAATTTGACACCTTTTGAAGCTCTTCATATTTTTCACACCTTTTGAAGCTCTTCATATTTTTCACACATTTTCAGGCTCTTCATGTTTTTCAACACCGCTTCTTGCTCCTCCTATTTTTCCGACCGTTTCATGCTCCTCATATTTTTGACACGTTTTGAAGCTCTTCATATTTTTCACACCTTTTCAGGCTCTTCATGTTTTTCAACACCGGTTCATGCTCCTTCTATTTTTCAGAAAGTTTCATGCTCCTCATATTTTTGAAACCTTCTGAAGCTCTTCATATTTTTCTCACATTTTCAGGTTCTTCCTGTTTTTCAACACCATTTCATGCTCCTCTTATTTTTCAGCCCGTTTCATGCTCCTCCTATTTTTCAGACCGTTTCATGATCCTCATATTTTTGAAACCTTTTGAAGCTCTTCATATTTTTCACACCTTTTCAAGCTCTTCAAGATTTTCAACAACGCTTCATGCTCCTGCTTTTTTTCAGACCGTTTCGTGCTCATCATATATTTGACAGCTTTTGAAGCTCTTCATATTTTTCACACCTTTTCAGGCTCTTCATTTTTTTGAACACCACTTCATGCTCTTCCTTTTTTTCAGACCATTTATTTCTCCTCATATATTTGACACATTTTGAAGCTGTTCATACTTTTCACACCTTTTCAGGCTCTTCATGTTTTTGAACACCGCTTCATGCTCCTCCTATTTTTCAGACCGTTTCATGCTCGTCATATTTTTCACACCTTTTAAAGCTCTTCATATTTTTCACACCTTTTCAGGCTCTTCATGTTTTTCAACACCACTTCATGCTCCTGCTATTTTTCAGACCGTTTAATACACCTCAAATTTTTGACATTTTTTAAGGCTTTTCATATTTTCACACCTTGTCAGGCTCTTCATGTTTTTGAACACGGTTTCATGCTCCTCCTATTTTTCAGAAAGTTTCATGCTCCTCATATTTTTCACACCTTTTAAAGCTCTTCATATTTTTCACACCTTTTCAGGCTCTTCATGTTTTTCAACACCACTTCATGCTCCTGCTATTTTTCAGACCGTTTAATACACCTCAAATTTTTGACATTTTTTAAGGCTTTTCATATTTTCACACCTTTTCAGGCTCTTCATGTTTTTGAACATGGTTTCATGATCCTCCTATTTTTCAGAAAGTTTCATGCTCCTCATATTTTTGACACCTTTTAAACCTCTTCATATTTTTCACACCTTTTCAGGCTCTTCATGTTTTTCAACACCGGTTCATGCTCCTCCTCTTTTTCAGAAAGTTTCATGCTCCTCATATTTTTGAAACCTTTTGAAGCTCTTCATATTTTTCTCACATTTTCAGGCTCTTCCTGTTTTTCAACACCATTTCATGCTCCTTTTATTTTTCAGACCGTTCATGTTGCTCCTAATTTTCAGACCGTTTCATGATCCTCATATTTTTGAAACCTTTTGAAGCTCTTCATATTTTTCACACCTTTTCTTGCTCTTCAAGATTTTCAACAACGCTTCATGCTCCTCCTTTTTTTCAGACCGTTTCATGCTCATCTCATTTTTGACAGCTTTTGAAGCTCTTCATATTTTTCACACCTTTTCAGGCTCTTCATGTTTTTCAGCACCAGTTCATGCTCCTCCTATTTTTCAGACCGTTTCATGCTCATCTCATTTTTACACCTTTTGAAGCTCTTCATATATTTCATACCTTTTCAGGCACTTCATGTTTTTCAGCTCCACTTCATGCTCCTCCTATTTTTCAGACCGTTTCATGCTCCTCCTATTTTTCATACCGTTTCATGCTCCTCATATTTTTGACAGCTTTTGAAGCTCTTCATATTTTTCTCACCTTTTCAGGCTCTTCATGTTTTTGAACTCTGATTCATGCTCCTCCTATTTTTCAGACCGTTTCATGCTCCTCCTATTTTTCGTACCGTTTCTTGCTCCTCATATACCTGACAGCTTTTGAAGCTCTTCATATTTTTCACACCTTTTCAGGCTCTTCATGTTTCTGTACACCGCTTCATGCTCCTCCTATTTTTCTTTTTTTTTTTTTTGTATTTTATTTTATTTTATTTATTTTTTTTTTTTAATTTTTATTATTATTATTTTTTTTCCAGTGGGTTTTGTCATACATTGATATGAATCAGCCATGGATTTACATGTATTCCCAATCCCGATCCCCCCTCCCACCTCCCTCTCCACCCGATTCCTCTGGGTCTTCCCAGTGCACCAGGCCGGAGCACTTGTCTCGTGCATCCCACCTGGGCTGGCGATCTGTTTCACCATAGATAGTATACATGCTGTTCTTTTGAAATATCCCACCCTCACATTCTCCCACAAAGTTCAAAAGTCTGTTCTGTATTTCTGTGTCTCTTTTTCTGTTCTGCATATAGGGTTATCGTTATCACCTTTCTAAATTCCATATACATGTGTCAGTATGCTGTAATGTTCTTTATCTTTCTGGCTTACTTCACTCTGTATAAGGGGCTCCAGCTTCATCCATCTCATTAGGACTGGTTCAAATGAATTCTTTTTAATGGCTGAGTAATATTCCGTGGTGTATATGTACCACAGCTTCCTTATCCATTCATCTGCTGATGGGCATCTAGGTTGCTTCCATGTCCTGGGTATTATAAACAGTGCTGCGATGAACATTGGGGTGCACGTGTCTCTTTCAGATCTGGTTTCCTCAGTGTGTATGCCCAGAAGTGGTATTGCTGGGTCATATGGCAGTTCTATGTCCAGTTTTTTAAGAAATCTCCACACTGTTTTCCATAGCGGCTGTACTAGTTTGCATTCCCACCAACAGTGTAAGAGGGTTCCCTTTTCTCCACACCCTCTCCAGCATTTATTGCTTGTAGACTTTTGGATAGCAGCCATCCTGACTGGCGTGTAATGGTTCCTCATTGTGGTTTTGATTTGCATTTCTCTAATAATGAGCACCAAGGGAGAAACAACAAATAACACACAAAGGGATTCCCATAAGGATAACAGCTGATCTATCAATAGAAACCCTCCAGGCCAGAAGGGAATGGCAGGACGTACTGAAAGTAATGAAAGAGAATAACCTACAACCTAGATTACTGTATCCAGCAAGGATCTCATTCAGATATGAAGGAGAATTCAAAAGCTTTACAGATAAGCAAAAGCTGAGAGAATTCAGCACCACCAAACCAGCTCTTCAACAAATGCTAAAGGATCTACTCTAGACAGGAAATGCAGAAAGGTTTTATAAATGTGAACCCAAAACAACAAAGTAAATGGCAACAGGACCACACCTATCAATAATTACCCTAAATGTAAATGGGTTGAATGCCCCAACCAAAAGACAAAGATTGGCTGAATGGATACAAAAACAAGACCCCTATATATGCTGTCTACAAGAGACCCACCTCAAAACAAGAGACACATACAGACTAAAAGTGAAGGGCTGGAAAAAAATATTTCATGCAAACGGAGACCAAAAGAAAGCAGGAGTCGCAATACTCATATCAGATAAAATAGACTTTCAAATAAAGGAAGTGAAAAGAGACAAAGAAGGACACTACATAATGATCAAAGGATCAATCAAAAAAGAAGATATAACAATTATAAATATATATGCACCCAACATAGGAGCACCGCAATATGTACGGCAAACGCTAACAAGTATGAAAGAGGAAATTAATAGTAACACAATAATAGTGGGAGACTTTAATACCCCACTCACAACTATGGATAGATCAACTAAACAGAAAATTAACAAGGAAACACAAACCTTAAATGACACAATGGACCAGCTAGACCTAATTGATATCTATAGGACATTTCACCCCAAAACAATCAACTTCACCTTTTTCTCAAGTGCACACGGAACATTCTCCAGAATAGATCACATCCTGGGCCATAAATCTGGTCTTGGAAAATTCAAAAAAATTGAAATCATTCCAGTTATCTTTTCTGACCACAGTGCAGTAAGATTAGATCTCAATTACAGGGAAAAAATTGTTAAAACTTCAAACATATGGAGGCTAAATAACACGCTTCTGAATAACCAACAAATTATAGAAGAAATCAAAAAAGAAATCAAAATATGTATAGAAATGAATGAAAATGAAAACACAACAACCCAAAACCTATGGGACACTGTAAAAGCAGTGCTAAGGGGAAGGTTCATAGCATTACAGGCTTACATCAAGAAACAGGAAAACAACCAATTAAATAACCTAACTCTACACCTAAAGCAATTAGAGAAGGAAGAAATGAAGAACCCCAGAGTTAGCAGAAGGAAAGAAATCTTAAAAATCAGGGCAGAAATAAATGCAAAAGAAACTAAAGAGACCATAGCAAAAATCAACAAAGCTAAAAGCTGGTTTTTTGAAAAAATAAACAAAATTGACAAACCATTAGCAAGACTCATTAAGAAACAAAGAGAGAAAAACCAAATTAACAAAATTAGAAATGAAAATGGAGAGCTCCTCCTATTTTTCAAACCGTCTCATGCTCCTCATATTTTTCACACCTTTTGAAGCTCTTCATATTTTGCACACCTTTTAAGGCTCTTCATGTTTTTCAACACCGCTTAATTCTCCTTCTATTTTTCAGACCGTTTCATGCTCCTCATAGTTTTGACACCTTTTGAATCTCTTCATATACTTCACACTTTTTCAGGCTCTTCATGTTTTTCACCAACACTTCATGCTCCTCCTATTTTATAGGCCATTTCATGCTCATCTCATTTTTGACACCGTTTGAAGTTCTTCATATTTTTCACACCTTTTGAAGCTCTTCATATTTTTCACACCTTTTGAAGCTGTTCATATTTTTCACACGTTTTCAGGCTCTTCATGTTTTTCAACACCGCTTCTTGCTCCTCCTATTTTTCAGACCGTTCATTCTTCTCATAATTTTGAAACATTTTGAAGCTCTTCTTATTTTTCACACCTTTTCAGGCTCTTCATGGTTTTCAAGACCGCTTCATGCTCCTCCTATTTTCCAGACCGTTCATGCTCCTCATATTTTTGACACCTTTTGCAGCTCTTCATATTTTTCACACCTTTTCAGGCTCTTCATGTTTTTCAACACCGCTTCATGCTCCTCCTATTTTTCAGACCGTTTCATGCTCATCTCATTTTTGACACGTTTTGAAGGTCTTCATATTTTTCTCAAATTTTCATGCTCTTCATGTTTTTCAACACCGCTTCATGATCCTCCTATTTTTCATACCGTTCATGCTCCTCATATTTTTGACACCTTTTGAAGTTCTTCCTATTTTTCACAACTCTTCATGCTCTTCATGTTTTTCGACACCGCTTCATGCACCTCCTATTTTTCAGACAGTTTCATGCTCCTAATATTTTGACACCTTATGAAGCTCTTCATATTTTTCACACCTTTTCAGACTCTTCATGCTTTTCAAAACCGATTCATGCTCCTCCTATTTTTCAGACCGGTTCCTGCTCCTCATATTTTTCACATCTTTTGATGCTCTTCATATTTTTCACACCTTTTCAGGCTCTTCATGTTTTTAAACATCACTTCTTGGTCCTCCTATTTTTCAGACCGTTTCATGCTCCTCATATTTTGACACATTTTGAAGATCTTCTTATTTCTCACACCTTTTCAGGCTCTTCATGTTTTTCAACACCGCTTCATGCCCCTCCATTCTTTCAGACCATTTCATGCTCATCTCATTTTTGACTTTTGAAGCTCTTCATATATTTCACACCTTTTGAAGCTCTTCATAATTTTCACACTTTTTCAGGCTCTTCATGTTTTTCAACACGGCTTCATGATCCTCCTATTTCTCATACCGTTCATGCTCCTCATATTTTTGACACCTTTTGAAGTTCTTCCTATTTTTCACAACTCTTCATGCTCTTCATGTTTTTCGACACCGCTTCATGCTCCTCCTATTTTTCAGCCTGTTTCATGCTCCTCATATTTTTGACACCTTTTGAAGCTCTTCATATTTTTCACACCTTTTCCCGCTCTTCATGTTTGTTAAAACCGTTTCTTGCTCCTCCTATTTTTTAGCCTGTTTCATGCTCCTCATATTTTTCACACCTTTTAAAGCTCTTCATACTTTTCACACCTTTTCAGGGTCTTCATGTCTTTCAACACCGCTTCATGCTCCTCGTATTTTTCATACCGTTTCATGCTCCTCATATTTTTCACACCTTTTGAAGCTTGTTTTATTTTCACAGCTTTTCAGGAACTTCATGTTTTTCAACACCGCTTCATGCTCCTCCCATTTTTCAGACCGTTTCATGCTCCTCCTATTTTTCAGACCGTTTCATGCTCCTCATGTATTTCCAACCGTTTGAAGCTCTTCATATTTTTCACACCTTTTCCGGTTCTTCATGTTTTTGAACACTGCTTCATGCTCCTCCTATTTTTCAACTGTTTCATGCTCCTCATATATTTCACAACTTTTGAAGCGCTTCATATATTTCGCATGTTTTCAGGCTCTTGATGTTTTTCAAAACCAATTCATGCTCCTCTTATTTTTCAGACTGTTTCATGCTCCTCATAATTTTGACATCTTTTGAAGTGCTTCATATTTTTCACACCTTTTCAGGCTCTTCGTGTTTTTCAACACTGCATCATGCTCTTCTTATTCTTCAGAACTTTTCATGCTCCTCAAATTTTTGACACCTTTTGAAGCTCTTCATATTTTTCACACCTTTTCAGACTCTTCATGTTTTTCAACACCGCTTCATGCTCCTCCTATTTTTCAGACGGTTTCATGCTCCTCCTATTTTTCAGACCGTTTTATGCTTTTCATATTTTTCACAACTTTTGAAGCTCGTCATATTTTTCACACCTTTTAAACTCTTCATGTTTTTGAACACCGCTTCACACTCCTCCTATTTTTCATACCGTTTCATGCTCCTCAAATTTTTGACAGCTTTTGAAGCTCTTCATATACTTTCCACCTTTTCAGGCTCTTCATTTTTGTGGACTCCGCTTCATGCTCCTCTTTTTCTTCAGACCGTTTCATGCTCATCTCATTTTTGACATCTTTTGAAGCTCTTCATATTTTTCACACCTTTTGAATCTCTTCATATTTTTCATATTTTTGAAGCTCTTCATAATTTTCACACGTTTTTAGGCTCTTCATGTTTTTCAATACCACTTCGTGCTCCTCCTATTTTTCAGACCGTTTCATGCTCATCTCATTTTTGACACCTTTTGATGCACTTCATATTTTTCACACCTTTTGAAGCTCTTCGTATATTTCACAACTTTTCAGGCTCTTCATGTTTTCAACACCACTTCATGCTCCTCCTATTTTTCAACCCGTTTCATGCTCCTCCTATTTTTTACACCTTTTGAAGCTCTTCATATTTTTCACAATTTTTCAGTCTCTGCATTTTTTTGAACACTGCTTCATGCTCCACCTATTTTTAAGATCGTTTCATGCTCATCTCATTTTTGACACCTTTTGAAACTCTTCATATTTTTTACACCTTTTGAAGCTCTTCATATTTTTCACACCTTTTCAGGCTCTTCATGTTTTTGAACACCGCTTCATCCTCCTCTTATTTTTAAGAGGGTTTCATGCTCGTCATATTTTTGACACATTTTGAAGCTCTTCATATTTTTCACACCATTTCAGGCTCTTCATCTTTTTGAACACCGCTTCATGCTCGTCCTATTTTCAGACCGTTTCATGCTCCTCATATTTTTGACACGTTTTGAAGCTCTTCATATTTTTCACACCTTTTCAGGCTCTTCATGTTTTTCAACAGCGCTTCATGCTCCTCCTATTTTTCAGACCGTTTCATGCTCCTCATATTTGTGACAACTTTTGAAGCTCTTCCTATTTTTCACACCTTTTGAAGCTCTTCATGTTTTTCAACACCACTTCATCCTCCTCCTGTTTTTAAGACCTTTAATGTCCCTCATATTTTTGACACCTTTTGAAGCTCTTCCTATTTTTCACACATATTCAGGCTCTTCATGTTTTTGAACAACGTTTCAAGCTCCTCTTCTTTTTCAGACCGTTTCATTCTCTTCATGCATTTCACACCTTTTGAAGCTCTTCATATTTTTCAGAACTTTTCAGGATCTTCATGTTTTTCAACACCGCTTCATGCTCCTCCTACTTTTCAGACCGTTTAATGCTCCTCATATTTTTCGCACGTTTTCAACCTCTTCATATTTTTCACACCTTTTCAGGCTCTTCATGTTTTTGAACAACGTTTCATGCTCCTCATATTTTTCAGACCGTTTAATGCTCCTCATGTATTTCACATCTTTTGAAGCTCTTCATATTTTTCACACCTTTTCAGTCTCTTCATGTTTTTGAACACCGTTTCATGCTCCTCGTATTTTTCAGACCGTTTCATGCTCATCTCATTTTTGACACCTTTTGAAGCTCTCCGTATTTTTTACACCTTTTGAAGCTCTTCATATTTTTATACCTTTTCAGGCTCTACATGTTTTCCAACACCGCTTCATGCTTCTCCTGTTTTTCAGACCGTTTCATGCTCCTCATGTATTTCACACCTTTTGAAGCTCTTCATATTTTTCACACGTTTTCAGGCTTTTCATGTTTTTCATCAATGCTTCATGCTCTTTCTCTTTTTCAGACCGTTTCATGCTCCTCATATTTTTCACACCTTTTGAAGCTCTTCAAATTTTTCACACGTTTTAAGTCTCTTCATGTTTTTCAACACCACTTCATGCTCGTCCTATTTTTCAAACCGTTACATGCTCCTCATATTTTTCACACCTTTTGAATCTCTTCATATATTTCACACCTTTTCAGGCTCTTCATGTTTTTCAACACCACTTCATGCTCCTCCTTCTTTTCAGACCATTTCATGCTCATCTCATTTTTGACACTTTTTGAAGCTGTTCATATTTTTACACGTTTTGAGGCTCTTCATGTTTTTCAATACCGCTTCATGCTCTTCCTATTTTTCAGACCGTTTCATGCTCCTCATATTTTTCAGACCGTTTTATGCTCCTCATATTTGACACCTTTTGAAGCTCTTCATATTTTTTACACATTTTCAGGCTCTTCGTGTTTTTCAACAACGCTTCATGCTCCTCCTATTTTTCAGACCGTTTCATGCTCCTCATATTTTGACACCTTTTGAAGCTCTTCATATTTTTCACACCTTTTCATGCTCTTCATGTGTTTCAACACCGCTTCATGCTCCTCCTAGTTTTCATACCGTTTCAGGCTCCTCATATTTTTGACACCTTTTGAAGCTGTTTATATATTTCACACCTTTCAGTCTCTTCATGTTTTTCAACACCGCTTCATGCTCCTCCCATTTTTCAGACCGATTCATGCTCCTCCTATTTTTCAGACCGTTTCATGCTCCTCATGTATTTCCAACCTTTTGAATTTCTTCATATTTTTCACACCTTTTCAGGCTCTTCATGTTTTTGAACACCGCTTCATGCTCCTCCTATTTTTCAGACCGTTTCATGCTCCTCATAATTTTCACACCTTTTGAAGCTCTTCGTATTTTTCACACCTTTTCCGGTTCTTCATGTTTTTGAACACTGCTTCATGCTCCTCCTATTTTTCAACTGTTTCATGCTCCTCATATATTTCACAACTTTTGAAGCGCTTCATATATTTCGCATGTTTTCAGGCTCTTCATGTTTTTCAAAACCAATTCATGCTCCTCTTATTTTTCAGACTGTTTCATGCTCCTCATAATTTTGACATCTTTTGAAGTGCTTCATATTTTTCACACCTTTTCAGGCTCTTCATGTTTTTCAACACTGCATCATGCTCTTCCTATTCTTCAGAACTTTTCATGCTCCTCAAATTTTTGACACCTTTTGAAGCTCTTCATATTTTTCACACCTTTTCAGACTCTTCATGTTTTTCAACACCGCTTCATGCTCCTTCTATTTTTCAGAGAGTTTCATGCTCCTCATGTATTTCACACCTTTTGAAGCTCTTCATATTTTCCACACCTTTTCACGCTCTTCATATATTTCCACACCACTTCATGCTTCTCCTATTTTTCAGCCCGTTTTAAACTACTCATGTATTTCACACCTTTTGAAGCTCTTCATATTTTTCACACCTTTTCAGGCTCTTCATATTTTTGAACACCGCTTCATGCTCCTCCAATTTTTCAGGCCGTTTCATGTTCCTCATAATTTTGACAACTTTTGAAGCTCTTCATATGTTTCACACCTTTTCAGGCTCTTCATTGTTTTCAACACCACTTCATTCTCCTCCTATTTTCAGACGGTTTCATGCTCATCTCATTTTTTACACCTTTTGAAGCTCTTCATATTTTTCACACCTTTTCAGGCTCTTCATGTTTTTCACACCTTTTCAGGCTCTTCATGTTTTTGAACACCATTTCAGGCTTCTCCTAATTTGCAGACCGTTTCATTCTCCTCATATTTTTGACACCTTTTGAAGCTCTTTATATATTTCACACCTTTTCAGGCTCTTCATTTTTTTCAACACCACTTCAGGCTCCTCCTATTTTTCAGACCGTTTCATGCTCATCTCATTTTGACACCTTTTGAAGCTCTTCAAATTTTTCACGTCTTTTGAAGCTCTTCATATTTTTCACAACTTTTCAGGCTCTTTATGATTTTAAACACCGCTTCATGCTCCTCCTATTTTTCAGACCGTTTCATGCTCATCTCATTTTGACACCTTTTGAATCTCTTCAAATTTTTCACACCTTTTGAAGCTCTTCATAATTTTAATATTTTTGAAGCTCTTCATATTTTCACACGTTTTCAGGCTCTTCATGTTTTTCAACACCGCTTCATGCTATTTCTATATTTCAGAGAGTTTCATGCTCCTCATGTATTTCACACCTTTTGAAGCTCTTCATATTTTTCACACCTTTTCAGGCTCTTCATGTTTTTGATCACCGTTTCATGCTCCTCCTATTTTTCAGACCGTTTCATGCTCATCTCATTTTTGACACCTTTTGAAGCTCTTCATATATTTCACACCTTTTGAAGCTCTTCATATTTTGCACACCTTTCCAGGCTCTTTATATTTTTCAACCCCGCTTCATGCTCCACCTATTTTTCAGACCGTTTCATGCTCCTCATATTTTTGACACCTTTTGAAGCTTTTCATATTTTTCACACCTTTTCAGGCTCTTCATTTTTTTCAACACCGCTTCATGCTTCTCCTATTTTTCAGACAGATTCATGCTCCTCCTATTTTTTCAGACTGTTTCATGCACCTCTTATTATTGACACCTTTTGAAGCTCATATTTTTCACACCTTTTCAAGCTCTTCATGTTTTTCAACACCGGTTCATGCTTCTCCTATTTTTCAGAGAGTTTCATGCTCCTCATGTATTTCTCACCTTTTGAAGCTCTTCAAATTTTTCACACCTTTTCAGGCTCTTCATGTTTTTAAACACCACTTCATGCTCCTCCTATTTTTCAGACCGTTTCATGCTCCTCATATTTTTGACATCTTTAGAAACTCTACATATCTTTCACACCTTTTCAGACTCTTCATGTTTTTCAACACCACTTCATGCTCCTCATATTTTTCAGACCGTTTCATGTTTCTCATATTTGTGACACCTTTTGAAGCTCTTCCTTTTTTTCACACCATTTCACGCTCTTTATGTTTTTGAACACCGCTTCATGCTCCTCCTATTTTTCAGACCGTTTCATGCTTCTCATATTTTAAACAACTTTTGAAGCTCTTCATATTTTCACACCTTTTCAGGCTCTTCATGTTTTTGAACACCGCTTCGTGCTCCTCCTATTTTTCACACCGTTTCATGCTCCTAATTTTTTTGACACCTTTTGAAGCTCTTCATATGTTTCACACCTTTTCAGGCTCTTCATGTTTTTCAACACCACTTCATGCTCCTCCTATTTTTCAGACGGTTTCATGCTCATCTCATTTTTTACACCTTTTGAAGCTCTTCATATTTTTCACACCTTTTGATGTTCTTCATGTTTTTCACACGTTTTCAGGCTCTTCTTGTTTTGGAACACCATTTCAGGCTTCTCCTATTTTGCAGACCGTTTCATTCTCCTCATATTTTTGACACCTTTTGAAGCTCTTTATATATTTCACACCTTTTCAGGCTCTTCATTTTTTTCAACACCACTTCATGCTCCTCCTATTTTTCAGACCGTTTCATGCTCATCTCGTTTTGACACGTTTTGAAGCTCTTCAAATTTTTCACACCTTTTGAAGCTCGTCATATTTTTCATATTTTTGAAGCTCTTCATATTTTCACACGTTTTCAGGCTCTTCATGTTTTTCAACAACGCTTCATGCTATTTCTATTTTTCAGATCGTTTCATGCTCCTCATGTATTTCACACCTTTTGAAGCTCCTCATATTTTTCAAACCTTTTCAGGCTCTTCATGTTTTTCCACACCCCTTCATGCTTCTCCTATTTTTCAGCGCGTTCCATGCTCCTCATGTATTTCACACCTTTTGAAGCTCTTCATATTTTTCACATCTTTTCAGGCTCTTCATGTTTTTGATCACCGTTTCATGCTCCTCCTATTTTTCAGACCGTTTCATGCTCCTCATATTTTTGACACCTTTTGAAGCTCTTCATATTTTTCACACCTTTTCAGGCTCTTCATTTTTTTCAACACCACTTCATGCTCCTCCTATTTTTCAGACCGTTTCATCCTCATCTCTTTTTTGACACCTTTTGAAGATCTTCATATTTTGCACAAGTTCTAAGCCTCCTCATGTTTTTCAACACCGCTTCATGCTCCTCCTATTTTTCAGACCGTTTCATGCTCCTCATATTTTTGACACCTTTTGAAGCTCTTCATGTTTTATCACACGTTTTCAGGCTCTTCATGTTTTTCATCACCGCTTCACGCTCCTCCTATTTTTGAGACCGTTTCACGCTCCACATATTTTTGACAACTTTTGGAGCACTTCATATTTTTCACACCTTTTCAGGCTCTTCATGTTTTTTAACCGCTGCATACTCCTCCTATTTTTCAGACCGTTTCATGCTCCTCATATATTTCACACCTTTTGAAGCTCTTCATATTTTTCACACCTTTTCAGGCTCTTCATTTTTTTCAACACCACTTCATGCTCCTCCTATTTTTCAGACCGTTTCATCCTCATCTCATTTTTGACACCTTTTGAAGCTCTTCATATTTTTCACAAGTTCTAAGCCTCCTCATGTTTTTCAACACCGCTTCATGCTCCTCCTATTTTTCAGACCGTTTCATGCTTCTCATATTTTTGACACCTTTTGAAGCTCTTCATATTTTTCACACCTTTAAAGGCTCTTCATGTTTTTGAACACCGCTTCATGCTCCTCGTCTTTTTCAGACCGTTTCATGCACCTCATATTTTTGACACCTTTTGAAGCCCTTCATATTTTTCACACCTTTTCAGGCTCTTCATATTTTTAAACTCCGCTTCATGCTCTCCTATTTTTCAGACCGTTTCATGCTCCTTGTAATTTTGACACCTTTTGAAGCTCTTCGTATTTTTCACACCTTTTCAGGCTCTTCATGTTTTTCAACACCGCTTCATGCTCCTCCTACTATTCAGACTGTTACATGCTCCTCATATTTTTGAAAACCTTTTGAAGCTCTTCATATTTTTCACACCTTTTCAGGCTCTTCATGTTTTTTAACCGCTGCATACTCCTCCTATTTTTCAGACCGTTTCATGTTCCTCATATATTTCACACCTTTTGAAGCTCTTCATATCTTTCACACCTTTTCAGGCTCTTCATTTTTTTCAACACCACTTCATGCTCTTCCTATTTTTCAGACCGTTTCATGCTCATCTCATTTTTGACACCTTATGAAGCTCTTCATATTTTTCACAAGTTCTCAGCCTCCTCATGTTTTTCAACACCGCTTCATGCTCCTCCTATTTTTCAGACCGTTTCATGCTTCTCATATTTTTGACACCTTTTGAAGCTCTTCATATTTTTCACATCTTTAAAGGCTCTTCATGTTTTTGAACACTGCTTCATGCTCCTCCTCTTTTTCAGACCGTTTCATGCTCCTCATATTTTTGACACCGTTTGAAGCTCTTCATATTTTTCACACCTTTTCAGGCTCTTCATATTTTTGAACACCGCTTCATGCTCCTCCAATTTTTCAGGCCGTTTCATGCTCCTCATAATTTTGACACATTTTGAAGCTCTTCATATGTTTCACAACTTTTCAGGCTCTTCATTTTTTTCAACACCACTTCATGCTCCTCCTATTTTTCAGACGGTTTCATGCTCATCTCTCTTTTTACACCTTTTGAAGCTCTTCATATTTTTCACACCTTTTGATGCTCTTCATATTTTTCACACGTTTTCAGGCTCTTCATGTTTTTCAACACCGCTTCATGCTATTTCTATTTTTCAGAGAGTTTCATGCTCCTCATGTATTTCACACCTTTAGAAGCTCTTCATATTTTTCAAACATTTTCAGGCTCTTCATGTTTTTCCACACCCCTTCATGCTTCTCCTATTTTTCAGCCCGTTTCATGCTCCTCATGTATTTCACACCTTTTGAAGCTCTTCATATTTTTCACACCTTTTCAGGCTCTTCATGTTTTTGATCACCGTTTCATGCTCCTCCTATTTTTCAGACCGTTTCATGCTCATGTCATTTTCGACACCTTTTGAAGCTCTTCATATATTTCACACCTTTTGAAGCTCTTCATATTTTGCACACCTTTCCAGGCTCTTCATATTTTTCAACACCGCTTCATGCTCCACCTACTTTTCAGACCGTTTCATGCTCCTCATATTTTTGACACCTTTTGAAGCTTTTCATATTTTTCACACCTTTTCAGGCTCTTCATTTTTTTCAACACTACTTCTTGCTCCTCCAATTTTTCAGACCGTTTCATGCTCATCTAATTTTTGACACCTGTTGAAGCTCTTAATATTTTTCACACCTTCTGAAGCTCTTTATATTTTTCACACTTTTTCAGGCTCTTCATGTTTTTCCACACCACTTCATGCTTCTCCTATTTTTCAGCCCGTTTCATGCTCCTCATGTATTTCACACCTTTTGAAGTTCTTCATATTTTTCACACCTTTTCAGGCTCTTCACGTTTTGATCACCATTTCATGCTCCTCTTATTTTTCAGACCTTTTCGTGCTCATCTCATTTTTGACACCTTTTGAAGCTCTTCATATATTTCACACATTTTCAACCTCTTCATATTTTTCACACCTTTCAGGCTCTTCATGTTTTTTAACCACTGCATACTCCTCCTATTTTTCAGACCGTTTCATGCTCCTCATATATTTCACACCTTTTGAAGCTCTTCATATTTTTCACACCTTTTCAGGCTCTTCATTTTTTTCAACACCACTTCATGCTCCTCCTATTTTTCAGACCGTTTCATCCTCATCTCATTTTTGACACCTTTTGAAGCTCTTCATATTTTTCACAAGTTCTAAGCCTCCTCATGTTTTTCAACACCGCTGCATACTCCTCCTATTTTTCAGACCGTTTCATGCTCCTCATATTTTTGACACCTTTTGAAGCTCTTCATGTTTTATCACACGTTTTCAGGCTCTTCATGTTTTTCATCACCGCTTCACGCTCCTCCTATTTTTGAGACCGTTTCACGCTCCACATATTTTTGACAACTTTTGGAGCTCTTCATATTTTTCACACCTTTTCAGGCTCTTCATGTTTTTTAACCGCTGCATACTCCTCCTATTTTTCAGACCGTTTCATGCTCCTCATATATTTCACACCTTTTGAAGCTCTTCATATTTTTCACACCTTTTCAGGCTCTTCATTTTTTTCAACACCACTTCATGCTCCTCCTATTTTTCAGACCGTTTCATCCTCATCTCATTTTTGACACCTTTTGAAGCTCTTCATATTTTTCACAAGTTCTAAGCCTCCTCATGTTTTTCAACACCGCTTCATGCTCCTCCTATTTTTCAGACCGTTTCATGCTTCTCATATTTTTGACACCTTTTGAAGCTCTTCATATTTTTCACACCTTTAAAGGCTCTTCATGTTTTTGAACACCGCTTCATGCTCCTCGTCTTTTTCAGACCGTTTCATGCACCTCATATTTTTGACACCTTTTGAAGCCCTTCATATCTTTCACACCTTTTCAGGCTCTTCATGTTTTTCAACACCGCTTCATGCTCCTCCTACTATTCAGACTGTTACATGCTCCTCATATTTTTGAAAACCTTTTGAAGCTCTTCATATTTTTCACACCTTTTCAGGCTCTTCATGTTTTTTAACCGCTGCATACTCCTCCTATTTTTCAGACCGTTTCATGTTCCTCATATATTTCACACCTTTTGAAGCTCTTCATATCTTTCACACCTTTTCAGGCTCTTCATTTTTTTCAACACCACTTCATGCTCTTCCTATTTTTCAGACCGTTTCATGCTCATCTCATTTTTGACACCTTATGAAGCTCTTCATATTTTTCACAAGTTCTCAGCCTCCTCATGTTTTTCAACACCGCTTCATGCTCCTCCTATTTTTCAGACCGTTTCATGCTTCTCATATTTTTGACACCTTTTGAAGCTCTTCATATTTTTCACATCTTTAAAGGCTCTTCATGTTTTTGAACACTGCTTCATGCTCCTCCTCTTTTTCAGACCGTTTCATGCTCCTCATATTTTTGACACCGTTTGAAGCTCTTCATATTTTTCACACCTTTTCAGGCTCTTCATATTTTTGAACACCGCTTCATGCTCCTCCAATTTTTCAGGCCGTTTCATGCTCCTCATAATTTTGACACATTTTGAAGCTCTTCATATGTTTCACAACTTTTCAGGCTCTTCATTTTTTTCAACACCACTTCATGCTCCTCCTATTTTTCAGACGGTTTCATGCTCATCTCTCTTTTTACACCTTTTGAAGCTCTTCATATTTTTTACACCTTTTGATGCTCTTCATATTTTTCACACGTTTTCAGGCTCTTCATGTTTTTCAACACCGCTTCATGCTATTTCTATTTTTCAGAGAGTTTCATGCTCCTCATGTATTTCACACCTTTAGAAGCTCTTCATATTTTTCAAACATTTTCAGGCTCTTCATGTTTTTCCACACCCCTTCATGCTTCTCCTATTTTTCAGCCCGTTTCATGCTCCTCATGTATTTCACACCTTTTGAAGCTCTTCATATTTTTCACACCTTTTCAGGCTCTTCATGTTTTTGATCACCGTTTCATGCTCCTCCTATTTTTCAGACCG
Source organism: Dama dama (assembly GCF_033118175.1). Taxonomy (NCBI): domain Eukaryota; kingdom Metazoa; phylum Chordata; class Mammalia; order Artiodactyla; family Cervidae; genus Dama; species Dama dama. The sequence continues at coordinate 2,138,034 of NW_026870965.1, read as the reverse complement.
TTTCATGCTCATGTCATTTTCGACACCTTTTGAAGCTCTTCATATATTTCACACCTTTTGAAGCTCTTCATATTTTGCACACCTTTCCAGGCTCTTCATATTTTTCAACACCGCTTCATGCTCCACCTACTTTTCAGACCGTTTCATGCTCCTCATATTTTTGACACCTTTTGAAGCTTTTCATATTTTTCACACCTTTTCAGGCTCTTCATTTTTTTCAACACTACTTCTTGCTCCTCCAATTTTTCAGACCGTTTCATGCTCATCTAATTTTTGACACCTGTTGAAGCTCTTAATATTTTTCACACCTTCTGAAGCTCTTTATATTTTTCACACTTTTTCAGGCTCTTCATGTTTTTCCACACCACTTCATGCTTCTCCTATTTTTCAGCCCGTTTCATGCTCCTCATGTATTTCACACCTTTTGAAGTTCTTCATATTTTTCACACCTTTTCAGGCTCTTCACGTTTTGATCACCATTTCATGCTCCTCTTATTTTTCAGACCTTTTCATGCTCATCTCATTTTTGACACCTTTTGAAGCTCTTCATATATTTCACACATTTTCAACCTCTTCATATTTTTCACACCTTTCAGGCTCTTCATGTTTTTTAACCACTGCATACTCCTCCTATTTTTCAGACCGTTTCATGCTCCTCATATATTTCACACCTTTTGAAGCTCTTCATATTTTTCACACCTTTTCAGGCTCTTCATTTTTTTCAACACCACTTCATGCTCCTCCTATTTTTCAGACCGTTTCATCCTCATCTCATTTTTGACACCTTTTGAAGCTCTTCATATTTTTCACAAGTTCTAAGCCTCCTCATGTTTTTCAACACCGCTGCATACTCCTCCTATTTTTCAGACCGTTTCATGCTCCTCATATTTTTGACACCTTTTGAAGCTCTTCATGTTTTATCACACGTTTTCAGGCTCTTCATGTTTTTCATCACCGCTTCACGCTCCTCCTATTTTTGAGACCGTTTCACGCTCCACATATTTTTGACAACTTTTGGAGCTCTTCATATTTTTCACACCTTTTCAGGCTCTTCATGTTTTTTAACCGCTGCATACTCCTCCTATTTTTCAGACCGTTTCATGCTCCTCATATATTTCACACCTTTTGAAGCTCTTCATATTTTTCACACCTTTTCAGGCTCTTCATTTTTTTCAACACCACTTCATGCTCCTCCTATTTTTCAGACCGTTTCATCCTCATCTCATTTTTGACACCTTTTGAAGCTCTTCATATTTTTCACAAGTTCTAAGCCTCCTCATGTTTTTCAACACCGCTTCATGCTCCTCCTATTTTTCAGACCGTTTCATGCTTCTCATATTTTTGACACCTTTTGAAGCTCTTCATATTTTTCACACCTTTAAAGGCTCTTCATGTTTTTGAACACCGCTTCATGCTCCTCGTCTTTTTCAGACCGTTTCATGCACCTCATATTTTTGACACCTTTTGAAGCCCTTCATATTTTTCACACCTTTTCAGGCTCTTCATATTTTTGAACTCCGCTTCATGCTCTCCTATTTTTCAGACCGTTTCATGCTCCTTGTAATTTTGACACCTTTTGAAGCTCTTCGTATTTTTCACACCTTTTCAGGCTCTTCATGTTTTTCAACACCGCTTCATGCTCCTCCTACTATTCAGACTGTTACATGCTCCTCATATTTTTGAAAACCTTTTGAAGCTCTTCATATTTTTCACACCTTTTCAGGCTCTTCATGTTTTTTAACCGCTGCATACTCCTCCTATTTTTCAGACCGTTTCATGTTCCTCATATATTTCACACCTTTTGAAGCTCTTCATATCTTTCACACCTTTTCAGGCTCTTCATTTTTTTCAACACCACTTCATGCTCTTCCTATTTTTCAGACCGTTTCATGCTCATCTCATTTTTGACACCTTATGAAGCTCTTCATATTTTTCACAAGTTCTCAGCCTCCTCATGTTTTTCAACACCGCTTCATGCTCCTCCTATTTTTCAGACCGTTTCATGCTTCTCATATTTTTGACACCTTTTGAAGCTCTTCATATTTTTCACATCTTTAAAGGCTCTTCATGTTTTTGAACACTGCTTCATGCTCCTCCTCTTTTTCAGACCGTTTCATGCTCCTCATATTTTTGACACCGTTTGAAGCTCTTCATATTTTTCACACCTTTTCAGGCTCTTCATATTTTTGAACACCGCTTCATGCTCCTCCAATTTTTCAGGCCGTTTCATGCTCCTCATAATTTTGACACATTTTGAAGCTCTTCATATGTTTCACAACTTTTCAGGCTCTTCATTTTTTTCAACACCACTTCATGCTCCTCCTATTTTTCAGACGGTTTCATGCTCATCTCTCTTTTTACACCTTTTGAAGCTCTTCATATTTTTCACACCTTTTGATGCTCTTCATATTTTTCACACGTTTTCAGGCTCTTCATGTTTTTCAACACCGCTTCATGCTATTTCTATTTTTCAGAGAGTTTCATGCTCCTCATGTATTTCACACCTTTAGAAGCTCTTCATATTTTTCAAACATTTTCAGGCTCTTCATGTTTTTCCACACCCCTTCATGCTTCTCCTATTTTTCAGCCCGTTTCATGCTCCTCATGTATTTCACACCTTTTGAAGCTCTTCATATTTTTCACACCTTTTCAGGCTCTTCATGTTTTTGATCACCGTTTCATGCTCCTCCTATTTTTCAGACCGTTTCATGCTCATGTCATTTTCGACACCTTTTGAAGCTCTTCATATATTTCACACCTTTTGAAGCTCTTCATATTTTGCACACCTTTCCAGGCTCTTCATATTTTTCAACACCGCTTCATGCTCCACCTACTTTTCAGACCGTTTCATGCTCCTCATATTTTTGACACCTTTTGAAGCTTTTCATATTTTTCACACCTTTTCAGGCTCTTCATTTTTTTCAACACTACTTCTTGCTCCTCCAATTTTTCAGACCGTTTCATGCTCATCTAATTTTTGACACCTGTTGAAGCTCTTAATATTTTTCACACCTTCTGAAGCTCTTTATATTTTTCACACTTTTTCAGGCTCTTCATGTTTTTCCACACCACTTCATGCTTCTCCTATTTTTCAGCCCGTTTCATGCTCCTCATGTATTTCACACCTTTTGAAGTTCTTCATATTTTTCACACCTTTTCAGGCTCTTCACGTTTTGATCACCATTTCATGCTCCTCTTATTTTTCAGACCTTTTCATGCTCATCTCATTTTTGACACCTTTTGAAGTTCTTCATATTTTTCACACCTTTTCAGACTCTTCACGTTTTTCAACACCGCTTCATGATCCTCCTATTTTTCAGACCGTTTCATTCTCCTCATATTTTTGACACCTTTTGAAGCTCTTCATATTTTTCACAAGTTCTCAGGCTCTGCATGTTTTGCAACACCGCTTCATGATCCTCCTATTTTTCAGACCGTTTCATGCTCCTCATGTATTTCACACCTTTTCAAGCTCTTCATATTTTTCACACCTTTTCAGGCTCTTCATGATTTTGAACACCGTTTCTTGCTCCTCCTATTTTTCAGACCGTTTCATGCTCCTCATATTTTTGACACCTTTTGAACCTCCTCATTTTTTCACAACTTTTGAAGCTCTTCATATATTTCACACCTTTTCAGGCACTTCATGATTTTCACGACCACTTCATGCTCCTCCTATTTTTCAGACCGTTTCATGCTCATCTCATTTTTGACACCTTTGGAAGCTCTTCATATTTTTCACACCTTTTGAAGCTCTTCATATTTTTCACACGTTTTCAGGCTCTTCATGTTTTTCAACACCGCTTCATGCTCCTCCTATTTTTCAGATCGTTTCATGCTCCTCATATTTTTGACACTTTTTGAGCTCTTCATATTTTTCACACCTTTTCAGGCTCTTCATGTTTTTCACACGTTTTCAGGCTCTTCATGTTTTTCAACACCGTTTCATGCTGCTTCTATTATTCAGACAGTTTCATGCTCCTCATATTTTTGACACCTTTAGAAACTCTTCATGTTTTTCACACCTTTTTAGGCTCTTCATGTTTTTCACACGTTTTCAGACTCTTCATGTTTTTCAACAACGCTTCATGCTCCTGCTATTTTTCAGACCGTTTCATGCTCCTCATATTTTAGACACCTTTAGAAACTCTTCATATTTTTCACACCTTTTTAGGCTCTTCATGTTTTTCACACGTTTTCAGACTCTTCATGTTTTTCAACAACGCTTCATGCTCCTGCTATTTTTCAGACCGTTTCATGCTCCTCATATTTTAGACACCTTTAGAAACTCTTCATATTTTTCACACCTTTTTAGGCTCTTCTAATTTTTCACACCTTTTCAGGCTCTTCATGTTTATGAACACCGCTTCATGATCCTCTTATTTTTCAGACCGTTTCATGCTCTTCATATTTTTGACAGCTTTTGAAGCTCTTCTTATTTTTCACACCTTTTCAGGCTCTTCATGTTTTTCACCACCACTTCATGCTCCTCCTATTTTTCAGACCGTTTCATGCTCATCTCATTTTTGTCACCTTTGAAGCTCTTTATATTTTTCACACCTTTTGAAGCTCTTCATATTTTTCACACGTCTTCAGGCTCTTCATGTTTTTCAAAACCGTTTCATGCTGCTTCTATTTTTCAGACCGTTTCATGCTCCTCACATTTTTCACACCTTTTGAAGCTCGTCATATTTTTCACACCTTTTCAGGCTCTTCATGTTTTTGAACACAGCTTCATGCTCCACCTATTTATCAGATCGTTTCATGCTCCTCATATTTTTGACACCTTTTGCAGCTCTTTATATTTTTCACACTATTTCAGGCTCTTCATGATTTTCAACACCGTTTCAAGTTATTCCTAATTTTCAGACCGCTTAATGCTCATCTCATTTTTGACACCTTTTGAAGCTTTTCATATTTTTCACAACTTTTCAGGCTCTTCATGTTTTTGAACACTGCTTCATGCTCCTCCTATTTTTCAGAGAGTTTCATGCTCCTCATGTATTTCACACCTTTTGAAGCTCTTCATATTTTCCACACCTTTTCAGGCTCTTCATGTGTTTAATCACCATTTCATGCTCCTTCTATTTTTCAGATCGTTTCATGCTCCTCATATTTTTCACACTTTTTGAGCTCTTCATATTTTTCACACCTTTTCAGGCTCTTCATGTTTTTGAACACCGCTTCATGCTCCTCCTATTTTTCAAATTGTTTCATGCTCCTCATATTTTTGACACCTTTTGAAGCTCTTCATATTTTTTCACACCTTTTCAGGCTCTTCATGTTTTTCAACAGCGCTTCATGCTCGTCGTATTTTGCCGACCGTTTCATGCTCCTCATATTTTTGACACCTTTTGAAGCTCTTCAGATATTTCACACCTTTCCAGGCTCTTCATTTTTTCAACACCACTTCATGCTCCTCCTATTTTTCAGATCGTTTCATGCTCATCTCATTTTAACACCTTTTGAAGCTCTTCATATTTTTGACAAATTTTGAAGGTCTTCATATTTTTCACACGTTTTCAGGCTCTTCATGATTTTCAACACCGCTTCATGCTCCTCCTATTTTTCAGACCTTTTCATGCTCATCTCTTTTTTGACACCTTTTGAAGCTCTTCATATGTTTCACACCTTTTGAAGCTCTTCATATTTTTCACATTTATGAATCTCTTCTTATTTTCCACACGTTTTCAGACAATTCATGTTTTTCAACATCGCTTCATGCTCCTCCTATTTTTCAGACCGTTTCATTCTCCTCATATTTTTGAAACCTTTTGAAGCTCTTCATATATTTCACACTTTTTCAGACTTTTCCGTTTTTTCAACACGACTTCATGCTCCTCCTATTTTTCAGACCGTTTCATGCTCATTTCATTTTGACACCTTTTGAAGCTCTTCATGTTTTTCACATCTTTTGAAGCTCTTCATATTTTTCACACCTTTCCAGGCTCTTCATTTTTTCAACACCACTTCATGCTCCTCCTATTTTTCAGATCGTTTCATGCTCATCTCATTTTAACACCTTTTGAAGCTCTTCATATTTTTGACAAATTTTGAAGGTCTTCATATTTTTCACACGTTTTCAGGCTCTTTATGATTTTCAACAGAGCTTCATGCTCCTCCTATTTTTCAGACCGTTTCATGCTCCTCATATTTTTGACACCTTTTGAAGCTTTGCATATTTCTCACTCATTTTCAGGCTCTTCATGTTTTTGAACATCACTTCATGCTCCTCCTATTTTTCAGACCGTTTCATGCTCCTCATGTATTTCACACCTTTTGAAGCTCTTCATATTTTTCACACCTTTTCAGGCTCTTCATGTTTTTGAACCCCGGTTCAGGCTCCTCCTATTTTTCAGACCGTTTCATGCTCCTCATATTTTTCACACCTTTTGAAGCTCTTCATATATTTCACACCTTTTCAGCCTCTTCATTTTTTTGAACACCGCTTCATGCTCCTCCTATTTTTCAGACCGTTTCATGCTCCTCATATTTTTGACACCTTTTGAAGCTCTTCATATTTTTCACACCTTTTCAGGTCTTCATGTTTTTCAACACCGCTTCATGGTCCTCCTATGTTTCAGAACGTTTCATGCTCCTCATGTATTTCACACCTTTTGAAACTCTTCATATTTTTTACACCTTTTCAAGCTCTTCATGTTTTTGAACACCGTTTCATGCTCCTCCTATTTTTCAGACCTTTTCATGCTCCTCATATATTTGACAAATTTTGAAGCTCTTCATATTTTGCACACCTTTTCAGGCTCTTCATATTTTTCAACACCGCTTCATACTCCTCCTATTTTTCAGACCGTTTCATGCTCCTCATATTTTTGACACCTTTTTAAGCTTTTCATATTTATCACACCTTTTCAGGCTCTTCCGGTTTTTCAACACCGCTTCATGATCCTCCTATTTTTCAGACCGTTTCATGCTCCTCATATTTTTGACACCTTTTGAAGCTCTTCATATTTTTCACACCTTTTCAGCTCTTCATGTTTTGAACACCGTTTCTCGCTCCTCCTGTTTTTCAGACCGTTTCATTCTCCTATATTTTTGACACCTTTTGTAGCTCTTCATATTTTTCACACCTTCTCAGCTCTTCATGTTTTTGACGACTGCTTCATGCTCCTCCTATTTTTCAGACCGTTTCATGCTTCTTATATATTTGACACCTTGTGAAGCTCTTCCTATTTTTCACATCTTTTCAGGCTCTTCATGTTTTTCAACACCGTTTCATGCTCCTCCTATTTTTCAGACCGTTTCATGCTCCTCCTATTTTTCAGACCGTTTCATGTTCCTCATATTTTTCACACCTTTTGAAGCTCTTCATTTTTTTCAAAACTTTTCAGGTTTTTCATGTTTTGGATGACTGCTTAATGCTCCTCCTATTTTTCAGACCGTTTCATGCTCCTCATATATTTGACACCTTTTGAAGCTCTTCATATATTACACATCTTTTCAGGCTCTTCATGTTTTTGAACACCTATTCATGCTTCTTGTATTTTTCAGACCGTTTCATGCTCCACATGTATTTCACATCTTTTCAAGCTCTTCATATTTTTCACATCTTTTCGGGCTCTTCATGTTTTTGAACACCTTATCATGCTCCTCCTATTTTTCAGACCGTTTCAGGCTCCTCATATTTTTGACACCTTTTGAAGCTCCTCATATTTTTCACACCTTTAGAAACTCTTCATATATTTCACAACTTTTCAGGCACTTCATGTGTTTCAACACCACTTCATGCTCCTCCTATTTTTCAGACTGCTTAATGCTCCTCATTTTTTCACACCTTTTGAAGCTCTTTGTATTTTTCACACCTTTTCAGGCTCTTCATGTTTTTCAACACCACTTCATGCTCCTCCTATTTTTCAGACGGCTTCATGCTCATCTCATTTTTCACACCTTTTGAAGCTCTTCATATTTCTCACACCTTTTCAGGCTCTTCATGTTTTTCAACACCACTTCATGCTCCTCCTTTTTTGCACACCTTTTCATGCTCCTCATATTTTTGACACATTTTGAAGCTCTTCATATTTTTCACAACTTTTCAGGCTCTTCATGTTTTTCAACACCGCTTCATGCACGTCCTGTTTTTCAGACCGTTTCATGCTCATCTCATTTTTCACACCTTTTGAAGCTTTTCATATTTTTCACAACTTTTCAGGCTCTTCATGTTTTTGAACACCGCTTCATGGTAATCCTATTTTTCAAACCATATCATGCTCCTCATATTTTTCACACCTTTTGAAGCTCTTCATATTTTTCACACCTTTTCAGGCTCTTCATGTTTTTGAACACCACTTCATGCTCCTTCTCTTTTTCAGAGAGTTTCATGCTCCTCATGTATTTCACACCTTTTGAAGCTCTTCATATTTTTCAACCTTTTCAGGCTCTTCATGTTTTTCCACACCACTTCATGCTCCTCCTATTTTTCAGACTGTTTCTTGCTCCTCATATTTTTCATCTTTTGAAGATCTTCATATTTTTCACACCTTTTCAGGCTCTTCATATTTTTGAACACGACTTCATGCTCCTCCTATTTTTCAGACCGTTTCATGCTCCTCTCATTTTTGACACCTTTTGAAGCTTTGCATATTTTTCACAACTTTTCAGGCTCTTCATATTTTTGAACACCGCTTCATGCTCCTCCTATTTTTCAGAACGTATCATGCTCCTCATATTTTTCACACCTTTTGAAGTTCTTCATATATTTCACACCTTTTCAGGCTCTTCATGTTTTTCAACACCACTTCATGCTCCTCCTTTTTTGCAGACCGTTTCATGCTCCTCATATTTTTGACACCTTTTGAAGCTCTTCGTATTTTTCACACGTTTTCAGACAATTCATGTTTTTCAACATCGCTTCATGCTCCTCGTATTTTGCTGACCGTTTCATGCTTTTCATATTTTTGACACCTTTTGAAGCTCTTCATATATTTCACACCTTTTCAGACTTTTCCTTTTTTTCAACACGACTTCATGCTCCTCCTATTTTTCAGACCGTTTCATGCTCATCTCATTTTGACACCTTTTGAAGCTCTTCATGTTTTTCACATCTTTTAAAGCTCTTCATATATTTCACAACTTTTCAGGCTCTTTATGATTTTCAAGAGCACTTCATGCTCCTCCTATTTTTCAGACCGTTTCATGCTCCTCATAATTTTGACACCTTTTGAAGCTTTCATATTTTTCACACCTTTTCAGGCTCTTCATGTTTTTCAACACCACTTCATGCTCCTCCTTTTTTGCAGACCATTTCAAGCTACTCATATTTTTAACACCTTTTGAAGCTCTTCATATTTCTCACACCTTTTCAGGCTCTTCATGTTTTTCAACACCACTTCATGCTCCTCCTTTTTTGCAGACCGTTTCATGCTCCTCATATTTTTGACACCTTTTGAAGCTCTTCGTATTTTTTCACACGTTTTCAGACAATTCATGTTTTTCAACATCCCTTCATGCTCCTCGTATTTTGCTGACCGTTTCTTGCTTTTCATATTTTTGACACCTTTTGAAGCTCTTCAGATATTTCACACCTTTCCAGGCTCTTCATTTTTTCAACACCACTTCATGCTCCTCCAATTTTTCAGATCGTTTCATGCTCATGTCATTTTAACACCTTTTGAAGCTCTTCATATTTTTGACAAATTATGAAGTTCTTCATATTTTTCACACGTTTTCAGGCTCTTCATGATTTTCAACACCGCTTCATGTTCCTCCTATTTTTCAGACCTTTTCATGCTCATCTCTTTTTTGACACCTTTTCAAGCTCTTCATATTTTTCACACCTTTTGAAGCTCTTCATATTTTTAACATTTATGAAGCTCTTCATATTTTCCACACGTTTTCAGACAATTCATGTTTTTCAACATCGCTTCATTCTCCTCCTATTTTTCAGACCGTTTCATTCTCCTCATATTTTTGACACGTTTTGAAGCTCTTCATATATTTCACACCTTTTCAGACTTTTCCTTTTTTTCAACACGACTTCATGCTCCTCCTATTTTTCAGACCGTTTCATGCTCATCTCATTTTGACACCTTTTGAAGCTCTTCATTTTTTTCACATCTTTTGAAGCTCTTCATATTTTTCACAACTTTTCAGGCTCTTTATGATTTTCAACAGCACTTCATGCTCCTCCTATTTTTCAGACCGTTTCATGCTCCTCATAATTTTGACACCTTTTGAAGCTTTCATATTTTTCACACCTTTTCATGCTCTTCATGTTTTTCTACACCACTTCATGCTCCTCCTTTTTTGCAGACCATTTCAAGCTACTCATATTTTTAACACCTTTTGAAGATCTTCATATTTCTCACACCTTTTGAGTCTCTTCATGTTTTTCAACACCACTTCATGCTCCTCCTTTTTTGCAGACCATTTCATGCTCCTCATATTTTTGACACATTTTGAAGCTCTTCATATTTTTCACAACTTTTCAGGCTCTTCATGTTTTTCATCACAGTGTCATGCTCCTCCTATTTTTCAGACGGTTTCATGCTCCTCATAATTTTCACACCCTTAAAGCTCTTCATATTTTTCACACCTTTTAAGGCTCTTCATGTTTTTGAACACCACTTCATGCTCCTCCTATTTTTCAGACCGTTTCATGCTCCTCATATTTTTGACACCTTTTGAAGCTCTTCATATTTTAACACCTTTACAGGCTCTTCATGTTTTTGAACACCATTTCATGCTCCTCATATTTTGACAACTATTGAAACTCTTCATATTTTTCAGACAGTTTCATGCTCCTCATATTTTTGACACCTTTTGAAGCTCTTCATATATTTCACAGCTTTTCAGGCTCTTCAGGATTTTGAACATCGTTTCATGCTCCTCCTATTTTTCAGAACGTTCCATGCTCCTCATATTATTCACACCTTTTCGAGCTCTTCATATTTTTCACACCTTTTCTGGCTCTTCATATTTTTCAACACCACTTCATGCTCCTCCTATGTTTAGAACGTTTAATGCTCCCCATAATTTTGACACCTTTTGAAACTCTTCATATTTTTGAAACCTTTTCAGGCTCTTCATGTTTCTCAACACCATTTCATGCTCCTCCTATTTCAGACCGTTTCATGCTCCTCATATTTTTGACACGTTTTGAAACTCTTCATTTTTTTCTCACCTTTTCAGGCTCTTCATGTTTTTCAACAGTGCTTCATTCTCCTCCTATTTTTCAGACCTTTTCATGCTCCTCATGTATTTCACACCTTTTGAAGCTCTCCATATTTTGCACACCTTTTCAGGCTCTTCATGTTTTTCACAACCACTTCACGCTCCTCCTATTTTTCAGACCATATCACGCTCCTCATATTTTTCACACCTTTTGAAGCTCTTCATATATTTCACACCTTTTCAGGCTCTTCATTTTTTTCAACACCACTTCATGCTCCTCCTATTTTTCAGACCGTTTCATGCTCATCTCATTTTTGACACCTTTCGAAAATCTTCATATTATTCAAACCTTTTGAAGCTCTTCATATTTTTACAAGTTTTCAGTCTCTTCATGTTTTTGAACACCGCATCATGCTCCTCCTATTTTTCAGAGTGTTTCATGCTCCTCTTTTATTTCACACTTTTTAAGGCTCTTCATATTTTTCACACCTTTTCAGTCTCTTCATGTTTTTGAACACTGCTTCATGCTCCTCCTATTTATCAGACCATTTAATGCTTCTCATGTATTTCACACATTTTGAAGCTATTCATATTTTTCACACCTTTTCAGGCTCATCCTGTTTTTGAACACCGTTTCATGCTCCTCCTATTTTTCAGACCGTTTCTTGCTCCTCATGTTTTGACACCTTTTGAATCTCTTCATATTTTTCACACCTTTTCAGGCTATTCATTTTTTTCACACTTTTTCAAGCTCTTCATGTTTTTCAACACCGCTTCATTCTCCTCCTATTTTTCAGACCGTTTCATGCTCCTTATATTTTTGACATCTTTTGAAGCTCTTCATATTTTTCACACCTTTTCAGGCTCTTCATGTTTTTGAACACGGCTTCATGCTCCTCCTATTTTTCAGACCGTTTCATGCTCCTCATATATTTGACACCGTTTGAAGCTCTTCATATTTTTCACATCTTTTCAGGCTCTTTATGTTTTTCAACACCGCTTCATGCTCCTCCTTTATTTCAGACAGTTTCATTCTCTTCCTATTTTTGACACCTTTTTAGCTCTTCATATATTTCACACCTTTTCTAGCTCTTCATGTTTTTTAACACTGCTTCATGCTCCTCCTATTCTTCTGACCGTTTCATGCTCCTCGTATTTTTGACACCTTTTGAAGCTCTTCGTATTTTTCACACTTTTTCAGGCTCTTCATGTTTTTGAACATCGCTTCATGCTCCTCCTATTTTTCAGACCCTTTCATGCTCCTCATATTTTTGACACCTTTTGAAACTCTTCATATTTTTCACACCTTTTCAAGCTGTTCATGTTTTTGAACACCGCTTCATGCTCCTCCTATTTTTCTGACCGTTTCGTGCTCCTCATATATTTCACACCTTTTGAAGCTCTTCATATTTTTCACACCTTTTCAGGCTCTTCATCTTTTTCAACACCACTTCATGCTTCTCCTATTTCTCAGACAGTTTCAGGCTCCTCATATTTTTGACAGCTTTTGAATCTCTTCATATTTTTCATACCTTTTCATGATCTTCATGTTTTTCAACCCCGTGTCATGCTCCTCCTATTTTTCAGATGGTTTCATGCTCCTCATATTTTTCACACCTTCAAACTCTTCATATTTTTCACACAATTTAAGGCTCTTCATGTTTTTCATCACAGTGTCATGCTCCTCCTATTTTTCAGACGGTTTCATGCTCCTCATAATTTTCACACCCTTAAAGCTCTTCATATTTTTCACACCTTTTAAGGCTCTTCATGTTTTTGAACACCACTTCATGCTCCTCCTATTTTTCAGACCGTTTCATGCTCCTCATATTTTTGACACCTTTTGAAGCTCTTCATATTTTAACACCTTTACAGGCTCGTCATGTTTTTGAACACCATTTCATGCTCCTCATATTTTGACAACTATTGAAACTCTTCATATTTTTCAGACAGTTTCATGCTCCTCATATTTTTGACACCTTTTGAAGCTCTTCATATATTTCACAGCTTTTCAGGCTCTTCAGGATTTTGAACATCGTTTCATGCTCCTCCTATTTTTCAGAACGTTCCATGCTCCTCATATTTTTCACACCTTTTGGAGCTCTTCATATTTTTCATACCTTTTCTGGCTCTTCATATTTTTCAACACCACTTCATGCTCCTCCTATGTTTAGAACGTTTAATGCTCCCCATAATTTTGACACCTTTTGAAACTCTTCATATTTTTGAAACCTTTTCAGGCTCTTCATGTTTCTCAACACCATTTCATGCTCCTCCTATTTCAGACCGTTTCATGCTCCTCATATTTTTGACACCTTTTGTAGCTCTTCATATTTTTCACACGTTTTCAGGCTCTTCATGTTTTTCAAAACCGCTTCATGCTCCTCCTATTTTTCAGAACGTTTCATACTTCTCATATTTTTGACACCTTTTGAAGCTCTTCATATTTTTCACAGCTTTTCAGGCTCTTCGTGTTTTTGAACACCCCTTCATTCTCCTCTTCGTTTTCAGACCGTTTCATGCTCCTCATATTTTTGACACCTTTTGTAGCTCTTCATATTTTTCACACGTTTTCAGGCTCTTCATGTTTTTCAAAACCGCTTCATGCTCCTCCTATTTTTCAGAACGTTTCATACTTCTCATATTTTTGACACCTTTTGAAGCTCTTCAAATTTTTCACACCTTTTCAGGCTCTTCCTGTTTTTCCACACCACTTCATGCTTCTCCTAATTTTCAGCTCTTTCATGCTCCTCATGTATTTCACACCTTTTGAAGCTCTTCATATTTTTCACACCTTTTCAGGCTCTTCATGTTTTTGAACACCGCTTCATGCTCCTCGTATTTTTCATACCGTTTCATGCTCCTCATATTTTTCCCACCTTTTGTAGCTTTTCATATTTTTAACACCTTTTCAGGCTCTTCAAGTTTATCAACACCACTTCATGCTCCTCCTTTTTGCAGACCGTTTCATGCTCCTCATATTTTTGACACCTATTGATGCTCTTAATATATTTCACACCTTTTCAGGCTCTTCATTTCTTCAACACCACTTCATGCTCCTCATATTTTTCAGGCAGTATCATGCTCCTCATATTTTTCACATCTTTTGAAGCTCTTCATATTTTTCACACCTTTTTAGGCTCTTCATATTTTTCAACACCATTTCATGCCGCTTCTATTTTTCAGACCGTTTCATGCTCCTCATATTTTTCACAACTTTTGAAGCTCTTCATATTTTTCACACCTTTCAGGCTCTTCATGTTTTTCCACACCACTTAATGCTTCTCCTAAATTTCAGACCGTTTCATGTTCCTCATGTATTTCACACCTTTTGAAGCTCTTCATATTTTTCACACCTTTTCATACTGTTCATGTTTTTGATCACCGTTTCATGCTCCTCCTTTTTTTTCAGACCGTTTCATGCTCCTCATATTTTTCACACCTTTTTAAGCTCTTCATGTTTTTCACACCTTTTCAGCCTCTTCATGTTTTTGAACACCCCTTCTTGCTCCTTTTATTTTTCAGAGAGTTTCATGCTCCTCATGTATTTCACACCTTTTGAAGCTCTTCATATTTTTCACACCTTTACAGGCTCTTCATGTTTTTGAACACCGTTTCATGCTCCTCCTATTTTTCAGACCGTTTCATGCTCCTCATATTTTTGACACCTTTTGAAGCCCTCATATATTTCACACCTTTTCAAGCTCTTCATTTTTTTCAACACCACGTCATGCTCCTCCTATTTTTCAGACCCTTTTATGCTCTTCTCATTTTTGACACCTTTTGAAGCTCTTTATATTTTTCACACCTTTTGAAGCTCTTCATATTTTTCACACCTTTTCAGGCTCTTCATGTTTTTCAACACCACTTCATGCTCCTCCTTTTTGCAGACCGTTTCATGCTCCTCATATTTTTCACACATTTTGAAGCACCTCCTATTTTTCACAACCTTTCACGCTCTTCATGTTTTTCAACACGGCTTCATGATCCTCCTATTTTTTAGACCGTTTCATGCTGCTCATATTTTTCACACCTGTTGAAGCTCTTCATATTTTTCACACCTTTTCAGGCTCTTCATGTTTTTGAACACCGCTTCATGCTCCTCGTATTTTTTAGACCGTTTCATGCTCCTCATATTTTTCCCACCTTTTGTAGCTTTTCATATTTTTAACACCTTTTCAGGCTCTTCAAGTTTATCAACACCACTTCATGCTCCTCCTTTTTGCAGACCGTTTCATGCTCCTCATATTTTTGACACCTATTGATGCTCTTAATATATTTCACACCTTTTCAGGATCTTCATTTCTTCAACACCACTTCATGCTCCTCATATTTTTCAGGCAGTATCATGCTCCTCATATTTTTCACAACTTTTGAAGCTCTTCATATTTTTCACACCTTTTCAGGCTCTTCATGTTTTTCCACACCACTTAATGCTTCTCCTAAATTTCAGACCGTTTCATGTTCCTCATGTATTTCACACCTTTTGAAGCTTTTCATATTTTTCACACCTTTTCATACTGTTCATGTTTTTGATCACCATTTCATGCTCCTCCTTTTTTTTCAGACCGTTTCATGCTCCTCATATTTTTCACACCTTTTTAAGCTCTTCATGTTTTTCACACCTTTTCAGCCTCTTCATGTTTTTGAACACCCCTTCTTGCTCCTTTTATTTTTCAGAGAGTTTCATGCTCCTCATGTATTTCACACCTTTTGAAGCTCTTCATATTTTTCACACCTTTACAGGCTCTTCATGTTTTTGAACACCGTTTCATGCTCCTCCTATTTTTCAGACCGTTTCATGCTCCTCATATTTTTGACACCTTTTGAAGCCCTCATATATTTCACACCTTTTCAGGCTCTTCATTTTTTTCAACAACACGTCATGCTCCTCCTATTTTTCAGACCCTTTTATGCTCTTCTCATTTTTGACACCTTTTGAAGCTCTTCATATTTTTCACACCTTTTGAAGCTCTTCATATTTTTCACACCTTTTCAGGCTCTTCATGTTTTTCAACACCGCTTCATGCTCCTCCGATTTTTCAGCACGTTTCATACTCCTCCAAATTTTCAGACCGTTTCATGCTCCTTATATTTGTTACACCTTTCGAAGCTCTTCATATTTTTCACACCTTTTCTGGATCTTGATGTTTTTGAGCACAGCTTCATGCTCCTCCGATTTTTCAGACCGTTTCATGCTCCTCATATACTTCACACCTTTTGAAGCTCTTCATATTTTTCACAGCTTTTCAGGATCTTCATGTTTTTCAACACCATTTCATGCTGCTCCTATTTTTCAGACCGTTTCATGCTCCTCATATTTTGACACCTTTTGAAGTTCTTCATATTTTTCAAAACTTTTCAGGCTCTCCATGTTTTTGAACACCGCTTCATGCTCCTACTATTTTTGAGACCGTTTCATGCTCCTCATATTTTTGACACCTTTTGAAGCTCTTCATATTTTTCACACCTTTTCATGCTCTTCATGTTTTTGAACACCGCTTTATGCTCCTCCTATTTTTCAGACCGTTTCATGCTCCTCATATTTTTCACACCTTTTGAAGCTCTTCATATTTTTCACACCTTTTCAGGCTCTTCATTTTTTTGTCACCGCTTCATGCTACTTCTACTTTTCAGACCGTTTCATGCTCCTCATATATGTGACACCTTTTAAAGCTCTTCCTTTTTTCACACCTTTTCATGCTCTTCATGTTTTTCAACACCGTTTCATGCTGCTCCTATTTTTCAGACCGTATCATGCTCCTCATATCATTGACACTTTTTGAAACTCTTTATATTTGTCACACCTTTTCAGGCTCTTCATATTTTTCAACACCGCTTCATGCTCCTCCTATTTTTCAGATCGTTTCATGCTCCTCCTATTTTTCAGACTGTTTCATGCACCTCTTATTATTGACACCTTTTGAAGCTCTTCATATTTTTCACACCTTTTCATGCTCTTCATGTTTTTCAACAACATTTCATGCTCCTCCTATTTTTCAGACCTTTTCATGCTCCTCATATTTTTCACACCTTTTCATGCTCTTCTTGTTTTTCAACACAGTTTCATGGTTCTCATATGTTTGACATCTTTTGAATCTCTTCATATTTTTCACACCTTTTCAGGCTCTTCATGATTTTCAACACCGCTTCATGCTCCTCATATTTTTGAGACCGTTTCATGCTCCTAATATTGTTCACACCTTTTGAAGATCTTCATGTTATTCAACTTGCTTCATGCTCTTCCTATTTTTCAGACCGTTTCATGCTCCTCATATTTTTGATACCTTTGAAGCTCTTAATATTTTTCACACCTTTTCAGGCTCTTCATGTTTTGAGCACCATTTCATGCTCCTCCTATTTTTCAGACCGTTTCATGCTCCTCATATTTTTGACAACTTTTGAAGCTCCTCATATTTTTCACACCTTTTCAGGCTCTTCATATTTATCAAAACACTTTCATGCTCCTCATATGTTTGACACCTTTTGAATCTCTTCATATTATTCAAACCTTTTCAGGCTCTTCATGATTTTCAACACCGCTTCATGCTCCCCAAATTTTTGAGACCATTTTATGCTACTCATATTTTGACACCTTTTGAAGCTCTTCATGTATTTCACACGTTTTCAGGCTCTACATGTTTTTCAACACCGCTTCATGCTCGTCATATTTTGAGACCGTTTTATGCTACTCATATTTTGACACCTTTTGAAGCTCTTCATGTATTTCAGACCTTCAGGCTCTTCATGATTTTCAACACCGCTTCATGCTCCTCCGATTTTTCAGACCGTTTCATGCTCCTCATATTTTTGACATCTTTTGATGCTCTTCATATTTTTCACACCTTTTCAGGCTCTTCATGTTTCTGAACATCGCTTCATGCTCCTCCTATTTTTCAGACCGTTTAATCCTCCTAATGTATTTCACACTTTTTGAAGCTCTTCATATTTTTCACACCTTTTCAGACTCTTCATATTTTTGAACACCGCTTCATGCTCCTCCTATTTTTCAGACCGTATCATGCTCCTCATATTTTTCACACCTTTGAAGCTCTTCATATTTTTCACAACTTTTCAGGCTCTTCATATTTATGAATTCGACTTCATGCTCCTGCTATTTTTCAGACCATTTCATGCTCCTCTCATTTTTGACACCTTTTGAAGCTTTGCATATTTTTCACAACTTTTCAGGCTCTTCATGTTTTTGAACACCGCTTCATGCTCCTCCTATTTTTCAGACCGCATCATTCTCCTCATATTTTTCACACCTTTTGAAGCTCTTCATATTTTTCACACCTTTTCAGGCTCTTCAAGTTTTTTAAGACCACTTCATGCTCCTCCTTTTTTCAGAACGTTTCATGCTCCTCATATTTTTGACACCTTTTGAAGCTCTTCATATTTTTCACACCTTTTCAGGCTCTTCATCTTTTTCAACACCACTTCATGCTCCTCCTATTTCTCAGACAGTTTCAGGCTCCTCATATATTTGACAGCTTTGAATCTCTTCATATTTTTCACACCTTTTCATGATCTTCATGTTTTTCAACCCCGTGTCATGCTCCTCCTATTTTTCAGATGGTTTCATGCTCCTCCTATTTTTCACACCTTCAAACTCTTCATATTTTTCACACAATTTAAGGCTCTTCATGTTTTTCATCACAGTGTCATGCTCCTCCTATTTTTCAGACGGTTTCATGCTCCTCATAATTTTCACACCTTTAAAGCTCTTCATATTTTTCACACCTTTTAAGGCTCTTCATGTTTTTGAACACCACTTCATGCTCCTCCTATTTTTCAGACCGTTTCATGCTCCTCATATTTTTGACACCTTTTGAAGCTCTTCATATTTTAACACCTTTACAGGCTCTTCATGTTTTTGAACACCATTTCATGCTCCTCATATTTTGACAACTATTGAAACTCTTCATATTTTTCAGACAGTTTCATGCTCCTCCTATTTTTGACACCTTTTGAAGCTCTTCTTATATTTCACAGCTTTTCAGGCTCTTCAGGATTTTGAACATCATTTCATGCTCCTCCTATTTTTCAGAACGTTCCATGCTCCTCATATTTTTCACACCTTTTGGAGCTCTTCATATTTTTCACACCTTTTCTGGCTCTTCATATTTTTCAACACCACTTCATGCTCCTCCTATGTTTAGAACGTTTAATGCTCCCCATAATTTTGACACCTTTTGAAACTCTTCATATTTTTGAAACCTTTTCAGGCTCTTCATGTTTCTCAACACCATTTCATGCTCCTCCTATTTTAGACCGTTTCATGCTCCTCATATTTTTGACACCTTTTGTAGCTCTTCATATTTTTCACACGTTTTCAAGCTCTTCATGTTTTTCAAAACCGCTTCATGCTCCTCTTATTTTTCAGAACGTTTCATATTTCTCATATTTTTGACACCTTTTGAAGCTCTTCATATTTTTCACAGCTTTTCAGGCTCTTCATGTTTCTGAACACCCCTTCATGCTCCTCTTCGTTTTCAGACCGTTTCATGCTCCTCATATTTTTGACACCTTTTGTAGCTCTTCATATTTTTCACACGTTTTCAGGCTCTTCATATTTTTCAAAACCGCTTCATGCTCCTCCTATTTTTCAGAACGTTTCATACTTCTCATATTTTTGACACCTTTTGAAGCTCTTCATATTTTTCACAGCTTTTCAGGCACTTCATGTTTTTCAACACCGCTTCATGCTCCTCTTATTTTTCAGACCGTTTCATGCTCATCACATTTTTGACACCATTCGAAGCTTTGCATATTTTTCACAACTTTTCAGGCTCTTCATGTTTTTCAAAACCGCTTCATGCTCCTCCTATTTTTCAGACCGTATCATGCTCCTCAAATTTTTCACACCTTTTGAAGCTTTTCATATTTTTCACACCTTTTCAGGCTCTTCATATTTATGAACTCGACTTCATGCTCCTCCTATTTTTCAGACCATTTCATGCTCCTCTCATTTTTGACACATTTTGAAGCTTTGCATATTTTTCACAACTTTTCAGGCTCTTCATGTTTTTGAACACCGCTTCATGCTCCTCCTATTTTTCAGACCGCATCATGCTCCTCATATTTTTCACAGCTTTTGAAGCTCTTCATATTTTTCACACCTTTTCAGGCTCTTCAAGTTTTTTAACACCACTTCATGCTCCTCCTTTTTTCAGAACGTTTCATGCTCCTCATATTTTTGACACCTTTTGAAGCTCTTCATATTTTTCACACTTTTTCAGGCTCTTCATGTTTTTGAACATCGCTTCATGCTCCTCCTATTTTTCAGACCCTTTCATGCTCCTCATATTTTTGACACCTTTTGAAACTCTTCATATTCTTCACACCTTTTCAAGCTGGTCATGTTTTTGAACACCGTTTCATGCTCCTCCTATTTTTCACCCGTTTCATGTTCCTCATATTTTTCAGATCATTTCATGATCCTCATATTTTTGACACCTTTTGAAGCTCTTCATATTTTTCACACCTTTTCAGGCTCTTCATCTTTTTCAACACCACTTCATGCTCCTCCTATTTTTCAGACCCTTTCATGCTCCTCATATTTTTGACACCTTTTGAAACTCTTCATATTCTTCACACCTTTTCAAGCTGGTCATGTTTTTGAACACCGTTTCATGCTCCTCCTATTTTTCAGACCGTTTCGTGCTCCTCATGTATTTCACACCTTTTGAAGCTCTTCATATTTTTCACACCTTTTCAGGCTCGTCGTGTTTTTCAACACCACTTCATGCTCCTCCTCTTTTTCAGACCGTTTCATGCTCCTCATATTTTTGTCACACTTTTGAAGCTCTTTATATTTTTCACACCTTTTCAGGCTCTTCATGTTTCTGAACACCGTTTCATGCTCCTTCTATTTTTCAGACCGTTTCATGTTCCTCATATTTTTCAGATCATTTCATGATCCTCATATTTTTGACACCTTTTGAAGCTCTTCATATTTTTCACACCTTTTCAGGCTCTTCATCTTTTTCAACACCACTTCATGCTCCTCCTATTTCTCAGACAGTTTCAGGCTCCTCATATTTTTGACAGCTTTTGAATCTCTTCATATTTTTCACACCTTTTCATGATCTTCATGTTTTTCATCCCCGTGTCATGCTCCTCCTATTTTTCAGATGGTTTCATGCTCCTCATATTTTTCACACCTTCAAACTCTTCATATTTTTCACACAATTTAAGGCTCTTCATGTTTTTCATCACAGTGTCATGCTCCTCCTATTTTTCAGACGGTTTCATGCTCCTCATAATTTTCACACCTTTAAAGCTCTTCATATTTTTCACACCTTTTAAGACTCTTCATGTTTTTGAACACCACTTCATGCTCCTCCTATTTTTCAGACCGTTTCATGCTCCTCATATTTTTGACACCTTTTGAAGCTCTTCATATTTTAACACCTTTACAGGCTCTTCATGTTTTTGAACACCATTTCATGCTCCTCATATTTTGACAACTATTGAAACTCTTCATATTTTTCAGACAGTTTCATGCTCCTCCTATTTTTGACACCTTTTGAAGCTCTTCATATATTTCACAGCTTTTCAGGCTCTTCAGGATTTTGAACATCGTTTCATGCTCCTCCTATTTTTCAGAACGTTCCATGCTCCTCATATTTTTCACACCTTTTGGAGCTCTTCATATTTTTCACACCTTTTCTGGCTCTTCATATTTTTCAACACCACTTCATGCTCCTCCTATGTTTAGAACGTTTAATGCTCCCCATAATTTTGACACCTTTTGAAACTCTTCATATTTTTGAAACCTTTTCAGGCTCTTCATGTTTCTCAACACCATTTCATGCTCCTCCTATTTCAGACCGTTTCATGCTTCTCATATTTTGACACGTTTTGAAACTCTTCATTTTTTTCTCACCTTTTCAAACTCTTCATGTTTTTCAACAGTGCTTCATTCTCCTCCTATTTTTCAGACCGTTTCATGCTCCTCATATTTTTGACACCTTTTGTAGCTCTTCATATTTTTCACACGTTTTCAGGCTCTTCATGTTTTTCAAAACCGCTTCATGCTCCTCCTATTTTTCAGAGAGTTTCATGCTCATCACATTTTTGACACCATTTGAAGCTCTTCATATTTTTCACACCTTTTCAGGCTCTTCATATTTATGAACTCGACTTCATGCTCCTCCTATTTTTCAGACCATTTCATGCTCCTCTCATTTTTGACACCTTTTGAAGCTCTTCATATTTTTCACAACTTTTCAGGCTCTTCATGTTTTTGAACACCGCTTCATGCTCCTCCTATTTTTCAGACCGCATCATGCTCCTCATATTTTTCACACCTTTTGAAGCTCTTCATATTTTTCACACCTTTTCAGGCTCTTCAAGTTTTTTAACACCACTTCATGCTCCTCCTTTTTTCAGAACGTTTCATGCTCCTCATATTTTTCACACCTTTTGAAGCTCTTCATATTGTTCACACCTTTTCAGGCTTTTCATGTTTTTGAACACCGCTTCATGTTCCTCCTATTTTTCAGACCGTTTCATACTTCTCATATTTTTGACACCTTTTGAAGCTCTTCATATTTTTCACACCTTTTCAGGCTCTTCATGTTTTTCAACACCGCTTCATGCTCCTCCTATTTTTCAGATTGTTTCATGTTCCTCATATTTTTGACACCTTTTGAAGCTCTCCATATTTTTCACACCTTTTCAGGCTCTTCATGTTTTTCAACACTACTTGTTCCTCCTCCTATTTTTTAGACCGTTTCATGCTCATCTAATTTTTGACACCTTTTGAAGCTCTTCATATTTTTTACACCTTTTGAAGCTCTTCATATTTTTAACATTTTTGAAGCTCTTCATAATTTTCAAACGATTTCAGACTCTTCATGTTTTTCAACACCGCTTTATGCTCCTGCTATTTATCATACCGTTTCATGCTCCTCATATTTGACACCTTTTGAAGGTCTTCATATTTTTCACACCTTTTCAGGCTCTTCATGTTTTTCAACAACACTTCATGCTCCTCCTATTTTTGAGACCGTTTCATGCTCCTCATATTTTTGACACCTTTAGAAACTCTTCATATTTTTCACACCTTTTCAGGCTCTTCATGTTTTTTAGCACCTCTTCATTCTCCTCCTATTTTTCAGACCGTTTCATGCTCCTCATATTTTTGACACCTTTTGAAGGTCTTCATATTTTTCACATCTTTTCACGCTCTTCATGTTTTTTAACACCTCTTCATGCTCCTCCTCTTTTTCAAACCGTTTCATGCCCCTCAAATTTTTGACACCTTTTAAAGATCTTCATATTTTTCACAGCTTTTCAGGCTCTTCATGATTTTCAACATCGCTTCATGCCCCTCGTATTTTTCAGACCGTTTCATGCTCATCTCACTTTTTACAACTTTTGAAGCTCTTCATATTTTTCACACATTTTGAAGCACTTCATATTTTTCATATTTTTGAAGCTCTTCATTATTTAACGCATTTTCAGACTCTTCATGTTTTTCAACACCGCTTCATGCTCCTGCTCTTTTTCAGACGGTTTCATGCTCCTCATATATTTGACAGGTTTTGAGGCTTTCATATTTTTCACACCCTTTCAGGCTTTTCATGTTTTTGAACACCGCTTCTTGCTCCTCCTATTTTTCAGACCGTTTCATGCTCCTCATATTTTTGACACCTTTTGAAGCTCTTCATATATTTCACACCTTTTAGGTTCTTCATGTTTTTCCACACCACTTCATGTTCCTCCTGTTATTTAGACCATTTCATTCTCATCGCATATTTGACACCTTTTGAAGCTCTTCATATTTTTCACACCTTTTGAAGCTTTTCATATTTTTCACACGTTTTCAGACTCTTCATGTTTTTCCACACCACTTCATGATCCTCCTATTTTTCAGACCGTTTTGTGCTCCTCATAATTTTCACACCTTTTGAAGCTCTTCATATTTTTCACACCTTTTCAGGCTCTTCATGTTTTTCAACACTGCTTCATGCTCCTCCTATTTTTCAGACCGTTTTATCCTCCTCATGTATTTCACACCTTTTGAAGCTCTTCATATTTTTCACACCTTTTCATGCTCTTCATCTTTTAAAAAACCGCTTCATGCTCATCCTATTTTTCAGACCGTTTCATGCTCCTCATATGTTTGACCCCTTTTGAAGCTCTTCATATTTTTCACACCTTTTCAGGCTCTTCATGTTTTTGAGGACCGCTTCATGCTCCTCGTATTTTTCCGACCGTTTCAGGCTCCTCATAATTTTGACACCTTATTAAGCTCTTCAGATTTTTCACAGTTTTTCAGGCTCTTCATGTGTTTCAACACTGCTTCATTCTCCTCCTATTTTTCAGACCGTTTCATTCTCCTCATATTTTTGACACCTTTGAAGCTCTTCATATATTTCAAACCTTTTACGGCTCTTCATGTTTTTCAACACCTCTTCATGCTCCTCCTATTTTTCAGTCATTTCATGCTTCTCATATTTTTGACACTTTTTGAAGCTCTTCATAATTTTCACACCTTTTCATTCTATTCATCTTTTTCAAAACCGTTTCATGCTTATCCAATTTTTCAGGCTGTTTAATGCTTCTTATATATTTGACACCTTTTGAAGCTCTTCATATTTTTCACACCTTTTCAGGCTCTTCATGTTTTTAAACACCGCCTCATGCTCCTCCTATTTTTCAGACCGTTTCTTGCTCCTCAAATTTTTTACACATTTTGAACCTCTTCATATTTTTCACACCTTTTCATGCCCTACTTCTTTTAAAAAACCGTTTCAAGCTCATCCTATTTTTCAGACTGTTTCATGCTCCTCATATGTTTGACACTTTTTGAAGCTCTTCATATTTTTCACAGCTTTTCAGGCTCTTCATATTTTTGACCACCGCTTCATGCCCCTCCAATTTTTCAGACCGTTTCATGCTCCTCATATATTTTACACCTTTTGAAGCTCTTCATATTTCGCACTCCTTTTCAGGCTCTTCATTTTTTGAACACAGTTTCATACTCCTAATATTTTTCAGACTGTTTCATGCTCCTCATATTTTTGACACGTTTTGAAGCTCTTCAGATTCTTCACACCTTTTCAGGCTCTTCATGTTTTTCAACACCGCTTCACGCTCCTCTTATTTTTCATACCGTTTCATGCTTCTCATATTTTTGACACCTTTTGAAGCTCTTCATATTTTTCACACCTTTTCAGGCTCTTCATATTTTTGAACAACACTTCATGCTGCTCCTAATTTCCAGACCGTTTCATGCTCCACATATTTTTGACAAGTTTTGAAGCTTTTCATATTTTTCACACCTTTTCATGCTCTTCGTGTTTTTGAACACCGCTTCATGCTCCTCCTATTTTTCAGACCGTTTTATGCTACTCGTATTTTTGACACGTTTTGAAGCTCTTCATATTTTTCACACCTTTTCAGGCTCTTCATGTTTTTAAACACCGCTTCATTCTCCTCCTATTTTTCATACCGTTTCATGCTCCTCATATTTTTGACACCTTTTGAAGCTCTTCAGATTTTTCACACCTGTTCAGGCTCTTCATGTTTTTGACCACCGGTTCATGCTCCTCGTATTTTTCAGACAGTTTTATGCTCCTCATAATTTTGTCTCCTTTTTTCCTCAGCATATTTTTCACACCTTTTCACTCTCTTCATGTATTTGAGGACCGCTTCATGCTCCTCCTGTTTTTCAGACCATTTCATGCTCCTCATATTTTTGACACCTTTTGAAGCTCTTCATATTTTTCACAATTTTCAGGCTCTTCATGTGTTTCACACCGCTTAATTCTCATCGTATTTTTCAGAATCTTTCTTGCTCCTCATATTTATGACATCTTTTGAAGCTCTTCATATTTTTCAAACCTTTTCAGGCTCTTCATATTTTTGACGAGCGCTTCATGCTGCTCCTATTTTTCTGACCGTTTCATGCTCCTCATATTTTTGAGACCTTTTGAAGCTCTTCATATATTTCAAACCTTTTCAGGATCTTCATGTTTTTTAACACGGCTTCATGCTCCTCCTATTTTTCAGACCGTTTCATTCCCCTCATATTTTTGACACCTTTGAAGTTCTTCATATATTTCACAACTTTTAAGGCTCTTCATGTTTTTCAACACCGCTTCATGCTCCTCCTATTTTTCAGTCGTTTCATGCTTCTCATATTTTTGACACCTTTTGAAGCTCTTCATATTTTTCACACCTTTTCAGGATCTTCATATTTTTGACTTCTGCTTCATGACCCTGCTGTTTTTCAGAATGTTTCATGCTCCTCATATTTTTGAAACCTTTTGAAGCTCTTCATATTTTTCACACCTTTTCATGCTCTTAATGTTTTTGAACACCGCTTCATGATCCTCCTATTTTTCAGACAGTGTCATGCTCCTCATATTTTTGACACCTTTTAAAGCTCATCATATGTTTCACACCTTTTCAGGATCTTCATGTTTTTGACGTCTGCTTCATGCCCCTGCTATTTTTCAGACTGTTTCTTGCTCCTCATATATTTGACACCTTTTGAAGCTCTTCATATTTTTCACACCTTTTCAGGCTCTTTATGTTTCTCAACACCGCTTCATGCTCCTCCTATTTTTCAGACCGTTTTATGCTCCTCATAATTTTAACACCCTTGAAGCTCTTCATATTTTTCACACCTCTTCAGGCTCTTCATGTTTTTCAACACCGCTTCATGCTCCTCCTATTTTTCACATCGTTTTATGATCCTCATATTTTTGACACATTATGAAGCTCTTCATATTTTTCACACCTTTCAGGCTCTTCATGTTTTTGAACACCGCTTCATGCTCCTCCTATTTTTCAGACCGATTGATGTTCCTCATATTTTTGAAACATTTTGAAGCTTTTCATATTTTTCACACCTTTTCAGGGTTTCATGTTTTGAACACCGCTTCATGCCCCTGCTATTTTTCAGACTGTTTCTTGCTCCTCATATACTTGACACCTTTTGAAGCTCTTCATATATTTCACACCTTTTCAGGCTCTTCATGTTGTTTAACACTGCTTTTTGCTCCTCTATTTTTCAGATAGTTTCATGTTCCTCCTATTGTTCAGACCGTTTCATGCACCTCATATTTTTCACACCTTTTGAAGCTCTTCATATTTTTCACATCTTTTCAGGCTCTTCATGTTTTTTAACACCGCTTCATGCTCCTGCTATTTTTTAGACCGTTTCATGCTCCACATATTTTTGACACCTTTTGACGCTCTTTATATTTTTCACATCTTTTCAGGCTCTTCATGTTTTTCAACACCGCTTCATGCTCCTCCTATTTTTCAGTCGTTTCATGCTCCTAATATTTTGGCACCTTTTGAAGCTCTTCATATTTTGACGCCTTTTCAGACTTTTCATGTTTTTGAAAACCGCTTCATGCTCCTCCTATTTTTCAGACCGCTTCCTGATCCTCATAATTTTCACACCTTTTGAAGCTCTTCATATTTTTGACACCTTTTCATGCTCTCATGTTTTTGAACACCGCTTCATGCTCTTGCTATTTTTTAGACCGTTTCATGCTCCACATATTTTTGACACCTTTTGAAGCTCTTTATATTTTTCACATTTTTCAGGCTCTTCATGTTTTTCAACACCGCTTCATACTCCTCCTAATTTTCAGTCGTTTCATGCTCCTAATATTTTAACACCTTTTGAATCTCTTCATATTTTTGACACCTTTTCAGGCTCTTCATGTTTTTGAAAACCGCTTCATTCTCCTCCTATTTTTCAGACCGCTTACTGATCGTTATAATTTCACACCTTTTGAAGCTCTTCATATTTTTCACACGTTTTCAGGCTCTTCATGTTTTTGAACACCGCTTCATGCTCCTCCTATTTTTTAAACAGTTTCTTGCTCCTCATATTTTTGACAACTTTTGATGCTCTTCATATTTTTCACACCTTTTGAAGCTCTTCATATGTTTCACACGTTTTCAGGCTCTTCATGTTTTTCAACACTGCTTCATGCTCCTCCTATTTTTCAGACCGTTTCATGCTCCTCTTATTTTTGACACCTTTTGAAGCTCTTCATTTTTTTCACACATTTTCAGGCTCTTCATGTTTTTGAACCCCGCTTCAATGCTCATCCTATTTTTCAGACCATTTCATGCTCCTCGTAGTTTTTGACACGTTTTGTAGCTCTTCATATTTTTCACAACTTTTCAGGCTCTTCATGTTTTTGAACACCGCTTCATGCTCCTCCTATTTTACTGACCGTTTCAGTCTCCTCCTGTATTTCACACCATTTGAAGCTCTTCATATTTTTCACACCTTTTCAGGCTCTTCATATTTTTGACATCTTTTGAAGCTCTTCATATTTTTCACAACGTTTCAGGCTCTTCAAGTTTTTGAACACCGCTTCATGCTCCTCCTATTTTTCAGACCGTTTCATGCTCATCTCATTTTTGACACCTTTTGAAGCTTTTCATATTTTTCACAACTTTTCAGGCTCTTCATGTTTTTGAAAACCGCTTCATGCTCCTCCTATTTTTCAGACCGTTTCATGCTCCTCATATTTTACACCTTTTGAAGCTCTTCATATTTTTCACACCTTTTCAGGCTCTTCATGTTTTTGATCACCGTTATATTCTCCTCCTATTATTCAGACCGTTTCATGCTCCTCATATTTTTGACACTTTTTGAAGCTCTTTATATATTTCACACCTTTTCAGGCTCTTCATGTTTTTGATCACCGTTACATTCTCCTCCTATTATTCAGACCGTTTCATGCTCCTCATATTTTTGACACTTTTTGAAGCTCTTTATATATTTCACACATTTTCAGGCTCTTCATGTTTTTGAACACAGCTTCATGCTCCTCCTATTTTTCAGACCGTTTCATGCTCCTCATATTTTTGACACTTTTTGAAGCTCTTTATATATTTCACACATTTTCAGGCTCTTCATGTTTTTGAACACAGCTTCATGCTCCTCCTATTTTTCAGCCCGTTTCATGCTCCTCATGTATTTCACACCTTTTGAAGCTCTTCATATTTTTCACACCTTTTCAGGCTCTTCATGTTTTTGAACACCGCTTCATGCTAATCCTATTTTTCAAACCATATCATGCTCTTCATATTTTTCACACCATTTTAAGCTCTTCATATTTTTCACACCTTTTCAGGCTCTTCATGTTTTTGAACACCGCTTCATGCTCCTCCTATTTTTCAGACCGTTTCATGCTGCTCATATTTTACACCTTTTGAAGCTCTTCATATTTTTCACACCTTTTCAGGCTCTTCATATTTTTGATCACCGTTACATCCTCCTCCTTTTATTCAGACCGTTTCATGCTCCTCATATTTTTGACACTTTTTGAAGCTCTTTATATATTTCACACCTTTTCAGGCTCTTCATGTTTTTGATCACCGTTACATTCTCCTCCTATTATTCAGACCGTTTCATGTTCCTCATATTTTTGACACTTTTTGAAGCTCTTTATATATTTCACACATTTTCAGGCTCTTCATGTTTTTGAACACAGCTTCATGCTCCTCCTATTTTTCAGACCGTTTCATGCTCCTCATATTTTTGACAACTTTGGAAGCTCTTCATATTTTTCACACATTTTCAGGCTCTTCATGTTTTTCAACACTGTTGCATGATCCTCCTATTTTTCAGACCGTTTCATGCTCCTCATATACTTGACACATTTTTAAGCTCTTCATATATTTCACACATTTTCAGGCTATTCATGTTTTTCAACACCGCTTCATGCTCCTTGTATTTTTAAGACCGTTTCATGCTCCTCATATTTTTGACACCTTTTTAAGCTCTTCATATTTTTCACACCTTTTTAAGCTCTTCATATTTCTCACACCTTTTCAGGCTCTTCATATTTTTCAACAACGCTTCATGCACCTTCTATTTGTCAGACCGTTTCATGCTCATCTCATTTATGACACCTTTTGAATCTTTTCATATTTTTCACAGCTTCTCAGGCTCTTCATGTTTTTGAACACCGCTTCATGCTAATCCTATTTTTCAAACCATATCATGCTCCTCATATTTTTCACACCTTTTAAGCACTTCATATTTTTCACACTTTTTCAGGCTCTTCATGTTTTTCAACACTGCTTCATGCTCCTCCTATTTTTCAGATCGTTTCATGCTCATCAAATTTTTGACACCTTTTGAAGCTCTTCATATTTTTCACACCTTTTGAAGCTCTTCATATTTTTCACACCTTTTCAGGCTCTTCATGTTTTTCAACACCGTTTCATGCTGCTTCTATTTTTCAGACCGTTTCATGCTCCTCATATTTTTCACACCTTTTGAAGCTCTTTATATTTTTCACACGTTTTCATGCTTTTCATGTTTTTCTACACCACTTCATGCTTCTCCTATTTTTCAGCCCGTTTCATGCTCCTCATTTATTTCACACCTTTTGAAGCTCTTCATATTTTTCACACCTTTTCAGGCTCTTCATGTTTTTCTACACCACTTCATGCTCCTCCTATTTTTCAGACCGTTTCATGCTCCTCATATTTTTGACATCTTTTGAAGCTTTTCATATTTTTCACACCTTTTCAGGCTCTTCAAGTTTTTCAACAACACTTCATGCTCCTCCTTTTTTGCAGACCGTTTCATGCTCCTCATATTTTTGATACCTTTTGATGCTCTTCATATTTTTCACACCTTTTCAGGCTCTTCATTTTTTCAACACCGTTTCATGCTTCTCCTATTTTTCAGACCGTTTCATGCTCATCTCATTTTTGAAATCTTTTGAAGCTTTTCATATTTTTCACAACGTTTCAGGCTCTTCAAGTTTTTGAACACCGCTTCATGCTCCTCCTATTTTTCAGACCGTTTAATGCTCATCTCATTTTTGACACCTTTTGAAGCTTTTCATATTTTCACAACTTTTCAGGCTCTTCATGTTTTTGAACACCACTTCATGCTCCTCCTATTTTTCAGACCGTTTCATGTTCCTCATATACTTGACACATTTTTAAGCTCTTCATATATTTCACACATTTTCAGGCTATTCATGTTTTTCAACACCGCTTCATGCTCCTTGTATTTTTAGAACGTTTCATGCTCCTCATATTTTTGACAGCTTTTTAAGCTCTTCATATTTTTCACACCTTTTTAAGCTCTTCATATTTCTCACACCTTTTCAGGCTCTTCATGTTTTTCAACAACGCTTCATCCACCTCCTATTTGTCAGACCGTTTCATGCTCATCTCATTTATGACACCTTTTGAATCTTTTCATATTTTTCACACCTTCTCAGGCTCTTCATGTTTTTGAACACCGCTTCATGCTAATCCTATTTTTCAAACCATATCATGCTCCTCATATTTTTCACACCTTTTAAGCTCTTCATATTTTTCACACTTTTTCAGGCTCTTCATGTTTTTCAACACCGCTTCATGCTCCTCCTATTTTTCAGACCGTTTCATGCTCATCAAATTTTTGACACCTTTTGAAGCTCTTCATATTTTTCACACCATTTCAGGCTCTTCATGTTTTTCAACACCGTTTCATGCTGCTTCTATTTTTCAGACCGTTTCATGCTCCTCATATTTTTCACACCTTTTGAAGCTCTTCATATTTTTCACACCTTTTCAGGCTCTTCATGTTTTTCTACAGCACTTCATGCTTCTCCCATTTTTCAGCCCGTTTCATGCTCCTCATTTATTTCACACCTTTTGAAGCTCTTCATATTTTTCACACCTTTTCAGGCTCTTCATGTTTTTCAACACCGTTTCATGCTGCTTCTATTTTTCAGACCGTTTCATGCTCCTCATATTTTTCACACCTTTTGAAGCTCTTCATATTTTTCACACCTTTTCAGGCTCTTCATGTTTTTCTACACCACTTCATGCTTCTCCTATTTTTCAGCCCGTTTCATGCTCCTCATGTATTTCACACCTTTTGAAGCTCTTCATATTTTTCACACCTTTTCAGGCTCTTCATGATTTTGAACACCGCTTCATGCTCCTCCTATTTTCAGACCGTTTCATGCTCCTCATATTTTTCACACCTTTTGAAGCTCTTCATATTTTTCACACCTTTTCAGGCTCTTCAAGTGTTTCAACACCACTTCATGCTCCTCCTTTTTTGCAGACCGTTTCATGCTCCTCATATTTTTGATATCTTTTGATGATATTCATATTTTTCACACCTTTTCAGGCTCTTCATTTTTTCAACACCACTTCAAGCTCCTCCTATTTTTCAGACCGTTTCATGCTCATCTCATTTTTGAAACCTTTTGAAGCTCTTCATATTTTTCACACATTTTCAGGCTCTTCATGTTTTTCAACACTGTTGCATGATCCTCCTATTTTTCAGACCGTTTCATGCTCCTCATATACTTGACACATTTTTAAGCTCTTCATATATTTCACACATTTTCAGGCTATTCATGTTTTTCAACACCGCTTCATGCTCCTTGTATTTTTAAGACCGTTTCATGCTCCTCATATTTTTGACACCTTTTTAAGCTCTTCATATTTTTCACACCTTTTTAAGCTCTTCATATTTCTCACACCTTTTCAGGCTTTTCATGTTTTTCAACAATGCTTCTTGCACCTCCTATTTGTCAGACCGTTTCATGCTCATCTCATTGATGACACCTTTTGAATCTTTTCATATTTTTCACACCTTCTCAGGCTCTTCATGTTTTTGAACACCGCTTCATGCTAATCCTATTTTTCAAACCATATCATGCTCCTCATATTTTTCACACCTTTTAAGCTCTTCATATTTTTCACACTTTTTCAGGCTCTTCATGTTTTTCAACACCGCTTCATGCTCCTCCTATTTTTCAGACCGTTTCATGCTCATCAAATTTTTGACACCTTTTGAAGCTCTTCATATTTTTCACACCTTTTGAAGCTCTTCATATTTTTCACACCATTTCAGGCTCTTCATGTTTTTCAACACCGTTTCATGCAGCTTCTATTTTTCAGACCGTTTCATGCTCCCCATATTTTTCACACCTTTTGAAGCTCTTCATATTTTTCACACCTTTTCAGGCTCTTCATGTTTTTCTACACCACTTCATGCTTCTCCTATTTTTCAGCCCGTTTCATGCTCCTCATTTATTTCACACCTTTTGAAGCTCTTCATATTTTTCACACCTTTTCAGGCTCTTCATGTTTTTCAACACCGTTTCATGCTGCTTCTATTTTTCAGACCGTTTCATGCTCATCATATTTTTCACACCTTTTGAAGCTCTTCATATTTTTCACACCTTTCAGGCTCTTCATGTTTTTCAACACCGTTTCATGCAGCTTCTATTTTTCAGACCGTTTCATGCTCATCATATTTTTCACACCTTTTGAAGCTCTTCATATTTTTCAAACCTTTTCAGGCTCTTCATGTTTTTCGACACAGCTTCATGTTCCTCCTATTTTTCAGACCGTTTCATGCTCCTCATATTTATGACACCTTTTGAAGCTCTTCATATTTTTCACACCTTTTCATGCTCTTCATGTTTCTGAAAACTGCTTCATGATCCTCCTATTTTTCAGACCGTTTCATTCTCCTCATATATTTCACACCTTTTGAAGCTCTTCATATTTTTCACACCTTTTCATGCTCTTCATGTTTCTGAAAACTGCTTCATGATCCTCCTATTTTTCAGACCGTTTCATTTTCCTCATATATTTCACACCTTTTGAAGCTCTTCATATTTTTCACACCTTTTCAGGCTCTTCATGTTTTTGAACACTGCTTCATTCTCCTCGTATTTTTCAGATCGTTTCAAGCTCCTCATATTTTTGACACTTTTTGAGCTCTTCATATTTTTCACACGTTTTCAGGATCTTCATGTTTTTGAACACCGCTTCATGATCCTCCTGATTTTCAGACCGTTTCATGCTCTTCATATTTTTGAAACATTTTGAAGCTCTTCATATTTTTCACACTTTTTCAGGCTCTTCATGTTTTTCACCACCACTTCATGCTCCTCCTATTTTTCAGACCGTTTCATGCTCATCTCATTTTTGTCACCTTTGAAGCTCTTCATGTTTTTCACACCTTTTGAAGCTCTTCATATTTTTCACACGTTTTCAGGCTCTTCATGTTTTTCAAAACCGTTTCATGCTGCTTCTATTTTTCAGACCGTTTCATGCTCCTCATATTTTTCACACCTCTTGAAGCTCTTCATATTTTTCACACCCTTTTAAGATCTTCATGTTTTTGAACACAGCTTCATGCTCCTCCTATTTTTCTGACCGTTTCATGCTCCTCATATTTTTGACACCTTTTGAAGCTCTTCATATTTTTCACACCTTTTCAGGCTCTTCATGTTTTTGAACACAGCTTCATGCTCCTCCTATTTTTCAGACCGTTTCATGCTCCTCATATTTTTGACACTTTTTGAAGCTTTTCATATTTTTCACATCTTTTCAGGCTCTTCATGTTTTTCAACTCCGTTTCATCATCCGCCTATTTTTCACCCGTTTCATGCTCCTCATGTATTTCACACCTTTTGAAGCTCTTCATATTTTTCACAGCTTTTCAGGCTCTTCATGTTTTTCCACAGCACTTCATGCTTCTCTTATTTTTCAGCCCGTTTCATGCTCCTCATGTATTTCACACCTTTTGAAGCTCTTCATATTTTTCACACCTTTTCAGGCTCTTCATGTTTTTGAACACCACTTCATGCTTCTCCTATTTTTCAGACCGTTT
The DNA here is from genome assembly GCF_033118175.1 of Dama dama. Classification (NCBI taxonomy): domain Eukaryota; kingdom Metazoa; phylum Chordata; class Mammalia; order Artiodactyla; family Cervidae; genus Dama; species Dama dama. The sequence goes on along the minus strand of NW_026870965.1, from coordinate 2,103,257 downwards.
CATGCTCCTCATATTTTTGACACCTTTTGAAACTCTTCATATTTTTCACACCTTTTCAGGCTCTTCATGTTTTTGATCACCGTTTCATGCTCCTCCTATTTTTCAGACCGTTTCATGCTCCTCATATTTTTCACACCTTTTGAAGCTCTTCATATTTTTCACACGTTTTCAGTCTATTCATGTTTTTGAACACCATTTCAGGCTCCTCCTATTTTTCAGAGAGTTTCATGCTCCTCATGTATTTCACACCTTTGAAAGCTCTTCATATTTTTCAAAGATTTTGAAGCTCTTCATATTTTTCACACCTTTTCAGGCTCTTCATGTCTTTCAACTCCGTTTCAGGCTCCTCCTATATTTCAGACCGTTTCATGCTCCTCATATTTATGACACCTTTTGAAACTCTTCCTATTTTTCACACCTTTTCATGCTCTTCATGTTTCTGAAAACTGCTTCATGATCCTCCTATTTTTCAGACCGTTTCATTCTCCTCATATATTTCACAACTTTTGAAGCTCTTCATATTTTTCACACCTTTTCAGGCTCTTCATGATTTTGAACACCGCTTCATGCTCCTCCTATTTTCAGACCGTTTCATGCTCCTCATATTTTTCACACCTTTTGAAGCTCTTCATATTTTTCACACCTTTTCAGGCTCTTCAAGTGTTTCAACACCACTTCATGCTCCTCCTTTTTTGCAGACCGTTTCATGCTCCTCATATTTTTGATATCTTTTGATGATATTCATATTTTTCACACCTTTTCAGGCTCTTCATTTTTTCAACACCACTTCAAGCTCCTCCTATTTTTCAGACCGTTTCATGCTCATCTCATTTTTGAAACCTTTTGAAGCTCTTCATATTTTTCACACATTTTCAGGCTCTTCATGTTTTTCAACACTGTTGCATGATCCTCCTATTTTTCAGACCGTTTCATGCTCCTCATATACTTGACACATTTTTAAGCTCTTCATATATTTCACACATTTTCAGGCTATTCATGTTTTTCAACACCGCTTCATGCTCCTTGTATTTTTAAGACCGTTTCATGCTCCTCATATTTTTGACACCTTTTTAAGCTCTTCATATTTTTCACACCTTTTTAAGCTCTTCATATTTCTCACACCTTTTCAGGCTTTTCATGTTTTTCAACAATGCTTCTTGCACCTCCTATTTGTCAGACCGTTTCATGCTCATCTCATTGATGACACCTTTTGAATCTTTTCATATTTTTCACACCTTCTCAGGCTCTTCATGTTTTTGAACACCGCTTCATGCTAATCCTATTTTTCAAACCATATCATGCTCCTCATATTTTTCACACCTTTTAAGCTCTTCATATTTTTCACACTTTTTCAGGCTCTTCATGTTTTTCAACACCGCTTCATGCTCCTCCTATTTTTCAGACCGTTTCATGCTCATCAAATTTTTGACACCTTTTGAAGCTCTTCATATTTTTCACACCTTTTGAAGCTCTTCATATTTTTCACACCATTTCAGGCTCTTCATGTTTTTCAACACCGTTTCATGCAGCTTCTATTTTTCAGACCGTTTCATGCTCCCCATATTTTTCACACCTTTTGAAGCTCTTCATATTTTTCACACCTTTTCAGGCTCTTCATGTTTTTCTACACCACTTCATGCTTCTCCTATTTTTCAGCCCGTTTCATGCTCCTCATTTATTTCACACCTTTTGAAGCTCTTCATATTTTTCACACCTTTTCAGGCTCTTCATGTTTTTCAACACCGTTTCATGCTGCTTCTATTTTTCAGACCGTTTCATGCTCATCATATTTTTCACACCTTTTGAAGCTCTTCATATTTTTCACACCTTTCAGGCTCTTCATGTTTTTCAACACCGTTTCATGCAGCTTCTATTTTTCAGACCGTTTCATGCTCATCATATTTTTCACACCTTTTGAAGCTCTTCATATTTTTCAAACCTTTTCAGGCTCTTCATGTTTTTCGACACAGCTTCATGTTCCTCCTATTTTTCAGACCGTTTCATGCTCCTCATATTTATGACACCTTTTGAAGCTCTTCATATTTTTCACACCTTTTCATGCTCTTCATGTTTCTGAAAACTGCTTCATGATCCTCCTATTTTTCAGACCGTTTCATTCTCCTCATATATTTCACACCTTTTGAAGCTCTTCATATTTTTCACACCTTTTCATGCTCTTCATGTTTCTGAAAACTGCTTCATGATCCTCCTATTTTTCAGACCGTTTCATTTTCCTCATATATTTCACACCTTTTGAAGCTCTTCATATTTTTCACACCTTTTCAGGCTCTTCATGTTTTTGAACACTGCTTCATTCTCCTCGTATTTTTCAGATCGTTTCAAGCTCCTCATATTTTTGACACTTTTTGAGCTCTTCATATTTTTCACACGTTTTCAGGATCTTCATGTTTTTGAACACCGCTTCATGATCCTCCTGATTTTCAGACCGTTTCATGCTCTTCATATTTTTGAAACATTTTGAAGCTCTTCATATTTTTCACACTTTTTCAGGCTCTTCATGTTTTTCACCACCACTTCATGCTCCTCCTATTTTTCAGACCGTTTCATGCTCATCTCATTTTTGTCACCTTTGAAGCTCTTCATGTTTTTCACACCTTTTGAAGCTCTTCATATTTTTCACACGTTTTCAGGCTCTTCATGTTTTTCAAAACCGTTTCATGCTGCTTCTATTTTTCAGACCGTTTCATGCTCCTCATATTTTTGACACCTTTTGAAGCTCTTCATATTTTTCACACCCTTTTAAGATCTTCATGTTTTTGAACACAGCTTCATGCTCCTCCTATTTTTCTGACCGTTTCATGCTCCTCATATTTTTGACACCTTTTGAAGCTCTTCATATTTTTCACACCTTTTCAGGCTCTTCATGTTTTTGAACACAGCTTCATGCTCCTCCTATTTTTCAGACCGTTTCATGCTCCTCATATTTTTGACACTTTTTGAAGCTTTTCATATTTTTCACATCTTTTCAGGCTCTTCATGTTTTTCAACTCCGTTTCATCATCCGCCTATTTTTCACCCGTTTCATGCTCCTCATGTATTTCACACCTTTTGAAGCTCTTCATATTTTTCACAGCTTTTCAGGCTCTTCATGTTTTTCCACAGCACTTCATGCTTCTCTTATTTTTCAGCCCGTTTCATGCTCCTCATGTATTTCACACCTTTTGAAGCTCTTCATATTTTTCACACCTTTTCAGGCTCTTCATGTTTTTGAACACCACTTCATGCTTCTCCTATTTTTCAGACCGTTTCATGCTCCTCATATTTTTGACACCTTTTGAAACTCTTCATATTTTTCACACCTTTTCAGGCTCTTCATGTTTTTGATCACCGTTTCATGCTCCTCCTATTTTTCAGACCGTTTCATGCTCCTCATATTTTTCACACCTTTTGAAGCTCTTCATATTTTTCACACGTTTTCAGTCTATTCATGTTTTTGAACACCATTTCAGGCTCCTCCTATTTTTCAGAGAGTTTCATGCTCCTCATGTATTTCACACCTTTGAAAGCTCTTCATATTTTTCAAAGATTTTGAAGCTCTTCATATTTTTCACACCTTTTCAGGCTCTTCATGTCTTTCAACTCCGTTTCAGGCTCCTCCTATATTTCAGACCGTTTCATGCTCCTCATATTTATGACACCTTTTGAAACTCTTCCTATTTTTCACACCTTTTCATGCTCTTCATGTTTCTGAAAACTGCTTCATGATCCTCCTATTTTTCAGACCGTTTCATTCTCCTCATATATTTCACAACTTTTGAAGCTCTTCATATTTTTCACACCTTTTCATGCTCTTCATGTTTCTGAAAACCGCTTCATGATCCTCCTATTTTTCAGACCGTTTCATTCTCCTCATATATTTCACACCTTTTGAAGCTCTTCATATTTTTCACACCTTTTCAGGCTCTTCATGTTTTTGAACACTGCTTCATGCTCCTCGTATTTTTCAGATCGTTTCATGCTCCTCATATTTTTGACACTTTTTGAGCTCTTCATATTTTTCACACCTTTTCAGGCTCTTCATGTTTTTGAACACCGCTTCATGATCCTCCTGATTTTCAGACCGTTTCATGCTCTTCATATTTTTGAAACATTTTGAAGCTCTTCATATTTTTCACACCTTTTCAGGCTCTTCATGTTTTTCACCACCACTTCATGCTCCTCCTATTTTTCTGACCGTTTCATGCTCATCTCATTTTTGTCACATTTGAAGCTCTTCTATTTTTTACACCTTTTGAAGCTCTTCATATTTTTCACACGTTTTCAGGCTCTTCATGTTTTTCAAAACCGTTTCATGCTGCTTCTATTTTTCAGACCGTTTCATGCTCCTCATATTTTTCTCACCTTTTGAAGCTCTTCATATTTTTCACACCCTTTTAAGATCTTCATGTTTTTGAACACAGCTTCATGCTCCTCCTATTTTTCAGACCGTTTCATGCTCCTCCTATTTTTGACACCTTTTGAAGCTCTTCATATTTTTCACACCTTTTCAGGCTCTTCATGTTTTTGAACACAGATTCATGCTCCTCCTATTTTTCAGACTGTTTCATGCTCCTCATATTTTTGACACTTTTTGAAGCTTTTCATATTTTTCACATCTTTTCAGGCTCTTCATGTTTTTCAACACCATTTCATGATCCTCCTATTTTTCAGACCGTTTCAAGCTCATCTCATTTTTGACACCTTTTGAAGCTTTTCATAGTTTTCACACATTTTCAGGCTCTTCATATTTTTCCACACCACTTCATGCTTCTCCTATTTTTCAGCCCGTTTCATGCTCCTCATGTATTTCACACCTTTTGAAGCTCTTCATATTTTTCACAGCTTTTCAGGCTCTTCATGTTTTTCCACAGCACTTCATGCTTCTCTTATTTTTCAGCCCGTTTCATGCTCGTCATGTATTTCACACCTTTTGAAGTTCTTCATATTTTTCACACCTTTTCAGGCTCTTCATGTTTTTGATCACCGTTTCATGCTCCTCCTATTTTTCAGACCGTTTCATGCTCCTCATATTTTTGACACCTTTTGAAGCTCTTCATATTTTTCACACCTTTTCAGGCTCTTCATGTTTTTGTACACCGCTTCATGATCCTCCTGATTTTCAGTCCGTTTCATGCTCTTCATATTTTTGAAACATTTTGAAGCTCTTCATATTTTTCACACCTTTTCAGGCTCTTCATGTTTTTCATCACCGCTTCATGCTCCTCCTTTTTTCAAACCGTATCATGCTCCTCATATTTTTGACAACTTTAGAAACTCTTCATATTTTTCACACCTTTTCAGGCTCTTCATGTTTTTTATCACTGCTTCATGCTCGTCCTATTTTTCAGAAAGTTTCATGCTCCTCATATTTTTGACACCTTTTGTAGGTCTTCATATTTTTCACACATTTTCTGGCTCTTCATTTTTTCAACACTACTTGTTGCCCCTCCTATTTTTTAGAACTTTTCATACTCATCTAATTTTTGACACATTTTGAGGCACTTCATATTTTTTACACCTTTTGAAGCTCTTCATATTTTTCACATTTTTGAAGCTCTTCATATTTTTCACACGATTTCAGACCCTTCATGTTTTTCAAAACCGCTTCATGCTCCTGCTATTTATCATACCGTTTCATACTCCTCATATTTTTGACAAGTTTTGAGGCTCTTCATATTTTTCACACCTTTTCAGGCTCTTCATGTTTTTGAACACAGCTTCATGCTCCTCCTATTTTTTCTACCGTATCATGTTCCTCATATTTTTCACACCTTTTGAAGCTCTTCATATTTTTCACACCTTTTCAGGCTCTTCATGTTTTTGAACAGCACTTCATGCTCCTCCTATTTTTCAGACCGTTTCATGCTCCTCATATTTTTGACACCTTTTGAAGCTCTTCATATTTTCCACACCTTTTCAGGCTCTTCATGTTTTTCAACAACGCTTCATGCTCCTCCGATTTTTCAGACCGTTTCATGCTCCTCATATTTTTGACACCTATGAAGGTCTTCATATTTTTCACACCTTTTCAGGCTCTTCATATTTTTCAACACCACTTCATGCTCCTCCTTTTTTTCAGACCGTTTCAGGCTCCTCATATTTTTCACACCTTTTGAAGCCGTTCATATTTCTCACACCTTTTCATGCTCTTCATTTTTTTCAACACTATTTGTTACTCCTCCTATTTTTTAGACCGTTTCATGCTCATCTAATTTTTGACAACTTTTGAAGCTCTTCATATTTTTCACCTTTTTGAAGCTCTTCATATTTTTCACACAATTTCAGACTCTTCATGTTTTTCAACACCGCTTCATGCTCCTTCTATTTGTCATATCGTTTCATACTCCTCATATTTTGACACGTTTTGAGGCTCTTCATATTTTTCACACCATTTCAGGTTCTTCATGTTTTTGAACTCCGCTTCATGCTCCTCCTATTTTTTCGACCGTATCATGCTTCTCATATTTTTCACACCTTTTGAAGCTCTTCATATTTTTCTCACCTTTTCAGGCTCTTCATGCTTTTGAACAGCACTTCATGCTCCTCCTATTTTTCAGAGAGTTTCATGCTCCTCATGTATTTCACACCTTTTGAAGCTCTTCATATTTTTCACACCTTTTCATGCTCTTCATGTTTTTCCACACCACTTCATGCTTCTCCTATTTTTCATCCGTTTCATGCTCAACTCAATTTTGACACCTTTTGAAGCTTTTCATATTTTTCTCACCTTTTCAGGCTCTTCATGCTTTTGAACAGCACCTCATGCTCCTCCTATTTTTCAGAGAGTTTCATGCTCCTCATGTATTTCACACCTTTTGAAGCTCTTCATACTTTTCACACCTTTTCATGCTCTTCATGTTTTTCCACACCACTTCATGCTTCTCCTATTTTTCATCCGTTTCATGCTCATCTCAATTTTGACACCTTTTGAAGCTTTTCATATTTTTCACAACTTTTCAGGCTCTTCATGTTTTTGAACACCGCTTCATGCTCCTCCTAATTTTCAGACCGTTACATGCTCATCTCATTTTGACACCTTTTGAAGCTCTTCATATTTTTCACACCTTTTCAGACTCTTCATGTTTTTCAACACCGCTTCATGCTCCTCCTTTTTTTCAGACCGTTACATGCTCATCTCATTTTGACACCTTTTGAAGCTCTTCATGTTTTTCACATCTTTTGCAACTCTTCATATTTTTCACACCTTTTCTCGCTCTTCATGTTTTTGAACACCGCTTCATGGTCCTCCTATTTTTCAGACCGTTTCCTGCTCCTCATATTTTTGACACCTTTTGAAGCTCTTCATATTTTTCACACCTTTTCAGGCTCTTCATGTTTTTCAACAACGCTTCATGCACCTCTATTTTTCAGACTGTTTCATGCTCATCTCATTTTTGACACCGTTTGAAGCTCTTCATATTTTTCACACCTTTTCAGGCTCTTCATGTTTTTCAACACCGCTTCATGCTCCTCCTATTTTTCAGACCGTTTCATGCTCCTCATATTTTTCACACCTTTTGAATCTCTTCATATTTTTCCCACCTTTTCAGGCTCTTCATGTTTTTCAACACCAGTTCATGCTCCTCCTATTTTTCAGACCATTCATGCTCCTCATATTTTTGAAACCTTCAGAAACTATTCATATTTTTCACACCTTTTCCAGCTCTTCATGTTTTTCAACACCGCTTCATGCTCCTCCTATTTTCAGATCGTTTCATGCTCCTCATATTTGACACCTTTTGAAGCTCTTCATATTTTTAACACCTTTTCAGGCTCTTCATGTTTTTGAACACTTCTTCTTGCTCCTCCTCTTTTTCAAACCCTTTCATGCTTCTCATATTTTTGACACCTTTTAAAGCTCTTCATATTTTTCACACCTTTTCAGTCTCTTCATGTTTTTCAACACCACTTCATGCTCCTCCTATTTTTGAGACCGTTTCATGCTCCTCATATTTCTGACACATTTAGAAACTCTTTATATTTTTCACACCTTTTCAGGCTCTTCATGTTTTTTAACACCTCTTCATACTCCTCCTATTTTTCAGACCGTTTCATTCTCCTCATATTTTTGACACCTTTTCAAGCTCTTCATATATTTCACACCTTTTCAGGTTTTTCATTTTTTTCAACACCACTTCATGCTCCTCCTATTTTTCAGAGCGTTTCATGCTCCTCATAATTTTGACACCTTTGAAGCTCTTCATATTTTTCACATTTTTGAAGCTCTTCATATTTTTCACACGATTTCAGACTCTTCATGTTTTTCAACACCGCTTCATGCTCCTGCTATTTATCATACCGTTGCATACTCCTCATATTTTTGACATGTTTTGAGGCTCTTCATATTTTTCACACCTTTTCAGGGTCTTCATGTTTTTGAACTACGCTTCATACTCCTCCTATTTTTTCGACCATATCATGCTTCTCATATTTTTCACACCTTTTGAAGCTCTTCATATTTTTCTCACCTTTTCAGGCTCTTCATGATTTTCATCACCACTTCATGCTCCTCCTATTTTTCAGACCGTTTCATGCTCATTTCATTTTTGACACCTTTTTAAGCTCTTCATATTTTTCACACCTTTTCAGGCTCTTCATGTTTTTGAACACCGCTTCATGCTCCTCCTATTTTTCAGATCGTTTCATGCTCCTCATAATTTTGACACCTTTGAAGCTCTTCATATTTTTCACACCTATTCAGGCTCTTCATGTTTTTGAACACCACTTCATGCTCCGCCTATTTTTCAGACCGTTTCATGCTTCTCATATATTTGAAACCTTTTGAAGCTCTTCATATTTTTCACACCTTTTCAGGCTCTTCATGTTTTTGAACACCGCTTCATGCTCCTCCTATTTTTCAGACCGTTTCATGCTCCTCATGTATTTCACACCGTTTGAAGCTCTTCATATTTTTCACACCTTTCAGGCTCTTCATGTTTTTGATTACCGTTTCATCCTCCTCCTATTTTTCAGACCGTTTCATGCTCCTCATATTTTTCACATCTTTTGAAGCTCTTCATATTTTTCCCACCTTTTCAGGCTCTTCATGTTTTTCAACACCAGTTCATGCTCCTCCTATTTTTCAGACCATTCATGCTCCTCATATTTTTGAAACCTTTATAAACTCTTCATATTTTTCACACCTTTTCAGGCTCTTCATGTTTTTGAACACCACTTCACGCTCCTCCTAATTTTCAGACCGTATCATGCTCCTCATATTTTTCCCACCTTTTGACGCTCTTCATATTTTTCACACCTTTTCAGGCTCTTCATATTTTTGAACACGACTTCATGCTCCTCCTATTTTTCAGACCGTTTCATGCTCCTCTCATTTTTGACACCTTTTGAAGCTTTGCATATTTTTCACAACTTTTCAGGCTCTTCATGTTTTTGAACACCGCTTCATGCTCCTCCTATTTTTCAGACCGCATCATGCTCCTCATATTTTTCACAGCTTTTGAAGCTCTTCATATTTTTCACAACTTTTCAGGCTCTTCAAGTTTTTTAACACCACTTCATGCTCCTCCTTTTTTCAGAACGTTTCATGCTCCTCATATTTTTGACACCCTTTGAAGCTCTTCATATTTTTCACACTTTTTCAGGCTCTTCATGTTTTTGAACATCGCTTCATGCTCCTCCTATTTTTCAGACCCTTTCATGCTCCTCATATTTTTGACACCTTTTGAAACTCTTCATATTCTTCACACCTTTTCAAGCTGGTCATGTTTTTGAACACCGTTTCATGCTCCTCCTATTTTTCAGAACGTTTCGTGCTCCTCATGTATTTCACACCTTTTGAAGCTCTTCATATTTTTCACACCTTTTCAGGCTCGTCGTGTTTTTCAACACCACTTCATGCTCCTCCTCTTTTTCAGACCGTTTCATGCTCCTCATATTTTTGTCACACTTTTGAAGCTCTTTATATTTTTCACACCTTTTCAGGCTCTTCATGTTTCTGAACACCGTTTCATGCTCCTCCTATTTTTCACCCGTTTCATGTTCCTCATAATTTTCAGATCATTTCATGATCCTCATATTTTTGACACCTTTTGAAGCTCTTCATATTTTTCACACCTTTTCAGGCTCTTCATCTTTTTCAACACCACTTCATGCTCCTCCTATTTTTCAGACCCTTTCATGCTCCTCATATTTTTGACACCTTTTGAAACTCTTCATATTCTTCACACCTTTTCAAGCTGGTCATGTTTTTGAACACCGTTTCATGCTCCTTCTATTTTTCAGACCGTTTCATGTTCCTCATATTTTTCAGATCATTTCATGATCCTCATATTTTTGACACCTTTTGAAGCTCTTCATATTTTTCACACCTTTTCAGGCTCTTCATCTTTTTCAACACCACTTCATGCTCCTCCTATTTCTCAGACAGTTTCAGGCTCCTCATATTTTTGACAGCTTTTGAATCTCTTCATATTTTTCACACCTTTTCATTATCTTCATGTTTTTCATCCCCGTGTCATGCTCCTCCTATTTTTCAGATGGTTTCATGCTCCTCATATTTTTCACACCTTCAAACTCTTCATATTTTTCACACAATTTAAGGCTCTTCATGTTTTTCATCACAGTGTCATGCTCCTCCTATTTTTCAGACGGTTTCATGCTCCTCATAATTTTCACACCTTTAAAGCTCTTCATATTTTTCACACCTTTTAAGACTCTTCATGTTTTTGAACACCACTTCATGCTCCTCCTATTTTTCAGACCGTTTCATGCTCCTCATATTTTTGACACCTTTTGAAGCTCTTCATATTTTAACACCTTTACAGGCTCTTCATGTTTTTGAACACCATTTCATGCTCCTCATATTTTGACAACTATTGAAACTCTTCATATTTTTCAGACAGTTTCATGCTCCTCCTATTTTTGACACCTTTTGAAGCTCTTCATGTATTTCACAGCTTTTCAGGCTCTTCAGGATTTTGAACATCGTTTCATGCTCCTCCTATTTTTCAGAACGTTCCATGCTCCTCATATTTTTCACACCTTTTGGAGCTCTTCATATTTTTCACACCTTTTCTGGCTCTTCATATTTTTCAACACCACTTCATGCTCCTCCTATGTTTAGAACGTTTAATGCTCCCCATAATTTTGACACCTTTTGAAACTCTTCATATTTTTGAAACCTTTTCAGGCTCTTCATGTTTCTCAACACCATTTCATGCTCCTCCTATTTCAGACCGTTTCATGCTTCTCATATTTTGACACGTTTTGAAACTCTTCATTTTTTTCTCACCTTTTCAAACTCTTCATGTTTTTCAACAGTGCTTCATTCTCCTCCTATTTTTCAGACCGTTTCATGCTCCTCATATTTTTGACACCTTTTGTAGCTCTTCATATTTTTCACACGTTTTCAGGCTCTTCATGTTTTTCAAAACCGTTTCATGCTCCTCCTATTTTTCAGAGAGTTTCATGCTCATCACATTTTTGACACCATTTGAAGCTCTTCATATTTTTCACACCTTTTCAGGCTCTTCATATTTATGAACTCGACTTCATGCTCCTCCTATTTTTCAGACCATTTCATGCTCCTCTCATTTTTGACACCTTTTGAAGCTCTTCATATTTTTCACAACTTTTCAGGCTCTTCATGTTTTTGAACACCGCTTCATGCTCCTCCTATTTTTCAGACCGCATCATGCTCCTCATATTTTTCACACCTTTTGAAGCTCTTCATATTTTTCACACCTTTTCAGGCTCTTCAAGTTTTTTAACACCACTTCATGCTCCTCCTTTTTTCAGAACGTTTCATGCTCCTCATATTTTTCACACCTTTTGAAGCTCTTCATATTTTTCACACCTTTTCAGGCTTTTCATGTTTTTGAACACCGCTTCATGTTCCTCCTATTTTTCAGACCGTTTCGTACTTCTCATATTTTTGACACCTTTTGAAGCTCTTCATATTTTTCACACCTTTTCAGGCTCTTCATGTTTTTCAACACCGCTTCATGCTCCTCCTATTTTTCAGATTGTTTCATGTTCCTCATATTTTTGACACCTTTTGAAGCTCTCCATATTTTTCACACCTTTTCAGGCTCTTCATGTTTTTCAACACCATTTCTTGCTCCTCCTTTTTTGCAGACCGTTTCTTGCTCCTCATATTTTTGACACCTTTTGAAGCTCTTCATATTTTTCACACGTTTTCAGACAATTCATGTTTTTCAACATCGCTTCATGCTCCTCGTATTTTGCTGACCGTTTCATGCTCCTCATATTTTTGACACCTTTTGAAGCTCTTCAGATATTTCACACCTTTCCAGGCTCTTCATTTTTTCAACACCACTTCATGCTCCTCCTATTTTTCAGATCGTTTCATGCTCATCTCATTTTAACACCTTTTGAAGCTCTTTATATTTTTGACAAATTTTGAAGTTCTTCATATTTTTCACACGTTTTCAGGCTCTTCATTATTTTCAACACCGCTTCATGCTCCTCCTATTTTTCAGACCTTTTCAAGCTCATCTCTTTTTTGACACCTTTTGAAGCTCTTCATATTTTTCACACCTTTTGAAGCTCTTCATATTTTTCACATTTATGAAGCTCTTCATATTTTCCACACGTTTTCAGACAATTCATGTTTTTCAACATCGCTTCATGCTCCTCCTATTTTTCAGACCGTTTCATTCTCCTCATATTTTTGACAACTTTTGAAGCTCTTCATATATTTCACACCTTTTCAGACTTTTCCTTTATTTCAACACGACTTCATGCTCCTCCTATTTTTCAGACCGTTTCATGCTCATCTCATTTTGACACCTTTTGAAGCTCTTCATGTTTTTCACATCTTTTGAAGCTCTTCATATTTTTCACAACTTTTCAGGCTCTTTATGATTTTCAACAGCGCTGCATGCTCCTCCTATTTTTCAGAACGTTTCATGCTCCTCATAATTTTGACACCTTTTGAAGCTTTCATATTTTTCACACTTTTTCAGGCTCTTCATGTTTTTCAACACCACTTCATGCTCCTCCTTTTTTGCAGACCGTTTCATGCTACTCATATTTGTAACACCTTTTGAAGCTTTTCATATTTCTCACACCTTTTCAGGCTCTTCATTTTTTTCAACAACGCTTCATGCTCCTCCGATTTTTCAGACCGTTTCATGCTCCTCATATTTTTGAAACCTTTTGAAGCTCTTCATATTTTTCACACCTTTTAAGGCTCTTCATGTTTTTGAACACCGCTTCATGATAATCCTATTTTTCAAACCATATCATGCTCCTCATATTTTCACACCTTTTGAAGCTCTTCATATATTTCACACCTTTTCAGGCTCTTCATGTTTTTGAACACCACTTCATGCTCCTTCTCTTTTTCATAGAGTTTCATGCTCCTCATGTATTTCACACCTTTTGAAGCTCTTCATATTTTTCACACCTTTTCAGGCTCTTCATGTTTTTGAACACCGTTTCATGCTCCTCCTAATTTTCAGCCCGTTTCTTGCTCCTCATATTTTTGACATCTTTTGAAGCTTTGCATATTTTTCACACCTTTTCAGGCTCTTCATGTTTTTGAACACCGCTTCATGCTCCTTCTATTTTCAGAGAGTTTCATGCTCCTCATGTATTTCACACCTTTTGAAGCTCTTCATATATTTCACACCTTTTCAGGCTCTTCATGTTTTTCATCACCGCTTCATGCACCTCTATTTTTCAGACCGTTTCATGCTCATCTCATTTTTGACACCTTTTGAAGCTTTTCATATTTTTCACAACTTTTCAGGCTCTTCATGTTTTTGAACACCGCTTCATGCTCCTCCTATTTTTCAGACCGTATCATGCTCCTCATATTTTTCACACCTTTTGAAGCTCTTCATATTTTTCACACCTTTTCAGGTTCTTCATTTTTTTCAACACTACTTGTTCCTCCTCCTATTTTTTAGACCGTTTCATGCTCATCTAATTTTTGACACCTTTTGAAGCTCTTCATATTTTTTACACCTTTTGAAGCTCTTCATATTTTTAACATTTTTGAAGCTCTTCATAATTTTCAAACGATTTCAGACTCTTCATGTTTTTCAACACCGCTTTATGCTCCTGCTATTTATCATACCGTTTCATGCTCCTCATATTTGACACCTTTTGAAGGTCTTCATATTTTTCACACCTTTTCAGGCTCTTCATGTTTTTCAACAACACTTCATGCTCCTCCTATTTTTGAGACCGTTTCATGCTCCTCATATTTTTGACACCTTTAGAAACTCTTCATATTTTTCACACCTTTTCAGGCTCTTCATGTTTTTTAGCACCTCTTCATTCTCCTCCTATTTTTCAGACCGTTTCATGCTCCTCATATTTTTGACACCTTTTGAAGGTCTTCATATTTTTCACATCTTTTCACGCTCTTCATGTTTTTTAACACCTCTTCATGCTCCTCCTCTTTTTCAAACCGTTTCATGCTCCTCAAATTTTTGACACCTTTTAAAGATCTTCATATTTTTCACAGCTTTTCAGGCTCTTCATGATTTTCAACATCGCTTCATGCCCCTCGTATTTTTCAGACCGTTTCATGCTCATCTCACTTTTTACAACTTTTGAAGCTCTTCATATTTTTCACACATTTTGAAGCACTTCATATTTTTCATATTTTTGAAGCTCTTCATTATTTAATGCATTTTCAGACTCTTCATGTTTTTCAACACCGCTTCATGCTCCTGCTCTTTTTCAGACGGTTTCATGCTCCTCATATATTTGACAGGTTTTGAGGCTTTCATATTTTTCACACCCTTTCAGGCTTTTCATGTTTTTGAACACCGCTTCTTGCTCCTCCTATTTTTCAGACCGTTTCATGCTCCTCATATTTTTGACACCTTTTGAAGCTCTTCATATATTTCACACCTTTTAGGTTCTTCATGTTTTTCCACACCACTTCATGTTCCTCCTGTTATTTAGACCATTTCATTCTCATCGCATATTTGACACCTTTTGAAGCTCTTCATATTTTTCACACCTTTTGAAGCTTTTCATATTTTTCACACGTTTTCAGGCTCTTCATGTTTTTCAACACTGCTTCATGCTCCTCTTGTTTTTCAGACCGTTTCAAGCTCCTCATGCATTTCACACCTTTTGAAGCTCTTCATATTTTTCACACCTTTTCAGACTCTTCATGTTTTTCCACACCACTTCATGATCCTCCTATTTTTCAGACCGTTTCGTGCTCCTCATAATTTTCACACCTTTTGAAGCTCTTCATATTTTTCACACCTTTTCAGGCTCTTCATGTTTTTCAACACTGCTTCATGCTCCTCCTATTTTTCAGACCGTTTTATCCTCCTCATGTATTTCACACCTTTTGAAGCTCTTCATATTTTTCACACCTTTTCATGCTCTTCATGTTTTTCAACACCGCTTCATGCTCCTACTATTTTTCAGACTGTTTCATGCTCCTCATATTTTTGACACCTTTTAAAGCTCTTCGTATATTTCACACCATTTCAGGCTCTTCATGTTTTTCAACACCACTACATGCTTCTCATATATTTCAGACTGTTTCCTACTTATCTCTTTTTTTACAACTTTTGAAGCTCTTCATATGATTCACACCTTTTGAAGCTCTTCATATTTTTCACACCTTTTCAGGCTCTTCATGTTTTTGAACACCGCTTCATGCTCCTCCTATTTTTCAGACCGTTTCATGCTCCTCAAATTTTTTACACATTTTGAAGCTCTTCATACTTTTCACACCTTTTCATGCTCTTCATCTTTTAAAAAACCGCTTCATGCTCATCCTATTTTTCAGACCGTTTCATGCTCCTCATATGTTTGACCCCTTTTGAAGCTCTTCATATTTTTCACACCTTTTCAGGCTCTTCATGTTTTTGAGGACCGCTTCATGCTCCTCGTATTTTTCCGACCGTTTCATGCTCCTCATAATTTTGACACCTTATTAAGCTCTTCAGATTTTTCACAGTTTTTCAGGCTCTTCATGTGTTTCAACACTGCTTCATTCTCCTCCTATTTTTCAGACCGTTTCATTCTCCTCATATTTTTGACACCTTTGAAGCTCTTCATATATTTCAAACCTTTTACGGCTCCTCATGTTTTTCAACACCTCTTCATGCTCCTCCTATTTTTCAGTCATTTCATGCTTCTCATATTTTTGACACTTTTTGAAGCTCTTCATAATTTTCACACCTTTTCATTCTATTCATCTTTTTCAAAACCGTTTCATGCTTATCCAATTTTTCAGGCTGTTTAATGCTTCTTATATATTTGACACCTTTTGAAGCTCTTCATATTTTTCACACCTTTTCAGGCTCTTCATGTTTTTAAACACCGCCTCATGCTCCTCCTATTTTTCAGACCGTTTCTTGCTCCTCAAATTTTTTACACATTTTGAACCTCTTCATATTTTTCACACCTTTTCATGCCCTACTTCTTTTAAAAAACCGTTTCAAGCTCATCCTATTTTTCAGACTGTTTCATGCTCCTCATATGTTTGACACTTTTTGAAGCTCTTCATATTTTTCACAGCTTTTCAGGCTCTTCATATTTTTGACCACCGCTTCATGCCCCTCCAATTTTTCAGACCGTTTCATGCTCCTCATATATTTTACACCTTTTGAAGCTCTTCATATTTCGCACTCCTTTTCAGGCTCTTCATTTTTTGAACACAGTTTCATACTCCTAATATTTTTCAGACTGTTTCATGCTCCTCATATTTTTGACACGTTTTGAAGCTCTTCAGATTCTTCACACCTTTTCAGGCTCTTCATGTTTTTCAACACCGCTTCACGCTCCTCTTATTTTTCATACCGTTTCATGCTTCTCATATTTTTGACACCTTTTGAAGCTCTTCATATTTTTCACACCTTTTCAGGCTCTTCATGTTTTTGAACAACACTTCATGCTGCTCCTAATTTCCAGACCGTTTCATGCTCCACATATTTTTGACAAGTTTTGAAGCTTTTCATATTTTTCACACCTTTTCATGCTCTTCGTGTTTTTGAACACCGCTTCATGCTCCTCCTATTTTTCAGACCGTTTTATGCTACTCGTATTTTTGACACGTTTTGAAGCTCTTCATATTTTTCACACCTTTTCAGGCTCTTCATGTTTTTAAACACCGCTTCATTCTCCTCCTATTTTTCATACCGTTTCATGCTCCTCATATTTTTGACACCTTTTGAAGCTCTTCAGATTTTTCACACCTGTTCAGGCTCTTCATGTTTTTGACCACCGGTTCATGCTCCTCGTATTTTTCAGACAGTTTTATGCTCCTCACAATTTTGTCTCCTTTTTTACCTCAGCATATTTTTCACACCTTTTCACTCTCTTCATGTATTTGAGGACCGCTTCATGCTCCTCCTGTTTTTCAGACCATTTTATGCTCCTCATATTTTTGACACCTTTTGAAGCTCTTCATATTTTTCACAATTTTCAGGCTCTTCATGTGTTTCACACCGCTTAATTCTCATCGTATTTTTCAGAATCTTTCTTGCTCCTCATATTTTTGACATCTTTTGAAGCTCTTCATATTTTTCAAACCTTTTCAGGCTCTTCATATTTTTGACGAGCGCTTCATGCTGCTCCTATTTTTCTGACCGTTTCATGCTCCTCATATTTTTGAGACCTTTTGAAGCTCTTCATATATTTCAAACCTTTTCAGGATCTTCATGTTTTTTAACACGGCTTCATGCTCCTCCTATTTTTCAGACCGTTTCATTCCCCTCATATTTTTGACACCTTTGAAGTTCTTCATATATTTCACAACTTTTAAGGCTCTTCATGTTTTTCAACACCGCTTCATGCTCCTCCTATTTTTCAGTCGTTTCATGCTTCTCATATTTTTGACACCTTTTGAAGCTCTTCATATTTTTCACACCTTTTCAGGATCTTCATATTTTTGACTTCTGCTTCATGACCCTGCTGTTTTTCAGAATGTTTCATGCTCCTCATATTTTTGAAACCTTTTGAAGCTCTTCATATTTTTCACACCT
This sequence comes from Dama dama, assembly GCF_033118175.1. Taxonomy (NCBI): domain Eukaryota; kingdom Metazoa; phylum Chordata; class Mammalia; order Artiodactyla; family Cervidae; genus Dama; species Dama dama. The sequence goes on along the minus strand of NW_026870965.1, from coordinate 2,085,306 downwards.
TTTCATGCTCTTAATGTTTTTGAACACCGCTTCATGATCCTCCTATTTTTCAGACAGTGTCATGCTCCTCATAATTTTGACACCTTTTAAAGCTCATCATATGTTTCACACCTTTTCAGGATCTTCATGTTTTTGACGTCTGCTTCATGCCCCTGCTATTTTTCAGACTGTTTCTTGCTCCTCATATATTTGACACCTTTTGAAGCTCTTCATATTTTTCACACCTTTTCAGGCTCTTTATGTTTTTCAACACCGCTTCATGCTCCTCCTATTTTTCAGACCGTTTTATGCTCCTCATAATTTTAACACCCTTGAAGCTCTTCATATTTTTCACACCTCTTCAGGCTCTTCATGTTTTTCAACACCGCTTCATGCTCCTCCTATTTTTCACATCGTTTTATGATCCTCATATTTTTGACACATTATGAAGCTCTTCATATTTTTCACACCTTTCAGGCTCTTCATGTTTTTGAACACCGCTTCATGCTCCTCCTATTTTTCAGACCGATTGATGTTCCTCATATTTTTGAAACATTTTGAAGCTTTTCATATTTTTCACACCTTTTCAGGGTTTCATGTTTTGAACACCGCTTCATGCCCCTGCTATTTTTCAGACTGTTTCTTGCTCCTCATATACTTGACACCTTTTGAAGCTCTTCATATATTTCACACCTTTTCAGGCTCTTCATGTTGTTTAACACTGCTTTTTGCTCCTCTATTTTTCAGATAGTTTCATGTTCCTCCTATTGTTCAGACCGTTTCATGCACCTCATATTTTTCACACCTTTTGAAGCTCTTCATATTTTTCACACCTTTTCAGGCTCTTCTTGTTTTTGAACACCGCTTCATGCTCCTGCTATTTTTTAGACCGTTTCATGCTCCACATATTTTTGACACCTTTTGACGCTCTTTATATTTTTCACATCTTTTCAGGCTCTTCATGTTTTTCAACACCGCTTCATGCTCCTCCTATTTTTCAGTCGTTTCATGCTCCTAATATTTTGGCACCTTTTGAAGCTCTTCATATTTTTGACGCCTTTTCAGACTTTTCATGTTTTTGAAAACCGCTTCATGCTCCTCCTATTTTTCAGACCGCTTCCTGATCCTCATAATTTTCACACCTTTTGAAGCTCTTCATATTTTTGACACCTTTTCATGCTCTCATGTTTTTGAACACCGCTTCATGCTCTTGCTATTTTTTAGACCGTTTCATGCTCCACATATTTTTGACACCTTTTGAAGCTCTTTATATTTTTCACATTTTTCAGGCTCTTCATGTTTTTCAACACCGCTTCATACTCCTCCTAATTTTCAGTCGTTTCATGCTCCTAATATTTTAACACCTTTTGAATCTCTTCATATTTTTGACACCTTTTCAGGCTCTTCATGTTTTTGAAAACCGCTTCATTCTCCTCCTATTTTTCAGACCGCTTACTGATCGTTATAATTTCACACCTTTTGAAGCTCTTCATATTTTTCACACGTTTTCAGGCTCTTCATGTTTTTGAACACCGCTTCATGCTCCTCCTATTTTTTAAACAGTTTCTTGCTCCTCATATTTTTGACAACTTTTGATGCTCTTCATATTTTTCACACCTTTTGAAGCTCTTCATATGTTTCACACGTTTTCAGGCTCTTCATGTTTTTCAACACTGCTTCATGCTCCTCCTATTTTTCAGACCGTTTCATGCTCCTCTTATTTTTGACACCTTTTGAAGCTCTTCATTTTTTTCACACATTTTCAGGCTCTTCATGTTTTTGAACCCCGCTTCAATGCTCATCCTATTTTTCAGACCATTTCATGCTCCTCGTAGTTTTTGACACGTTTTGTAGCTCTTCATATTTTTCACAACTTTTCAGGCTCTTCATGTTTTTGAACACCGCTTCATGCTCCTCCTATTTTACTGACCGTTTCAGTCTCCTCCTGTATTTCACACCATTTGAAGCTCTTCATATTTTTCACACCTTTTCAGGCTCTTCATATTTTTGACATCTTTTGAAGCTCTTCATATTTTTCACAACGTTTCAGGCTCTTCAAGTTTTTGAACACCGCTTCATGCTCCTCCTATTTTTCAGACCGTTTCATGCTCATCTCATTTTTGACACCTTTTGAAGCTTTTCATATTTTTCACAACTTTTCAGGCTCTTCATGTTTTTGAAAACCGCTTCATGCTCCTCCTATTTTTCAGACCGTTTCATGCTCCTCATATTTTACACCTTTTGAAGCTCTTCATATTTTTCACACCTTTTCAGGCTCTTCATGTTTTTGATCACCGTTATATTCTCCTCCTATTATTCAGACCGTTTCATGCTCCTCATATTTTTGACACTTTTTGAAGCTCTTTATATATTTCACACCTTTTCAGGCTCTTCATGTTTTTGATCACCGTTACATTCTCCTCCTATTATTCAGACCGTTTCATGCTCCTCATATTTTTGACACTTTTTGAAGCTCTTTATATATTTCACACATTTTCAGGCTCTTCATGTTTTTGAACACAGCTTCATGCTCCTCCTATTTTTCAGCCCGTTTCATGCTCCTCATGTATTTCACACCTTTTGAAGCTCTTCATATTTTTCACACCTTTTCAGGCTCTTCATGTTTTTGAACACCGCTTCATGCTAATCCTATTTTTCAAACCATATCATGCTCTTCATATTTTTCACACCATTTTAAGCTCTTCATATTTTTCACACCTTTCCAGGCTCTTCATGTTTTTGAACACCGCTTCATGCTCCTCCTATTTTTCAGACCGTTTCATGCTCCTCATATTTTACACCTTTTGAAGCTCTTCATATTTTTCACACCTTTTCAGGCTCTTCATATTTTTGATCACCGTTACATCCTCCTCCTTTTATTCAGACCGTTTCATGCTCCTCATATTTTTGACACTTTTTGAAGCTCTTTATATATTTCACACCTTTTCAGGCTCTTCATGTTTTTGATCACCGTTACATTCTCCTCCTATTATTCAGACCGTTTCATGATCCTCATATTTTTGACACTTTTTGAAGCTCTTTATATATTTCACACATTTTCAGGCTCTTCATGTTTTTGAACACAGCTTCATGCTCCTCCTATTTTTCAGACCGTTTCATGCTCCTCATATTTTTGACAACTTTGGAAGCTCTTCATATTTTTCACACATTTTCAGGCTCTTCATGTTTTTCAACACTGTTGCATGATCCTCCTATTTTTCAGACCGTTTCATGCTCCTCATATACTTGACACATTTTTAAGCTCTTCATATTTCTCACACCTTTTCAGGCTCTTCATATTTTTCAACAACGCTTCATGCACCTTCTATTTGTCAGACCGTTTCATGCTCATCTCATTTATGACACCTTTTGAATCTTTTCATATTTTTCACAGCTTCTCAGGCTCTTCATGTTTTTGAACACCGCTTCATGCTAATCCTATTTTTCAAACCATATCATGCTCCTCATATTTTTCACACCTTTTAAGCACTTCATATTTTTCACACTTTTTCAGGCTCTTCATGTTTTTCAACACTGCTTCATGCTCCTCCTATTTTTCAGATCGTTTCATGCTCATCAAATTTTTGACACCTTTTGAAGCTCTTCATATTTTTCACACCTTTTGAAGCTCTTCATATTTTTCACACCTTTTCAGGCTCTTCATGTTTTTCAACACCGTTTCATGCTGCTTCTATTTTTCAGACCGTTTCATGCTCCTCATATTTTTCACACCTTTTGAAGCTCTTCATATTTTTCACACGTTTTCATGCTTTTCATGTTTTTCTACACCACTTCATGCTTCTCCTATTTTTCAGCCCGTTTCATGCTCCTCATTTATTTCACACCTTTTGAAGCTCTTCATATTTTTCACACCTTTTCAGGCTCTTCATGTTTTTCTACACCACTTCATGCTCCTCTTATTTTTCAGACCGTTTCATGCTCCTCATATTTTTGACATCTTTTGAAGCTTTTCATATTTTTCACACCTTTTCAGGCTCTTCAAGTTTTTCAACAACACTTCATGCTCCTCCTTTTTTGCAGACCGTTTCATGCTCCTCATATTTTTGATACCTTTTGATGCTCTTCATATTTTTCACACCTTTTCAGGCTCTTCATTTTTTCAACACCGTTTCATGCTTCTCCTATTTTTCAGACCGTTTCATGCTCATCTCATTTTTGAAATCTTTTGAAGCTTTTCATATTTTTCACAACGTTTCAGGCTCTTCAAGTTTTTGAACACCGCTTCATGCTCCTCCTATTTTTCAGACCGTTTAATGCTCATCTCATTTTTGACACCTTTTGAAGCTTTTCATATTTTCACAACTTTTCAGGCTCTTCATGTTTTTGAACACCACTTCATGCTCCTCCTATTTTTCAGACCGTTTCATGCTCATCTCATTTTTGACACCTTTTGAAGCTCTTCATATTTTTCACACCTTTTCAGGCTCTTCATGTTTTTGATCACCGTTACATTCTCCTCCTATTATTCAGACCGTTTCATGCTCCTCATATTTTTGACACTTTTTGAAGCTCTTTATATATTTCACACCTTTTCAGGCTCTTCATGTTTTTGATCACCGTTACATTCTCCTCCTGTTATTCAGACCGTTTCATGCTCCTCATATTTTTGACACTTTTTGAAGCTCTTTATATATTTCACACATTTTCAGGCTCTTCATGTTTTTGAACACAGCTTCATGTTCCTCCTATTTTTGAGACCGTTTCATGCTCCTCATATTTTTGACAACTTTGGAAGCTCTTCATATTTTTCACACATTTTCAGGCTCTTCATGTTTTTCAACACTGTTGCATGATCCTCCTATTTTTCAGACCGTTTCATGCTCCTCATATACTTGACACATTTTTAAGCTCTTCATATATTTCACACATTTTCAGGCTATTCATGTTTTTCAACACCGCTTCATGCTCCTTGTATTTTTAGACCGTTTCATGCTCCTCATATTTTTGACAGCTTTTTAAGCTCTTCATATTTTTCACACCTTTTTAAGCTCTTCATATTTCTCACACCTTTTCAGGCTCTTCATGTTTTTCAACAACGCTTCATCCACCTCCTATTTGTCAGACCGTTTCATGCTCATCTCATTTATGACACCTTTTGAATCTTTTCATATTTTTCACACCTTCTCAGGCTCTTCATGTTTTTGAACACCGCTTCATGCTAATCCTATTTTTCAAACCATATCATGCTCCTCATATTTTTCACACCTTTTAAGCTCTTCATATTTTTCACACTTTTTCAGGCTCTTCATGTTTTTCAACACCGCTTCATGCTCCTCCTGTTTTTCAGACCGTTTCATGCTCATCAAATTTTTGACACCTTTTGAAGCTCTTCATATTTTTCACACCATTTCAGGCTCTTCATGTTTTTCAACACCGTTTCATGCTGCTTCTATTTTTCAGACCGTTTCATGCTCCTCATATTTTTCACACCTTTTGAAGCTCTTCATATTTTTCACACCTTTTCAGGCTCTTCATGTTTTTCTACAGCACTTCATGCTTCTCCCATTTTTCAGCCCGTTTCATGCTCCTCATTTATTTCACACCTTTTGAAGCTCTTCATATTTTTCACACCTTTTCAGGCTCTTCATGTTTTTCAACACCGTTTCATGCTGCTTCTATTTTTCAGACCGTTTCATGCTCCTCATATTTTTCACACCTTTTGAAGCTCTTCATATTTTTCACACCTTTTCAGGCTCTTCATGTTTTTCTACACCACTTCATGCTTCTCCTATTTTTCAGCCCGTTTCATGCTCCTCATGTATTTCACACCTTTTGAAGCTCTTCATATTTTTCACACCTTTTCAGGCTCTTCATGATTTTGAACACTGCTTCATGCTCCTCCTATTTTCAGACCGTTTCATGCTCCTCATATTTTTCACACCTTTTGAAGCTCTTCATATTTTTCACACCTTTTCAGGCTCTTCAAGTGTTTCAACACCACTTCATGCTCCTCCTTTTTTGCAGACCGTTTCATGCTCCTCATATTTTTGATACCTTTTGATGATATTCATATTTTTCACACCTTTTCAGGCTCTTCATTTTTTCAACACCACTTCAAGCTCCTCCTATTTTTCAGACCATTTCATGCTCATCTCATTTTTGAAACCTTTTGAAGCTCTTCATATTTTTCACACATTTTCAGGCTCTTCATGTTTTTCAACACTGTTGCATGATCCTCCTATTTCAGACCGTTTCATGCTCCTCATATACTTGACACATTTTTAAGCTCTTCATATATTTCACACATTTTCAGGCTATTCATGTTTTTCAACACCGCTTCATGCTCCTTGTATTTTTAAGACCGTTTCATGCTCCTCATATTTTTGACACCTTTTTAAGCTCTTCATATTTTTCACACCTTTTTAAGCTCTTCATATTTCTCACACCTTTTCAGGCTTTTCATGTTTTTCAACAACGCTTCTTGCACCTCCTATTTGTCAGACCGTTTCATGCTCATCTCATTTATGACACCTTTTGAATCTTTTCATATTTTTCACACCTTCTCAGGCTCTTCATGTTTTTGAACACCGCTTCATGCTAATCCTATTTTTCAAACCATATCATGCTCCTCATATTTTTCACACCTTTTAAGCTCTTCATATTTTTCACACTTTTTCAGGCTCTTCATGTTTTTCAACACCGCTTCATGCTCCTCCTATTTTTCAGACCGTTTCATGCTCATCAAATTTTTGACACCTTTTGAAGCTCTTCATATTTTTCACACCTTTTGAAGCTCTTCATATTTTTCACACCATTTCAGGCTCTTCATGTTTTTCAACACCGTTTCATGCAGCTTCTATTTTTCAGACCGTTTCATGCTCCCCATATTTTTCACACCTTTTGAAGCTCTTCATATTTTTCACACCTTTTCAGGCTCTTCATGTTTTTCTACACCACTTCATGCTTCTCCTATTTTTCAGCCCGTTTCATGCTCCTCATTTATTTCACACCTTTTGAAGCTCTTCATATTTTTCACACCTTTTCAGGCTCTTCATGTTTTTCAACACCGTTTCATGCTGCTTCTATTTTTCAGACCGTTTCATGCTCATCATATTTTTCACACCTTTTGAAGCTCTTCATATTTTTCACACCTTTTCAGGCTCTTCATGTTTTTCTACACCACTTCATGCTTCTCCTATTTTTCAGCCCGTTTCATGCTCCTCATGTATTTCACACCTTTTGAAGCTCTTCATATTTTTCACACCTTTTCAGGCTCTTCATGTTTTTGAACACCGCTTCATGCTCCTCCTATTTTTCAGACCGTTTCATGCTCCTCATATTTTTGACATCTTTTGAAGCTTTTCATATTTTTCACACCTTTTCAGGCTCTTCAAGTTTTTCAACACCACTTCATGCTCCTCCTTTTTTGCAGACCGTTTCATGCTCCTCATATTTTTGATACCTTTTGATGATCTTCTTATTTTTCACACTTTTTCAGGCTCTTCATTTTTTCAACACCACTTCATGCTCCTCCTATTTTTCAGACCGTTTCATGCTCATCTCATTTTTGAAACCTTTTGAAGCTTTTCATATTTTTCACAACGTTTCAGGCTCTTCAAGTTTTTGAACACCGCTTCATGCTCCTCCTATTTTTCAGACCGTTTCATGCTCATCTCATTTTTTACACCTTTTGAAGCTCTTCATATTTTTCACACCTTTTCAGGCTCTTCATGTTTTTGAACACAGCTTCATGCTCCACCTATTTATCAGACCGTTTCATGCTCCTCATATTTTTGACACCTTTTGCAGCTCTTTATCTTTTTCACACTATTTCAGGCTCTTCATGATTTTCAACACCGTTTCATGTTATTCCTATTTTTCAGACCGTTTAATGCTCATCACATTTTTGACACCTTTTGAAGCTTTTCATATTTTTCACAACTTTTCAGGCTCTTCATGTTTTTGAACACCGCTTCATGCTCCTCCTATTTTTCAGAGAGTTTCATGCTCCTCATGCATTTCACACCTTTTGAAGCTCTTCATATTTTCCAAAACTTTGCAGGCTCTTCATGTGTTTGATCTCCGTTTCATGCTCCTTCTATTTTTCAGATCGTTTCATGCTCCTCATATTTTTGACACTTTTTGAGCTCTTCATATTTTTCAAACCTTTTCAGGCTCTTCATGTTTTTCGACACAGCTTCATGTTCCTCCTATTTTTCAGACCGTTTCATGCTCCTCATATTTATGACACCTTTTGAAGCTCTTCATATTTTTCACACCTTTTCATGCTCTTCATGTTTCTGAAAACTGCTTCATGATCCTCCTATTTTTCAGACCGTTTCATTCTCCTCATATATTTCACACCTTTTGAAGCTCTTCATATTTTTCACACCTTTTCATGCTCTTCATGTTTCTGAAAACTGCTTCATGATCCTCCTATTTTTCAGACCGTTTCATTTTCCTCATATATTTCACACCTTTTGAAGCTCTTCATATTTTTCACACCTTTTCAGGCTCTTCATGTTTTTGAACACTGCTTCATTCTCCTCGTATTTTTCAGATCGTTTCAAGCTCCTCATATTTTTGACACTTTTTGAGCTCTTCATATTTTTCACACGTTTTCAGGATCTTCATGTTTTTGAACACCGCTTCATGATCCTCCTGATTTTCAGACCGTTTCATGCTCTTCATATTTTTGAAACATTTTGAAGCTCTTCATATTTTTCACACTTTTTCAGGCTCTTCATGTTTTTCACCACCACTTCATGCTCCTCCTATTTTTCAGACCGTTTCATGCTCATCTCATTTTTGTCACCTTTGAAGCTCTTCATGTTTTTCACACCTTTTGAAGCTCTTCATATTTTTCACACGTTTTCAGGCTCTTCATGTTTTTCAAAACCGTTTCATGCTGCTTCTATTTTTCAGACCGTTTCATGCTCCTCATATTTTTCACACCTCTTGAAGCTCTTCATATTTTTCACACCCTTTTAAGATCTTCATGTTTTTGAACACAGCTTCATGCTCCTCCTATTTTTCTGACCGTTTCATGCTCCTCATATTTTTGACACCTTTTGAAGCTCTTCATATTTTTCACACCTTTTCAGGCTCTTCATGTTTTTGAACACAGCTTCATGCTCCTCCTATTTTTCAGACCGTTTCATGCTCCTCATATTTTTGACACTTTTTGAAGCTTTTCATATTTTTCACATCTTTTCAGGCTCTTCATGTTTTTCAACTCCGTTTCATCATCCGCCTATTTTTCACCCGTTTCATGCTCCTCATGTATTTCACACCTTTTGAAGCTCTTCATATTTTTCACAGCTTTTCAGGCTCTTCATGTTTTTCCACAGCACTTCATGCTTCTCTTATTTTTCAGCCCGTTTCATGCTCCTCATGTATTTCACACCTTTTGAAGCTCTTCATATTTTTCACACCTTTTCAGGCTCTTCATGTTTTTGAACACCACTTCATGCTTCTCCTATTTTTCAGACCGTTTCATGCTCCTCATATTTTTGACACCTTTTGAAGATCTTCATATTTTTCACACCTTTTCAGGCTCTTCATGTTTTTGATCACCGTTTCATGCTCCTCCTATTTTTCAGACCGTTTCATGCTCCTCATATTTTTCACACCTTTTGAAGCTCTTCATATTTTTCACACGTTTTCAGTCTATTCATGTTTTTGAACACCATTTCAGGCTCCTCCTATTTTTCAGAGAGTTTCATGCTCCTCATGTATTTCACACCTTTGAAAGCTCTTCATATTTTTCAAAGATTTTGAAGCTCTTCATATTTTTCACACCTTTTCAGGCTCTTCATGTCTTTCAACTCCGTTTCAGGCTCCTCCTATTTTTCAGACCGTTTCATGCTCCTCATATTTATGACACCTTTTGAAACTCTTCCTATTTTTCACACCTTTTCATGCTCTTCATGTTTCTGAAAACTGCTTCATGATCCTCCTATTTTTCAGACCGTTTCATTCTCCTCATATATTTCACAACTTTTGAAGCTCTTCATATTTTTCACACCTTTTCATGCTCTTCATGTTTCTGAAAACCGCTTCATGATCCTCCTATTTTTCAGACCGTTTCATTCTCCTCATATATTTCACACCTTTTGAAGCTCTTCATATTTTTCACACCTTTTCAGGCTCTTCATGTTTTTGAACACTGCTTCATGCTCCTCGTATTTTTCAGATCGTTTCATGCTCCTCATATTTTTGACACTTTTTGAGCTCTTCATATTTTTCACACCTTTTCAGGCTCTTCATGTTTTTGAACACCGCTTCATGATCCTCCTGATTTTCAGACCGTTTCATGCTCTTCATATTTTTGAAACATTTTGAAGCTCTTCATATTTTTCACACCTTTTCAGGCTCTTCATGTTTTTCACCACCACTTCATGCTCCTCCTATTTTTCTGACCGTTTCATGCTCATCTCATTTTTGTCACATTTGAAGCTCTTCTATTTTTTACACCTTTTGAAGCTCTTCATATTTTTCACACGTTTTCAGGCTCTTCATGTTTTTCAAAACCGTTTAATGCTGCTTCTATTTTTCAGACCGTTTCATGCTCCTCATATTTTTCTCACCTTTTGAAGCTCTTCATATTTTTCACACCCTTTTAAGATCTTCATGTTTTTGAACACAGCTTCATGCTCCTCCTATTTTTCAGACCGTTTCATGCTCCTCCTATTTTTGACTCCTTTTGAAGCTCTTCATATTTTTCACACCTTTTCAGGCTCTTCATGTTTTTGAACACAGATTCATGCTCCTCCTATTTTTCAGACTGTTTCATGCTCCTCATATTTTTGACACTTTTTGAAGCTTTTCATATTTTTCACATCTTTTCAGGCTCTTCATGTTTTTCAACACCATTTCATGATCCTCCTATTTTTCAGACCGTTTCAAGCTCATCTCATTTTTGACACCTTTTGAAGCTTTTCATAGTTTTCACACATTTTCAGGCTCTTCATATTTTTCCACACCACTTCATGCTTCTCCTATTTTTCAGCCCGTTTCATGCTCCTCATGTATTTCACACCTTTTGAAGCTCTTCATATTTTTCACAGCTTTTCAGGCTCTTCATGTTTTTCCACAGCACTTCATGCTTCTCTTATTTTTCAGCCCGTTTCATGCTCGTCATGTATTTCACACCTTTTGAAGTTCTTCATATTTTTCACACCTTTTCAGGCTCTTCATGTTTTTGATCACCGTTTCATGCTCCTCCTATTTTTCAGACCGTTTCATGCTCCTCATATTTTTGACACCTTTTGAAGCTCTTCATATTTTTCACACCTTTTCAGGCTCTTCATGTTTTTGTACACCGCTTCATGATCCTCCTGATTTTCAGTCCGTTTCATGCTCTTCATATTTTTGAAACATTTTGAAGCTCTTCATATTTTTCACACCTTTTCAGGCTCTTCATGTTTTTCATCACCGCTTCATGCTCCTCCTTTTTTCAAACCGTATCATGCTCCTCATATTTTTGACAACTTTAGAAACTCTTCATATTTTTCACACCTTTTCAGGCTCTTCATGTTTTTTATCACTGCTTCATGCTCGTCCTATTTTTCAGAAAGTTTCATGCTCCTCATATTTTTGACACCTTTTGTAGGTCTTCATATTTTTCACACATTTTCTGGCTCTTCATTTTTTCAACACTACTTGTTGCTCCTCCTATTTTTTAGAACTTTTCATACTCATCTAATTTTTGACACATTTTGAGGCACTTCATATTTTTTACACCTTTTGAAGCTCTTCATATTTTTCACATTTTTGAAGCTCTTCATATTTTTCACACGATTTCAGACCCTTCATGTTTTTCAAAACCGCTTCATGCTCCTGCTATTTATCATACCGTTTCATACTCCTCATATTTTTGACAAGTTTTGAGGCTCTTCATATTTTTCACACCTTTTCAGGCTCTTCATGTTTTTGAACACAGCTTCATGCTCCTCCTATTTTTTCTACCGTATCATGTTCCTCATATTTTTCACACCTTTTGAAGCTCTTCATATTTTTCACACCTTTTCAGGCTCTTCATGTTTTTGAACAGCACTTCATGCTCCTCCTATTTTTCAGACCGTTTCATGCTCCTCATATTTTTGACACCTTTTGAAGCTCTTCATATTTTCCACACCTTTTCAGGCTCTTCATGTTTTTCAACAACGCTTCATGCTCCTCCGATTTTTCAGACCGTTTCATGCTCCTCATATTTTTGACACCTATGAAGGTCTTCATATTTTTCACACCTTTTCAGGCTCTTCATATTTTTCAACACCACTTCATGCTCCTCCTTTTTTTCAGACCGTTTCAGGCTCCTCATATTTTTCACACCTTTTGAAGCCGTTCATATTTCTCACACCTTTTCATGCTCTTCATTTTTTTCAACACTATTTGTTACTCCTCCTTTTTTTTAGACCGTTTCATGCTCATCTAATTTTTGACAACTTTTGAAGCTCTTCATATTTTTCACCTTTTTGAAGCTCTTCATATTTTTCACACAATTTCAGACTCTTCATGTTTTTCAACACCGCTTCATGCTCCTTCTATTTGTCATATCGTTTCATACTCCTCATATTTTGACACGTTTTGAGGCTCTTCATATTTTTCACACCTTTTCAGGTTCTTCATGTTTTTGAACTCCGCTTCATGCTCCTCCTATTTTTTCGACCGTATCATGCTTCTCATATTTTTCACACCTTTTGAAGCTCTTCATATTTTTCTCACCTTTTCAGGCTCTTCATGCTTTTGAACAGCACTTCATGCTCCTCCTATTTTTCAGAGAGTTTCATGCTCCTCATGTATTTCACACCTTTTGAAGCTCTTCATATTTTTCACACCTTTTCATGCTCTTCATGTTTTTCCACACCACTTCATGCTTCTCCTATTTTTCATCCGTTTCATGCTCATCTCAATTTTGACACCTTTTGAAGCTTTTCATATTTTTCACAACTTTTCAGGCTCTTCATGTTTTTGAACACCGGTTCATGCTCCTCCTAATTTTCAGACCGTTTCCTGCTCCTCATATTTTTGACACCTTTTGAAGCTCTTCATATTTTTCACACCTTTTCAGACTCTTCATGTTTTTCAACACCGCTTCATGCTCCTCCTTTTTTTCAGACCGTTACATGCTCATCTCATTTTGACACCTTTTGAAGCTCTTCATGTTTTTCACATCTTTTGCAACTCTTCATATTTTTCACACCTTTTCTCGCTCTTCATGTTTTTGAACACCGCTTCATGCTCCTCCTATTTTTCAGACCGTTTCCTGCTCCTCATATTTTTGACACCTTTTGAAGCTCTTCATATTTTTCACACCTTTTCAGGCTCTTCATGTTTTTCAACACCGCTTCATGCTCCTCCTATTTTTCAGACCGTTTCATGCTCCTCATATTTTTCACACCTTTTGAAGCTCTTCATATTTTTCCCACCTTTTCAGGCTCTTCATGTTTTTCAACACCAGTTCATGCTCCTCCTATTTTTCAGACCATTCATGCTCCTCATATTTTTGAAACCTTCAGAAACTATTCATATTTTTCACACCTTTTCCAGCTCTTCATGTTTTTCAACACCGCTTCATGCTCCTCCTATTTTCAGATCGTTTCATGCTCCTCATATTTGACACCTTTTGAAGCTCTTCATATTTTTAACACCTTTTCAGGCTCTTCATGTTTTTGAACACTTCTTCTTGCTCCTCCTCTTTTTCAAACCCTTTCATGCTTCTCATATTTTTGACACCTTTTAAAGCTCTTCATATTTTTCACACCTTTTCAGTCTCTTCATGTTTTTCAACACCACTTCATGCTCCTCCTATTTTTGAGACCGTTTCATGCTCCTCATATTTCTGACACATTTAGAAACTCTTCATATTTTTCACACCTTTTCAGGCTCTTCATGTTTTTTAACACCTCTTCATACTCCTCCTATTTTTCAGACCGTTTCATTCTCCTCATATTTTTGACACCTTTTCAAGCTCTTCATATATTTCACACCTTTTCAGGTTTTTCATTTTTTTCAACACCACTTCATGCTCCTCCTATTTTTCAGAGCGTTTCATGCTCCTCATAATTTTGACACCTTTGAAGCTCTTCATATTTTTCACATTTTTGAAGCTCTTCATATTTTTCACACGATTTCAGACTCTTCATGTTTTTCAACACCGCTTCATGCTCCTGCTATTTATCATACCGTTGCATACTCCTCATATTTTTGACATGTTTTGAGGCTCTTCATATTTTTCACACCTTTTCAGGGTCTTCATGTTTTTGAACTACGCTTCATACTCCTCCTATTTTTTCGACCATATCATGCTCCTCATATTTTTCACACCTTTTGAAGCTCTTCATATTTTTCTCACCTTTTCAGGCTCTTCATGATTTTCATCACCACTTCATGCTCCTCCTATTTTTCAGACCGTTTCATGCTCATTTCATTTTTGACACCTTTTTAAGCTCTTCATATTTTTCACACCTTTTCAGGCTCTTCATGTTTTTGAACACCGCTTCATGCTCCTCCTATTTTTCAGATCGTTTCATGCTCCTCATAATTTTGACACCTTTGAAGCTCTTCATATTTTTCACACCTATTCAGGCTCTTCATGTTTTTGAACACCACTTCATGCTCCGCCTATTTTTCAGACCGTTTCATGCTTCTCATATATTTGAAACCTTTTGAAGCTCTTCATATTTTTCACACCTTTTCAGGCTCTTCATGTTTTTGAACACCGCTTCATGCTCCTCCTATTTTTCAGACCGTTTCATGCTCCTCATGTATTTCACACCGTTTGAAGCTCTTCATATTTTTCACACCTTTCAGGCTCTTCATGTTTTTGATTACCATTTCATCCTCCTCCTATTTTTCAGACCGTTTCATGCTCCTCATATTTTTCACACCTTTTGAAGCTCTTCATATTTTTCCCACCTTTTCAGGCTCTTCATGTTTTTCAACACCAGTTCATGCTCCTCCTATTTTTCAGACCATTCATGCTCCTCATATTTTTGAAACCTTTATAAACTCTTCATATTTTTCACACCTTTTCAGGCTCTTCATGTTTTTGAACACCACTTCACGCTCCTCCTAATTTTCAGACCGTATCATGCTCCTCATATTTTTCCCACCTTTTGACGCTCTTCATATTTTTCACACCTTTTCAGGCTCTTCATATTTTTGAACACGACTTCATGCTCCTCCTATTTTTCAGACCGTTTCATGCTCCTCTCATTTTTGACACCTTTTGAAGCTTTGCATATTTTTCACAACTTTTCTGGCTCTTCATGTTTTTGAACACCGCTTCATGCTCCTCCTATTTTTCAGACCGTATCATGCTCCTCATATTTTTCACACCTTTTGAAGCTCTTCATTATTTCACACCTTTTCAGGCTCTTCTTTTTTTTCAACACTACTTGTTGCTCCTCCTATTTTTTAGACCTTTTCTTGCTCATCTAATTTTTGACACCTTTTGAAGCTCTTCATATTTTTTACACCTTTTGAAGCTCTTCATATTTTTAACATTTTTGAAGCTCTTCATAATTTTCAAACGATTTCAGACTCTTCCTGTTTTTCAACACCGCTTCATGCTCCTGCTATTTATCATACCGTTTCATACTTCTCATATTTTTGACACGTTTTGAGGCTCTTCATATTTTTCACACCTTTTCAGTCTCTGCATGTTTTTGAACACCGTTTCATGCTCCTCATGTATTTCACACATTTTGAAGCTCTTCATATTTTGCACACCTTTTCAGGCTCTTCATGTTTTTGAACACCGCTTCATCCTCCTATTTTTAAGAGGGTTTCATGCTCGTCGTATTTTTGACACATTTTGAAGCTCTTCATATTTTTCACACCTTTTCAGGCTCTTCATGTTTTTGAACACCGCTTCATGCTTCTCCTATTTTTGAGACCGTTTCATGCTCCTCATATTTTCGACACCTTTTGAAGCTTTCATATTTTTCACACCTTTTCAAGCTCTTCATGTTTTTCAACACCACTTCATGCTGCTCCTTTTTTGCAGACCATTTCATGCTCCTCATATTTTTGACACCTTTTGAAGCTTTTCATATTTCTCAAACCTTTTCATGCTCTTCATGTTTTTCAACACCGCTTAATGCACCTCCTATTTTTCAGACCGTTTCATGCTCATCTCATTTTTTACACCTTTTGAAGCTTTTCACATTTTTCACATATTTTCAGGCTCTTCATGTTTTTGAACACCGCTTGATGCTAATCCTATTTTTCAAACCATATCATGCTCCTCATGTTTTTCACACCTTTTGAAGCTCTTCATATTTTTCACAACTTTTCAGGCTCTTCATGATTTTCAAAGCCTCTTCATGCTCCTCCTATTTTTCAGACGCTTTCATGCTCATCTAATTTTTGACATCTTTTGAAGCTCTTCATATTTCTCACAACTTTTGAAGCTCTTCATATTTTTCATATTTTTGAAGCTCTTCATATTTTCACACGTTTTCAGACTCTTCATATTTTTCAACACCGCTTCATGCTCCTCCTATTTTTCAGAGAGTTTCATGCTCCTCATGTGTTTCACACCTTTTGAAGCTCTTCATATTTTTCACACCCTTTCATGCTCTTCATGTTTTTGATCACCGTTTCATGCTCCTCCTATTTTTCAGAACGTTTCATGCTCTTCATATTTTTGACACCTTTTGAAGCTCTTCATATTTTTCACACCTTTTGGTGCTCTTCATGATTTTCAACACCGTTTCATGCTGCTTCTATTTTTCAGACCGTTTTATGCTCCTCATATTTTTCACACCTTTTGAACTCTTAATATTTTTCACACCTTTTCAGGCTCTTCATGTTTTTGAACACATCTTCATGCTCCTCCTATTTTTCAGACCGTTTCATTCTCCTCATATTTTTGAAGCCTTTTGAAGCTCTTCATATTTTTCACACCTTTTCAGGCTCTTCATGTTTTTCAACACCGTTTCATGATCCTCCTACTTTTCAGACCGTTTCATGCTCATCTCATTTTTGACACCTTTTGAAGCTTTTCATATTTTTCACAACTTTTTAGGCTCTTCATGTTTTTGAACACGGCTTCATGCTCCTCCTCTGTTTCAGAGTTTCATGCTCCTCTTGTATTTCACACCTTTTGAAGCTCTTCATATTTTTCACACATTTTCAGCATCTTCATGTTTTTGATCACCGTTTCATGCTCCTCCTATTGTTCAGACCGTGTCATGCACCTCATATTTTTCACACCTTTTGAAGCTCTTCATATTTTTCACACCTTTTCAGGCTCCTCATATTTTTCAACACCGCTTCATGCTCCTCCTCGTTTTCAGACCGCATCATGCTCCTCATATTTTTCAGACCGTTTCATGCACCTCATATTTTTCACACCTTTTGAAGCTCTTCATATTTTTTACACCTTTCTCAGGCTCTTCATGTTTTTCAACACCTCTTCATGCTCCTCCTACTTTTCAGACCATTTAATGTTCCTCATGTATTTCACACCTTTTGAAGTTCTTCATATTTTTCACACCTTTTGAAGCTCTTCATATTTTTCACACGTTTTCAGGCTCTTCATGTATTTCAAAACCGCTTCATGCTGCTTCTATTTTTCAGACCGTTTCATGCTCCTCATATTTTTGACCCGTTTGGAAGCTGTTCATATTTTTCACACCTTTTCAGGCTCTTCAGGTTTTTGAACACCACTTCATGCTCCTCCTATTTTTCAGATCGTTTCATGCTCATCTCATTTTTGACACCTTTTTAAACTCTTCATATTTTTCACACCTTTTGAAGCTCTTCATATATTTCACACCTTCTCTGGCTCTTCATGTTTTTCAACATCACTTCATGCTCCTCCTATTTTTCAGACCCTTTCATGCTAATCTAATTTTTGACACCTTTTGAAGGTCTTCATATTTTTCACACCTTTTGAAGCTCTTCATATTTTTCAAACCTTTTCAGGCTCTTCATGTTTTTGAACACCGCTTCATGCTCCTCCCTTTTTTCAGACCGTTTAATGCTCCTCATATTTTTGACATTTTTTGAAGCTTTTCATATTTTTCACACCTTTTCAGGCTCTTCATGTTTTTGAACACCGCTTCATGCTCCTCCTATATTTCAGTCCGTTTCATGCTCCTCCTATTTTTCACACCTTTTGAACCTCTTCATATTTTTCACACCTTTTCAGGCTCTTCACGTTTTTGAACACCGCTTGATGCTCCTCCTATTTTTCAGACCGTTTCATGCTCCTCATGTATTTCACACGTTTTGAAGCTCTTCATATTTTTCACACCTTTTCAGCCTCTTCATGATTTTGAACACCGCTTCATCATCCTCCTATTTTTCAGAATGTTTCATGCTCCTCATATTTTTGACAACTTTTGAAGCTTTTCATATTTTTCACAAATTTTCAGGCTCTTCATGTTTTTGAAGAGAGCTTCATGCTCCTCCTATTTTTCAGACCGTATCATGTTCCTCATGTATTTTACACCTTTTGAAGCTCTTCATATTTTTCACACCATTTCAGGCTCTTCATGCATTTGAACAACTTTTCATGCTCCTCCTATTTTTCAGACCGTTTCATGCTCATCTCATTTTTGACACCTTTTGAAGCTCCTCTACTTTTGACCCCTTTAGAGGCTCTTCATATTTTTGACAACTTTTCAGGCTCTTCATGTTTTTCAACACCACTTCATGCTCCTCCTATTTTTCAGACCGTTTCATGCTCCTCATGTTTTTGACAACTTTTGAAGCTCTTCATATTTTTGACACCTTTTCAGACTCTTCATGTTTTTCAACACCGCTTCATGCTCCTCCTAATTTTCAGACCGTTTCATGGTCCTCATATTTTTGACTCCTCTAGAAGCTCTTCATATTTTTCACACCTTTTCAGGCTCTTCATGTTTTTCAACACCGCTTCATGCTCCTCCTAATTTTCAGACCGTTTCATGACCCTCATATTTTTGACACCTTTTGAATCTCCTCATATATTTCACACCTTTTCAGACTCTTCATGATTTCCAACACCACTTCATTCTCCTCATTTTTTTCACACCGTTTAATGCTCATCTCAGTTTTGACACCTTTTGAAGCTCTTCATATTTTTGACACATTTAGAAGCTCTTCATATTTTTTACACCTTTTCAGGCTCTTCATATTTTTCAAAACCGCTTATTGCTCCTCCTATTTGTCAGACCGTTTCATGCTCATCTCATTTTTGACAACTGTTGAAGCTCTTCATGTTTTTCACATATAATGAAGCTCTTCATATTTTACACACCTTTTCAGGCTCTTCATGTTTTTCAACACCGCTTCATGCTCCTCCTATTTTTCAGACCGTTTCATGCTCCTCATATTTTTGACACCTTTAAAGCTCTTCATATTTTTCACACCTTTTCAGACTCTTCATGTTTTCAACACCGCTTCATGCTCCTCCTATTTTTCAGACCTTTTCATGCTCCTCCTATTTTTCAGACCGTTTCATGCTTCTCATATTTTGACACCTTTTGAAGCTCTTCATATTTTTCACAACTTTTCAGTCTCTTCATGTTTTTCAACACCGCTTCATGCTCCTCCCTTTTTCAGACCGTTTGATGCTCCTCATATTTTTGGCACCTTTTGAAGCTCTTCATATTTTTCACACCTTTTCAGGTCTTCATGTTTTTGAACACCATTTCATGCTCCTCCTATTTTTCAGACCGTTTCATGGTCCTCATATTTTTGACACTTTTTGAAGCTCTTCATATTTTTCACACCTTTTCAGGCTCTTCATGTTTTTCAACACCATTTCATGCTCCTCCTATGTTTCAGACCATTTTATGCTCATCATATATTTGATACCTTTTGAAGCTCTTCATAATTTCCACACCTTTTCAGGCTCGTCATGTTTTTGAACACCATTTCATGCTCCTCTTATTTTTTTTTTTTATTGTTTTTTTTTTAAATTTTTTTTTATTATTTTTATTTTTTTTTCCCAGTCGGTTTTGTCATACATTGATATGAATCAGCCATGGATTTACATGTATTCCCAATCCCAATCCCCCCTCCCACCTCCCTCTCCACCCGATTCCTCTGGGTCTTCCCAGTGCACCAAGCCGGAGCACTTGTCTTGTGCATCCTACCTGGGCTGGTGATCTGTTTCACCATAGATAGCACACGTGCTGTTCTTTTGAAATATCCCACCCTCACATTCTCCCACAAAGTTCAAAAGTCTGTTCTGTATTTCTGTGTGTATTTTTCTGTTCTGCATATAGGGTTATCGTTATCACCTTTCTAAATTCCATATACATGTGTCACCATGCTCTAATGTTCTTTATCTTTCTGGCTTACTTCACTCTGTATAATGGGCTCCAGCTTCATCCATCTCATTAGGGCTGATTCAAGTGAATTTTTTAATGGCTGAGTAATATTCCATGGTGTATATGTACCACAGCTTTCTTATCCATTCATCTGCTGACGGGCATCTAGGTTGCTTCCATGTCCTGGCTATTATAAATAGTGCTTTGATGAACATTGGGGTGCACGTGTCTCTTTCAGACGAACCTATGGACACCTTATCTTTGACAAAGGAGGCAAGGATATACAATGGAAAAAAGACAACCTCTTTAACAAGTGGTGCTGGGAAAACTGGTCAACCACTTGTAAAAGAATGAAAATAGAACACTTTCTAACACCATACACAAAAATAAACTCAAAATGGATTAAAGATCTAAATGTAAGACCAGAAACTATAAAACTCCTAGAGGAGAAGATAGGCAAAACACTCTCCGACATAAATCAAAGCAAGATCCTCTATGACCCACCTCCCAGAATATTGGAAATAAAAGCAAAACTAAACAAATGGGACCTAATGAAACTTAAAAGCTTTTGCACTACAAAGGAAACTATAAGTAAGGTGAAAAGACAGCCCGCAGATTGGGAGAAAATAATAGCAAATGAAGAAACAGACAAAGGATTAATCTCAAAAATATACAAGCAAATCCTGCAGCTCAATTCCAGAAAAATAAATGACCCAATACAAAATGAGCCAAAGAACTAAACAGACATTTCTCCAAAGAAGACATACAGATGGATAACAAACACATGAAAAGATGCTCAACATCACTCATTATTAGAGAAATGCAAATGAAAACCACAATGAGGTACCATTATATGCCAGTCAGGATGGCTGCTATCCAGAAGTCTACAAGCAATAAATGCTGGAGATGGTGTGGAGAAAAGGGAACCCTCTTACACTGTTGGTGGGAATGCACACTAGTACAGCCGCTATGGAAAACAGTGTGGAAATTTCTTAAAAAACTGGAAATAGAACTGCCATATGACCCAGCAATCCCACTTCTGGGCACACACACTGAGGAAACCAGATCCTCTTATTTTTCAGACCGTTTCAAGCTCCTCATATTTTTTACACCTTTTGAAGCTCTTCATATATTTCACACCTTTTCAGGCTCTTCATGTTTTTCAACACCATTTCATGCTCCTCCTTTTTTTCAGACCGTTTTATGCTCCTCATATATTTGACACCTTTTGAAGCTCTTCATAATTTCCACACCTTTTCAGGCTCTTCATGTTTTTCTACACCGCTTCATGCTCCCCCTATATTTCAGACCGTTCATGCCTCTCATATTTTTGAAACCTTTTGAAGCTCTTCATATTTTTCACACCTTTTTATGCTCTTCATGTTTTTCAACACCGCTTCATGCTCCTCCTGTTTTTCAGACCGTTTCAAGCTCCTCATGTATTTCATATCTTTTGAAGCTGTTCATATTTTTCACACGTTTTCAGGCTCTTCATGTTTTTCAACACCACTTCATGATTCTCCCATTTTTCAGACTGTTTCATGCTCCTCATCATTTTCACACGTTTTGAAGCTCTTCATATTTTTCACAACATTTCAGGCTCTTCAAGTTTTTCAACACCGCTTCAGGCTCCTCCTATTTTTCAGACCGTTTCATGCTCCTCATGTAATTCACACGTAATGAATCACTTCCAATTTTTCACAACTTTTCAGGCTCTTCATGTTTTTCAACACCTTTTCATGCTCCTCCTATTTTTCAGACTGCTTCATGCTCCTCATATTTTTCACACCTTCTGAAGCTCTTCATATTTTTCACACCTTTTCATGCTCTTCATGTTTTACAACACTGCATCATGCCTCTCCTATTTTTCAGATTGTTACACGCTCCTCATATTTTTGACACCTTTTGAAGCTCGTCGTGTTTTTCACACCTTTTCAAGCTCTTCTTCATTTTCAAAACCGCTTCATGCTCCTCCTATTTTACAGACCGTTTCATTCTCCTCATGTATTTCACACGTAATGAAGCTCTTCCAATTTTGCACAACTTTTCAGTCTCTTCATGTTTTAAAACACCGCATCATGCTCCTCCTATTTTTCAGACTGTTTCATGCGCCTCATATTTTTGACACCTTTTAAAGCTCTTCATATTTTTCACACCTTTTGAAGCTCTTCATGTTTTTCACACCGTTTCAGGCTGTTCATGATTTTCAACACCGCTTCATGCTCCTGCTATTTTTCAGACCGTTTCATGCTCATCTCTTTTTTGACACTTTTAGAAGCTGTTCATATTTTTCACACCTTTTAAAGCTCTTCATATTTTTCACATTTTTGAAACTCTTCAAATTTTTCTCACCTTTTGAAACTCTTCATGTTTTTCACACCTTCTCAGGCTTCTCATGTTTTTGAACACCGCTTCATGCTTTTCCTATTTTTCACTCCTTTTGAAGCTCTTCATATTTTTCACACCTTTTCAGGCTGTACATGTTTTTGAACACCACTTCATGCTCCTCCTATTTTTCAGACCGTTTCTTGCTCCTCATGTATTTCACACATTTTGAAGCTCTTCATATTTTTCACACCTTTTCAATGTCTTCATGTTTTTGATCACTGTTTCATGCTGCTCCTGTTTTTCAGACCATTTCATGATACTCATATTTTTGACACCTTTTGAAGCTCTTCATATTTTTCACACATTTTCAGGCTGTTTATAGTTTTCAACACCGCTGCATGATTCTCCTATATTTGAGACCATTTCATGCTCCTCATATTTTTGACATTTTTTGAAGCTATTCATATTTTTCACACCTTTTGAAGCTCTTCCTATGTTTCACAGGTTTTCAGGCTCTTTATGTTTTTCAACACCGCTTCATGCTCCTCCTATTTTTCCGACCGTTTCATGCTCATCTCATTTTTGACACCTTTTGAAGGTCTTCATATTTTTCACACCTTTTGAAGCTCTTCATATTTTTCACTTCTTTTCAGGCTCTTCATGTTTTTTAACACCGCTTCATGCTCCTCATATTTTTCAGACCGTTTCATGCTCCTCATATTTTTGACATCTTTTGAAGCTCTTCACATTTTTCACACATTTTCAGGCTCTTCATGTTTTTCAACACCGCTTGATGATCCTCCTATATTTCAGACCGTTTCATGCTCCTCATATTTTTGACACCTTTTGAAGCTCTTCATATTTTTCACACCTTTTCAGATTCTTCATGTTTTTCAACACCGCTTCATGCTCCTCCTATTTTTCAGACCGTTTCATGCTCATCTCTTTTTTGACACCTTTTGAAGCTCTTCATATTTTCATACGTTTTGAAGCTCTTCACATTTATCACACCTTTTCAGGCTCTTCATGTTTTTCAACCCCGCTTCATGATCCTCCTATATTTCAGACCGTTTCATGCTCCTCATATTTTTGACAATTTTATAAGCTCTTCATATTTTTCACACTTTTTCAGGCTCTTCATGTTTTTGAACACCGCTTCATGCTCCTCCTATTTTTCAAACTTTTTGAAGCTCTTCATGTTTTTCACACCTTATCAGCCTCTTCATGTTTTTGAACACCTCTTCATGCTCCTCCTATTTTTCAGACCTTTTCATGCTCCTCATGTATTTCACACGTTTTGAAGCTCTTCATATTTTTCACACCTTTTCAGGCTGTTCATGTGTTTGAACACTGCTTCATGCTCCTCCTATTTTTCAGACCGTTTCAAGCTCCTCATATTTTTGACACCTTTGAAGCTCTTCATATTTTTCACACCTTTTCAAGCTCTTCATGTTTTTCAACACCGCCTCATGCTCCTCCTATTTTTCAGAACGTTACATGCTCCTCATGTATTTCACACCTTTTGAAGCTCTTCATATTTTTCACACCTTTTTAGGCTCTCCATGTTTGGGAACACCACTTCATGCTCCTATTTTTGAGTCCGTTTCATGCTCATCTCATTTTTGACACGTTCTGAAACTCTTCATTTTTTTCACACCTTTGGAGCTCTTCATATTCTTCACACGTTTTCAGGCTCTTCATGTATTTCAAAAATGCTTCTTACTCCTCCTATTTTTCAGACCGTTTCATGCTCCTTACAGTTTTCACAGCTTTTGAAGCTCTTCATATTCTTCACACCTTTTCAAACTCTTCATATTTTTCAAACCTTTTGAAGCTCTTCATATTTTTAACACTTTTTCAGGCTCTTCAAGTTTTGAACACTGCTTCATGCTCCTCCTATTTTTCAGACCGTTTCATTCTCCTCATGTTTTTCACACCTTTTGAAGCTCTTCATAATTTTCACACCTTTTCATGCTCTTCATGTTTTTGAACACCATTTCATGCTCCTCCTATTTTTCAGACCTTTTCATGCTCCTCATGTATTTCACACGTTTTGAAGCTCTTCATATTTTTCACACCTTTTCAGGCTCTTCATGTTTTTGAACACTGCTTCATGCTCCTCCTATTTTTCAGACCGTATCAAGCTCCTCATATTTTTGACACCTTTTGAAGCTCTTCATATTTTTCACACCTTTTTAGGCTCTCCATGTTTCTGAACACCACTTCATGCTCCTCCTATTTTTCAGACCGTATCAAGCTCCTCATATTTTTGACTCCTTTTGAAGCTCTTCATATTTTTCACACGTTTTCAGGCCCTTCATGTTTTTGAACACCGCTTCATGCTCCTCCTATTTTTCAGACGTTTTCAGGCTGCTCGTATTTTTCAGACCGATTCATGCTCCTCATATTTTTGACAATTTTATAAGCTCTTCATATTTTTCACACATTTTCAGGCTCTTCATGTTTTTGAACACCGCTTCATGCTCCTCCTATTTTTCAAAGCTTTTGAAGCTTTTAATGTTTTTCACACCTTATCAGCCTCTTCATGTTTTTGAACATCTCTCCATGCTCCTCATATTTTTGACAATTTTATAAGCTCTTCATATTTATCACACTTTTTCAGCCTCTTCATGTTTTTGAACACCGCTTCATCCTCCTCCTATTTTTCAAACCTTTTGAAGCTCTTCATATTTTTCACACTTTTTCAGGCTCTTCATGTTTTGAACACTGCTTCATGCTCCTCCTATTTTTCAGACCTTTTCATGCTCCTCAGGTATTTCACACCTTTTCAAGCTCTTCATATTTTTCACACCTTTTCAGGCTCTTCACGTTTTTGAACAACACTTCATGCTCCTCCTACTTTTCAGACTGTTTCATGCTCATATCATTTTTGACAACTTTTCAGGGTCTTCATATTTTTCAAACTTTTGAAGCTCTTCATATTTTTCAAACTTTTTCAGGCTCTTCATGTTTTGAACACCGTTTCATGCACCACCTATATTTCAGACCGTTTCATGCTCCTCATATTTTGTCACATTTTGAAGCTCTTCATATTTTTCACACATTTCAGTCTCTTCATGTTTTTGAATACTGCTTAATGCTCCTCCTATTTTTCAGAGCGATTCATGCTCCTCATATTTTTGACACGTTTTGAAGCTCTTCATATTTTTCACACCTTTTCAGGCTCTTCATGTTTTTGAACACCGCTTAATGCTCCTCCTATTTTCAGATTGTTTCATGCTCCTCATATTTTTGACACGTTTTGAAGCTCTTCATATTTTTCACACCTTTTCAGGCTCTTCATGTTTTTGAACACCGTTTCATGCTCCTCTTATTTTTTTTTTATTGTTATTTTTTTTATTTTTTTTATTTTTTTTATTTTTTTTCCAGTTTGTTTTGTCATACTTTGATATGAATCAGCCATGGATTTACATGTATTCCCAGTCCCGATTCCCCCTCCCACCTCCCTCTCCACCCGATTCCTCTGGGTCTTCCCAGTGCACCAAGCCGGAGCACTTGTCTCGTGCATCCTACCTGGGCTGGTGATTTGTTTCACCATAGATAGCATACATGCTGTTCTTTTGAAATATCTCACCCTCACATTCTCCCACAAAGTTTAAAAGTCTGTTCTGTATTTCTGTGTCTCTTTTTCTGTTCTGCATATAGGGTTATCGTTGTCACCTTTCTAAATTCCATATACATGTATCAGTATGCTGTAATGTTCTTTATCTTTCTGGCTTACTTCACTCTGTAAAATGGGCTCCAGCTTCATCCATCTCATTAGGACTGATTCAAATGAATTCTTTTTAATGGCTGAGTAATATTCCATGGTGTATATGTACCACAGCTTTCTTATCCATTCATCTGCTGACGGGCATCTAGGTTGCTTCCATGTCCTGGCTATTATAAACAGTGCTGCGATGAACATTGGGGTGCACGTGTCTCTTTCAGACGAACCTATGGACACCTTATCTTTGACAAAGGAGGCAAGGATATGCAATGGAAAAAAGACAACCTCTTTAACAAGTGGTGCTGGGAAAACTGGTCAACCACTTGTAAAAGAATGAAAATAAAACACTTTCTAACACCATACACAAAAATAAACTCAAAATGGATTAAAGATCTAAATGTAAGACCAGAAACTATAAAACTCCTAGAGGAGAAGATAGGCAAAACACTCTCCGACATAAATCAAAGCAAGATCCTCTATGACCCACCTCCCAGAATATTGGAAATAAAAGCAAAACTAAACAAATGGGACCTAATGAAACTTAAAAGCTTTTGCACTACAAAGGAAACTATAAGAAAGGTGAAAAGACAGCCCTCAGATTGGGAGAAAATAATAGCAAATGAAGAAACAGACAAAGGATTAATCTCAAAAATATACAAGCAAATCCTGCAGCTCAATTCCAGAAAAATAAATGACCCAATACAAAATGAGCCAAAGAACTAAACAGACATTTCTCCAAAGAAGACATACAGATGGATAACAAACACATGAAAAGATGCTCAACATCACTCATTATTAGAGAAATGCAAATGAAAACCACAATGAGATACCATTACATGCCAGTCAGGATGGCTGCTATCCAAAAGTCTACAAGCAATAAATGCTGGAGAGGGAGTGGAGAAAAGGGAACCCTCTTATACTGTTGGTGGGAATGCACACTAGTACAGCCGCTATGGAAAACGGTGTAGAGATTTCTTAAAAAACTGGAAATAGAACTGCCATATGACCCAGCAATTCCACTTCTGGGCATACACAATGAGGAAACCAGATCCTCTTATTTTTCAGACCGTTTCAAACTCCTCATATTTTTTACACCTTTTGAAGCTCTTCATATATTTCACACCTTTTCAGACTCTTCATGTTTTTCAACACCGCTTCATGCTCCTCCTATTTTTCAGACCGTTTCATGGTCCTCATAGTTTTGACACCTTTTGAAGCTCGTCATATTTTTCACACCTTTTCAGGCTCTTCATGTTTTTGAACACCGTTTCCTGCTCCTCCTATTTTTCAGACCGTTTCATGCTCCTCATATTTTTGACACCTTTTGAAGCTCTTCATATTTTTCACAGCTGAACAGGCTCTTCATGTTTTTGAACACTAATTCATGCTACTCCTATTTTTCAGACCGTTTCATGCTCCTCATATTTTTGACACCTTTTGAAGCTCTTCATATTTTTCACACTTTTTCAGGCTCTTCAAGTTTTTAAACAACGCTTCATGCTCCTCCTAATTTTCAGACCGTTTCATGCTCCTCATATTTTTGACACCTTTTGAAGCTCTTCATATTTTTCACACTTTTTCAGGCTCTTCAAGTTTTTAAACAACGCTTCATGCTCCTCCTAATTGTCAGACCGTTTCACGATCCTCATATTTTGCCACCTTTTGAAGCTCTTCATATTTTTCACACCTTTTCAGGCTCTTCATGTTTTTGAACAGCGTTTCATCCTCCTCCTATTTTTCAGACAGTTTCATGCTCCTCATATTTTTGACACATTTTGAAGCTCTTCATATTTTTCACATCTTTTCAGGCTCTTCATATTTTTCAACACGAATTCATTCTCCTCCTATTTTTCAGATCGTTTCATGCTCCACATATTTTTCACACCTTTTGAAGCTAATCATTTTTTTCACACCTTTTCAGGCTTTTCATGTTTTGAACACCGTTTCATGCTCCTCATATTTTTGACACCTTTTGAAGCTCTTCATATTTTTCACACCTTTTCAGGCTCTTCATATTATTGAACACCGTTTCATGCTCCTCCTATATTTAAGACCGTTTCATGCTCCTCATATTTTTGACACCTTTTGAAGCTCTTCATATTTTTCACACCTTTTCAGGCTCTTTAGATTTTTGAACACCGCTTCATGCTCCTTCTATTTTCAGACCGTTTCATGCTCCTCATGTTTTTGAGACATTTTGACGCTCTTCATATTTTTCACACCTTTTCTGGATCTTCATGTTTTTGAACACAGTTTATGCTCCTCATATTTTTCACACATTTTGATGCTCTTCATATTTTTCACACCTTTTCAGGCTCTTCATGTTTTTCAAGACTACTTCATGCTCCTCCTATTTTTCAGACCGTTTTATTCTACTCATATGTTTCACACCTTTTTCAAACTCTTCATGTTTTTCAACACCACTTCATGCTCCTCCTATTTTTCAGACCGCTTCATGCTCCTCATATTTTTGACATCTTTTGAAGCTCTTCATATTTTCACACCTTTTGAAGCTCATCGTATATTTCACACCTTTTCATTCTCTTCATGTTTTTCAACACCACTTCATGCTCCTCCTCATTTTCAGACCGTTTCATGCCCATCTCATTTTTGACACCTTTAGAAGCTTTTCATATTTTTCACACCTTTTGAAGCTCTTCATATTTTTCACACGTTTTCAAGCTCTTCATATTTTTCAACACCGCTTCATGCTCCTCTTATTTTTCAGACCGTTTCATGCTCCTCATATTTTTGATACGTTTTGAAGCCCTTCATATTTTTCACACCTTTTCAGGCTCTTCACGTTTTGAACATCGTTTCTTGCACCTCCAATTTTTCAGAACGTTTCATGCTGCTCATATATTTGACACCTTTTGAAGCTCTTCATATTTTTCACAACTTTTCAGGCATTTCATGTTTTTGAACTCCGTTTCATGCTCCTCATATTTTTGACACCTTTTGAAGCTCTTCATATTTTTCACACCTTTTAATGCTCTTCATATTTTTCAACACCATTTCATGCTCCTCCTGTTTTTCAGACCGTTTAATGCTCCCCATAATTTTGACACCTTTTGAAGCGCTTCATAATTGTCACACCTTTTCAGGCTCTTCATGTTTTTCAAATCCGCATCATCCTCCTCCTATATTTCTGACCGTGTCATGCTCCTCATTATTTTGACACCTTTTGAAGCTCTTCATATTTTTCACACCGTTTCTTGCTCCTCACATTTTTCAGACCGTTTCATGCTCCTCCAATTTTTAACATATTTTGAAGCTCTTCATAGATTTCACAACTTTTCAGGGTTTTCATGTTTTTGAACACCGTTTCATGCTCCTCATATTTTTCAGACCGTTTCATGCTCCTCGTATTTCTGACACCTTGTGAAGCTCTTCATATTTTTCAAAGCTTTTCATGCTGTTCATGTTTTTCAACACCCTTTCATGCTCCTCCTATTTTTGAGACCGTTTCATGCTCCTCGTATTTCTGACACCTTGTGAAGATCTTCATATTTTTCACACCTTTTCAGGCGCTTCCTGTTTTTCAACACTGCTTCATGCTCCTCCTATTTTTCAGACCGTTTCATGCTCCTCATATTTTTGACACCTTTTGAAGCTCTTCATATTTTTCAAACATTTTCAGGCTCTTCATGTTTTTCAACACTATTTGATGCTCCTCCATTTTTTCAGACCGTTTCAAGCTCCTCCTATTTTTCAGACGGTTTCATGCAATTCATATTTTTGACACCTTTTGAAGCTCTTCATATATTGCACACCTTTTCAGGCTCTTCATGTTTTTGACCACCGTTTCATGCTCCTCATATTTTTCAGACCATTTCATGGTCTTCATATTTTTCACACTTTTTGAAGCTCCTCATATTTTTCACACCTTTTAATGCTCTTCATATTTTTCAACACCATTTCATGCTCCTCCTATTTTTCAGACCGTTTAATGCTCCCCATAATTTTGACACCTTTTGAAGCGCTTCATAATTGTCACACTTTTTCAGGCTCTTCAAGTTTTTTAAATCCGCTTCATCCTCCTCCTATATTTCTGACCATGTCATGCCCCTCATATTTTTGACACCTTTTGAAGCTCTTCATATTTTTCACACCGTTTCATGCTCCTCATATTTTTCAGACCGTTTCATGCTCCTCATATTATTGACTCCTTTTGAAGCTCTTCATATTTTTCAGACCGTTTCATGCTCCTCATATTTTTCAGACCGTTTCATGTTCCTCGTATTTCTGACACCTTGTGAAGCTCTTCATATTTTTCAAAGCTTTTCATGCTGTTCATGTTTTTCAACACCCTTTCATGCTCCTCCTGTTTTTGAGACCGTTTCATGCTCCTCGTATTTCTGACACCTTTTGAAGATCTTCATATTTTTCACACCTTTTCACGCGCTTCCTGTTTTTCAACACCGCTTCATGCTCCTCCTATTTTTCAGACCGTTTCATGCTCTTCATATTTTTGACACCTTTTGAAGCTCTTCATATTTTTCACACCTTTTCAGGCTCTTCATGTTTTTGAACTCCTTTTCAGGCTCCTCCTCTTGTTCAGACCATTTCATTCTCCTCATATTTTTGACACATTTTCAAGCTCTTCATATTTTTCACACCTTTTCAGGCGCTTCCTGTTTTTCAACACCGCTTCATGCTCCTCCTATTTTTAAGACCGTTTCATGCTCCTCATATTTTGATACCTTTTGAAGCTCTTCATATTTTTCACACCTTTTCACTCTCTTCATGTTTGTTAAAACCGTTTCTTGCTCTTCCTATTTTTCAGACCGTTTCTTGCTCCTCATATTTTTGTCACCTTTTGAAGCTCTTCATATTCTTCACACCTTTTGAGGCTCTTCATGTTTTTCAACACCGCTTCATGCTCCTCCTATTTTTCAGACCGTTTCTTGCTCCTCATATTTTTGACACCTTTTGAAGCTCTTCATATTTTTCACACCTTTTGAGGTTCTTCATGTTTTTCAACACCACTTCATGCCCCTCCTATTTTTCAGACCGTTTCATGCTCCTCATATTTGTGACACCTTTTGAAGCTCTTAATATTTTTCACAAGTTTTCATGCTCTTCATGTTTTTCTTCACCACTTCATGCTCCTCCTATATTTCACCCCATTTCATGCTGCTCATATTTTGATACCTTTTGAAGCTCTTCATATTTTTCACACCT
The DNA here is from genome assembly GCF_033118175.1 of Dama dama. Lineage (NCBI taxonomy): Eukaryota > Metazoa > Chordata > Mammalia > Artiodactyla > Cervidae > Dama > Dama dama. Next base: position 2,053,848 of record NW_026870965.1, on the reverse strand, counting down.
TTTCACTCTCTTCATGTTTGTTAAAACCGTTTCTTGCTCCTCCTATTTTTCAGACCGTTTCTTGCTCCTCATATTTTTGACACCTTTTGAAGCTCTTCATATTCTTCACACCTTTTGAGGCTCTTCATGTTTTTCAACACCGCTTCATGCTTCTCGTATTTTTCAGACCGTTTCATGCTCCTCATATTTTCAACACCTTTTGAAGCTCTTAATATTTTCCACTCATTTTCAGGCTCTTCACGTTTTCAACACCGCTTCATGCTAATCCTATTTTTCAGACCGTTTCCTACTCTTCATATTTTTGACACCTTTGAAGCTCATCATATTTTTCACACGTTTTCATGCTCTTCATGTTTTTCTTCACCGCTTCATGCTCATCCTATATTTCAGCCCGTTTCATGCTCCTCATATTTTGATACCTTTTGAAGCTCTTCATATTTTCCACTCATTTTCAGGCTCTTCACGTTTTCAACACCGTTTCATGCTCCTCCTATTTTTCAGACTGTTTCAAGCTCCTCATATTTTGACCCTTTTGAAGCTCTTCATATTTTTCACACCTTTTCAGGCTCTTCATGTTTTTGAACACCGTTTCATGCTCCTCTTATTTTTTTTTATTGTTATTTTTTTTTATTTTTTTTATTTTTTTTTCCAGTTTGTTTTGTCATACTTTGATATGAATCAGCCATGGATTTACATGTATTCCCAGTCCCGATTCCCCCTCCCACCTCCCTCTCCACCCGATTCCTCTGGGTCTTCCCAGTGCACCAAGCCGGAGCACTTGTCTCGTGCATCCTACCTGGGCTGGTGATTTGTTTCACCATAGATAGCATACATGCTGTTCTTTTGAAATATCTCACCCTCACATTCTCCCACAAAGTTTAAAAGTCTGTTCTGTATTTCTGTGTCTCTTTTTCTGTTCTGCATATAGGGTTATCGTTGTCACCTTTCTAAATTCCATATACATGTATCAGTATGCTGTAATGTTCTTTATCTTTCTGGCTTACTTCACTCTGTAAAATGGACTCCAGCTTCATCCATCTCATTAGGAGTGATTCAAATGAATTCTTTTTAATGGCTGAGTAATATTCCATGGTGTATATGTACCACAGCTTTCTTATCCATTCATCTGCTGACGGGCATCTAGGTTGCTTCCATGTCCTGGCTATTATAAACAGTGCTGCGATGAACATTGGGGTGCACGTGTCTCTTTCAGACGAACCTATGGACACCTTATCTTTGACAAAGGAGGTAAGGATATGCAATGGAAAAAAGACAACCTCTTTAACAAGTGGTGCTGGGAAAACTGGTCAACCACTTGTAAAAGAATGAAAATAGAACACTTTCTAACACCATACACAAAAATAAACTCAAAATGGATTAAAGATCTAAATGTAAGACCAGAAACTATAAAACTCCTTGAGGAGAAGATAGGCAAAACACTCTCCGACATAAATCAAAGCAAGATCCTCTATGACCCACCTCCCAGAATATTGGAAATAAAAGCAAAACTAAACAAATGGGACCTAATGAAACTTAAAAGCTTTTGCACTACAAAGGAAACTATAAGAAAGGTGAAAAGACAGCCCTCAGATTGGGAGAAAATAATAGCAAATGAAGAAACAGACAAAGGATTAATCTCAAAAATATACAAGCAAATCCTGCAGCTCAATTCCAGAAAAATAAATGACCCAATACAAAATGAGCCAAAGAACTAAACAGACATTTCTCCAAAGAAGACATACAGATGGATAACAAACACATGAAAAGATGCTCAACATCACTCATTATTAGAGAAATGCAAATGAAAACCACAATGAGATACCATTACATGCCAGTCAGGATGGCTGCTATCCAAAAGTCTACAAGCAATAAATGCTGGAGAGGGAGTGGAGAAAAGGGAACCCTCTTATACTGTTGGTGGGAATGCACACTAGTACAGCCGCTATGGAAAACGGTGTAGAGATTTCTTAAAAAACTGGAAATAGAACTGCCATATGACCCAGCAATTCCACTTCTGGGCATACACAATGAGGAAACCAGATCCTCTTATTTTTCAGACCGTTTCAAACTCCTCATATTTTTTACACCTTTTGAAGCTCTTCATATATTTCACACCTTTTCAGACTCTTCATGTTTTTCAACACCGCTTCATGCTCCTCCTATTTTTCAGACCGTTTCATGGTCCTCATAGTTTTGACACCTTTTGAAGCTCGTCATATTTTTCACACCTTTTCAGGCTCTTCATGTTTTTGAACACCGTTTCATGCTCCTCATATTTTTGACACCTTTTGAAGCTCTTCATATTTTTCAAACTTTTTCAGGCTCTTCTAGTTTTTAAACAACGCTTCATGCTCCTCCTAATTTTCAGACCGTTTCATGATCCTCATATTTTTGACACCTTTTGAAGCTCTTCATATTTTTCACACCTTTTCAGGCTCTTCATGTTTTTGAACACCGTTTCCTGCTCCTCCTATTTTTCAGACCGTTTCATGCTCCTCATATTTTTGACACCTTTTGAAGCTCTTCATATTTTTCACAGCTGAACAGGCTCTTCATGTTTTTGAACACTAATTCATGCTACTCCTATTTTTCAGACCGTTTCATGCTCCTCATATTTTTGACACCTTTTGAAGCTCTTCATATTTTTCACACTTTTTCAGGCTCTTCAAGTTTTTAAACAACGCTTCATGCTCCTCCTAATTTTCAGACCGTTTCATGATCCTCATATTTTTGACACCTTTTGAAGCTCTTCATATTTTTCACACCTTTTCAGGCTCTTCATGTTTTTCAACACCAATTCATTCTCCTCCTATTTTTCAGATCGTTTCATGCTCCACATATTTTTCACACCTTTTGAAGCTAATCATTTTTTTCACACCTCTTCATGCTTTTCATGTTTTTGAACACCGTTTCATGCTCCTCATATTTTTGACACCTTTTGAAGCTCTTCATATTTTTCACAGCTTAACAGGCTCTTCATGTTTTTGAACACCAATTCATGCTACTCCTATTTTTCAGACCGTTTCATGCTCCTCATATTTTTGACACCTTTTGAAGCTCTTCATATTTTTCACACTTTTTCAGGCTCTTCAAGTTTTTAAACAACGCTTCATGCTCCTCCTAATTGTCAGACCGTTTCACGATCCTCATATTTTTGCCACCTTTTGAAGCTCTTCATATTTTTCACACCTTTTCTGGCTCTTCATGTTTTTGAACAGCGTTTCATGCTCCTCCTATTTTTCAGACAGTTTCATGCTCCTCATATTTTTGACACATTTTGAAGCTCTTCATATTTTTCACATCTTTTCAGGCTCTTCATATTTTTCAACACGAATTCATTCTCCTCCTATTTTTCAGATCGTTTCATGCTCCACATATTTTTCACACCTTTTGAAGCTAATCATTTTTTTCACACCTTTTCAGGCTTTTCATGTTTTGAACACCGTTTCATGCTCCTCATATTTTTGACACCTTTTGAAGCTCTTCATATTTTTCACACCTTTTCAGGCTCTTCATATTATTGAACACCGTTTCATGCTCCTCCTATATTTAAGACCGTTTCATGCTCCTCATATTTTTGACACCTTTTGAAGCTCTTCATATTTTTCACACCTTTTCAGGCTCTTTAGATTTTTGAACACCGCTTCATGCTCCTTCTATTTTCAGACCGTTTCATGCTCCTCATGTTTTTGAGACATTTTGACGCTCTTCATATTTTTCACACCTTTTCTGGATCTTCATGTTTTTGAACACAGTTTATGCTCCTCATATTTTTCACACATTTTGATGCTCTTCATATTTTTCACACCTTTCACGCTCTTCATGTTTTTCAACACCGCTTCATGCTCCTCCTATTTTTCACACTGTTTCATACTCCTCATATTTTTGACACGATTTGAAGCTCTTCATATTTTTCACACCTTTTCAGGCTCTTCATGTTTTTCAAGACTACTTCATGCTCCTCCTATTTTTCAGACCGTTTTATTCTACTCATATGTTTCACACCTTTTTCAAACTCTTCATGTTTTTCAACACCACTTCATGCTCCTCCTATTTTTCAGACCGCTTCATGCTCCTCATATTTTTGACATCTTTTGAAGCTCTTCATATTTTCACACCTTTTGAAGCTCATCGTATATTTCACACCTTTTCATTCTCTTCATGTTTTTCAACACCACTTCATGCTCCTCCTCATTTTCAGACCGTTTCATGCCCATCTCATTTTTGACACCTTTAGAAGCTTTTCATATTTTTCACACCTTTTGAAGCTCTTCATATTTTTCACACGTTTTCATGCTCTTCATATTTTTCAACACCGCTTCATGCTCCTCTTATTTTTCAGACCGTTTCATGCTCCTCATATTTTTGATACGTTTTGAAGCCCTTCATATTTTTCACACCTTTTCAGGCTCTTCACGTTTTGAACATCGTTTCTTGCACCTCCAATTTTTCAGAACCTTTCATGCTGCTCATATATTTGACACCTTTTGAAGCTCTTCATATTTTTCACAACTTTTCAGGCATTTCATGTTTTTGAACTCCGTTTCATGCTCCTCATATTTTTGACACCTTTTGAAGCTCTTCATATTTTTCACACCTTTTAATGCTCTTCATATTTTTCAACACCATTTCATGCTCCTCCTGTTTTTCAGACCGTTTAATGCTCCCCATAATTTTGACACCTTTTGAAGCGCTTCATAATTGTCACACCTTTTCAGGCTCTTCATGTTTTTCAAATCCGCATCATCCTCCTCCTATATTTCTGACCGTGTCATGCTCCTCATTATTTTGACACCTTTTGAAGCTCTTCATATTTTTCACACCGTTTCTTGCTCTTCACATTTTTCAGACCGTTTCATGCTCCTCCAATTTTTAACATATTTTGAAGCTCTTCATAGATTTCACAACTTTTCAGGGTTTTCATGTTTTTGAACACCGTTTCATGCTCCTCATATTTTTCAGACCGTTTCATGCTCCTCGTATTTCTGACACCTTGTGAAGCTCTTCATATTTTTCAAAGCTTTTCATGCTGTTCATGTTTTTCAACACCCTTTCATGCTCCTCCTATTTTTGAGACCGTTTCATGCTCCTCGTATTTCTGACACCTTGTGAAGATCTTCATATTTTTCACACCTTTTCAGGCGCTTCCTGTTTTTCAACACCGCTTCATGCTCCTCCTATTTTTCAGACCGTTCCATGCTCCTCATATTTTTGACACCTTTTGAAGCTCTTAATATTTTTCACATCTTTTCAGGCTCTTCATGTTTTTGAACTCCTTTTCAGGCTCCTCCTCTTGTTCAGACCATTTCATGCTCCTCATATTTTTGACACATTTTGAAGCTCTTCATATTTTTCACACCTTTTCAGGCGCTTCCTGTTTTTCAACACTGCTTCATGCTCCTCCTATTTTTCAGACCGTTTCATGCTCCTCATATTTTTGACACCTTTTGAAGCTCTTCATATTTTTCAAACATTTTCAGGCTCTTCATGTTTTTCAACACTATTTGATGCTCCTCCATTTTTTCAGACCGTTTCAAGCTCCTCCTATTTTTCAGACGGTTTCATGCAATTCATATTTTTGACACCTTTTGAAGCTCTTCATATATTGCACACCTTTTCAGGCTCTTCATGTTTTTGACCACCGTTTCATGCTCCTCATATTTTTCAGACCATTTCATGGTCTTCATATTTTTCACACTTTTTGAAGCTCCTCATATTTTTCACACCTTTTAATGCTCTTCATATTTTTCAACACCATTTCATGCTCCTCCTATTTTTCAGACCGTTTAATGCTCCCCATAATTTTGACACCTTTTGAAGCGCTTCATAATTGTCACACTTTTTCAGGCTCTTGAAGTTTTTTAAATCCGCTTCATCCTCCTTCTATATTTCTGACCATGTCATGCCCCTCATATTTTTGACACCTTTTGAAGCTCTTCATATTTTTCACACCGTTTCATGCTCCTCATATTTTTCAGACCGTTTCATGCTCCTCATATTATTGACTCCTTTTGAAACTCTTCATATTTTTCAGACCGTTTCATGCTCCTCATATTTTTCAGACCGTTTCATGCTCCTCGTATTTCTGACACCTTGTGAAGCTCTTCATATTTTTCAAAGCTTTTCATGCTGTTCATGTTTTTCAACACCCTTTCATGCTCCTCCTGTTTTTGAGACTGTTTCATGCTCCTCGTATTTCTGACACCTTGTGAAGATCTTCATATTTTTCACACCTTTTCACGCGCTTCCTGTTTTTCAACACCGCTTCATGCTCCTCCTATTTTTCAGACCGTTTCATGCTCTTCATATTTTTGACACCTTTTGAAGCTCTTCATATTTTTCACAGCTTTTCAGGCTCTTCATGTTTTTGAACTCCTTTTCAGGCTCCTCCTCTTTTTCAGACCATTTCATTCTCCTCATATTTTTGACACATTTTCAAGCTCTTCATATTTTTCACACCTTTTCAGGCGCTTCCTGTTTTTCAACACCGCTTCATGCTCCTCCTATTTTTAAGACCGTTTCATGCTCCTCATATTTTGATACCTTTTGAAGCTCTTCATATTTTTCACACCTTTTCACTCTCTTCATGTTTGTTAAAACCGTTTCTTGCTCTTCCTATTTTTCAGACCGTTTCTTGCTCCTCATATTTTTGTCACCTTTTGAAGCTCTTCATATTCTTCACACCTTTTGAGGCTCTTCATGTTTTTCAACACCGCTTCATGCTCCTCCTATTTTTCAGACTGTTTCTTGCTCCTCATGTTTTTGACACCTTTTGAAGTTCTTCATATTTTTCACACCTTTTGAGGTTCTTCATGTTTTTCAACACCACTTCATGCCCCTCCTATTTTTCAGACCGTTTCATGCTCCTCATATTTGTGACACCTTTTGAAGCTCTTAATATTTTTCACAAGTTTTCATGCTCTTCATGTTTTTCTTCACCACTTCATGCTCCTCCTATATTTCACCCCGTTTCATGCTGCTCATATTTTGATACCTTTTGAAGCTCTTCATATTTTTCACACCTTTTCACTCTCTTCATGTTTGTTAAAACCGTTTCTTGCTCCTCCTATTTTTCAGACCGTTTCTTGCTCCTCATATTTTTGACACCTTTTGAAGCTCTTCATATTCTTCACACCTTTTGAGGCTCTTCATGTTTTTCAACACCGCTTCATGCTCCTCGTATTTTTCAGACCGTTTCATGCTCCTCATATTTTCAACACCTTTTGAAGCTCTTAATATTTTCCACTCATTTTCAGGCTCTTCACGTTTTCAACACCGCTTCATGCTAATCCTATTTTTCAGACCGTTTCCTACTCTTCATATTTTTGACACCTTTGAAGCTCATCATATTTTTCACACGTTTTCATGCTCTTCATGTTTTTCTTCACCGCTTCATGCTCATCCTATATTTCAGCCCGTTTCATGCTCCTCATATTTTGATACCTTTTGAAGCTCTTCATATTTTCCACTCATTTTCAGGCTCTTCACGTTTTCAACACCGTTTCATGCTCCTCCTATTTTTCAGACTGTTTCAAGCTCCTCATATTTTGACCCTTTTGAAGCTCTTCATATTTTTCACACCTTTTCAGGCTCTTCATGTTTTTCAACACCACTTCATGTTCCTCCTATTATTCAGACCGTTTCATGCTCATCTCATTTTTGACACCTTTTGAAGCTCTTGGTATTTTTCACACCTTTTGAAGCTCTTCATATTTTCCACACCTTTTCAGGATCTTCATGTTTTTAAACACCCCTTCATGCTCCTCCTATTTTTCAGAACTTTTCATGCTCCTCATATTTTTCAAATCTTTTGAAGCTCTTCATATTTTTCGCACCATTCCAGGCTCTTCATGTTTTTGAACACCGCTTCATGCTTCTCCTATTTTACAGACCGTTTCATTCTCCGCATGTATTTCACACCTTTTGAAGCTCTTCCTATTTTTCACAAGTTTTCAGGCTCTTCATGTTTTTCAACACCGTTTCATGCTCCTCCTATTTTTCAGGCCGTTTCATGCTCCTCATATATTGACACCTTTTGAAGCTCTTCATATTTTTCACAGCTTTTCAGGCTCTTCATGTTTTCAACACCACTTCATCCTCCTCCTATTTTTCAGACCGTTTCATGCTCATCTCATTTTTGAAACCTTTTGAAGCTCTTCATATATTTCACACCTTTTCAGGCTCTTCATGTTTTCAACACCGCTTCATGGTCCTTCTATTTTTCATAACGTTTCATGCTCCTCTCATTTTTCACACCTTTTGAAGCTCTTCATATTTTTCACACCTTTTGAAGCTCATCATATTTTTCGCACCGTTTCAGGCTCTCCATGTTTTTGAACACCGCTTCATGCTTCTCCTATTTTACAGACCGTTTCATTCTCCTCATGTATTTCACACCGTTTGAAGCTCTTCCTATTTTTCAAAACTTTTCAGGCTCTTCATGTTTTTCAACACCTTTTCATGCTCCTCCTCTTTTTCTGACTGTTTCAAGCTCCTCATATTTTGACCCTTTTGAAGCTCTTCATATTTTTCACAGCTTTTCCGTCTCTTCATGTTTTACAACACCGCATCATGCTCCACCTATTTTTCAGACTGTTTCATGCTCCTCATATTTTTGACACCTTTTGAAGCTCTTCATATTTTTCACACCTTTTCAAGCTCTTCATGTTTTTCAACACTGCTTAATGCTCCTCCTATTTTACAGACCGTTTCATGCTCCTCATATTTTTCACACGTTTTGAAGCTCTTCATATTTTTCACACCTTTTCAGGCTCTTCATGTTTTTCAACACCGCATCATGCTCCTCCTATTTTTCAGACTGTTTCATGCTCCTCATATTTTTCACACGTTTTTGAAGCTCTTCATATTTTTCACACCTTTTCAGTCACTTCATGTTTTTGAACACAGCTTCATGCTCCTCCTATTTTTCAGACCCTTCATGCCCCTCATATTTTTGAAATATTTTGAAGCTCTTCATATATTTCACTCCTTTTCAGGCACTTCATGTTTTTGAACACCGTTTCATGCTCCTTCTATTTTTCAGACCGTTTCATGCTCTTCATATTTTAGACACCTTTTGAGGCTCTTCATATTTTTCATACCTTTTCAGGCTCTCCATATTTTTGACAACGCTTCGTGCTCCTCCTAATTTTGAGACGGTTTCATGCTCCTCATATTTATGACACATTTTGAAGCTCTTCATATTATTCACACCTTTTCATGCTCTTCATGTTTCTAACACCGTTTCATGCTTCTCCTAATTTTCAGACCATTTAATGCTCCTCATATTTTTCACACCTTTTGAATCTCTTTATATTTCTCACACCTTTTGAGGCTCTTCATGTTTTTCACACCTTTTCAGGATCTTTATGTTTTTGAACACCGCTTCATGCTCCTCCTATTTTTCTGACCGTTTCATGCTCCTGATATTTTTGACACCTTTTGAAGCTCTTCATATTTTTCACACCTTTTCAGGCTCTTCATGTTTTTCAACACCACTTCATGTTCCTCCTATTATTCAGACCGTTTCATGCTCATCTCATTTTTGACACGTTTTGAAGCTCTTGATATTTTTCACACCTTTTGAAGCTCTTCATATTTTTCACACCTTTTCAGGCTCTTCATATTTTTAAACACCGCTTCATGCTCCTCCCATTTTTCAGACTGTTTCATGCTCCTCATATTTTTCACACGTTTTGAAGCTCTTCATATTTTTCACACCTTTTCAGTCTCTTCATGTTTTTGAACACAGCTTCATGCTCCTCCTATTTTTCAGACCGTTCATGCCCCTCATATTTTTGAAATATTTTGAAGCTCTTCATATTTTTTACACCTTTTCAGGCTCTTTATGTTTTTCAACGCCGCTTCATGCTCCTAGTGTTTTTCAGACCGTTCATGCTCCTCATAATTTTGACACCTTTTGAAGCTCTTCATATTTTTCACACCTTTTCAGGCTCTTCATGTTTTTCAACACCGCTTCATGCTCCTCCTATTTTCAGAACGTTTCATGCTCCTCATATTTTTGACAACTTTTGAAGCTCTTCATATTTTTCACACCTTTTCAGGCTCTTCATGTTTTTCAACACCGCTTCATGCTCCTCCTATTTTCAGACCGTTTCATGCTCCTCATATTTTTGACATCTTTTGAAGCTGTTCATATTTTTCACTCCTTTTCAGGCACTTCATGTTTTTGAACATCGTTTCATGCTCCTCCTATTTTTCAGACCGTTTCATGCTCTTCATATTTTAGACACATTTGAGGCTCTTCATATTTCTCATACCTTTTCAGGCTCTCCATATTTTTGAACACCGCTTCGTGCTCCTCCTAATTTTGAGACGGTTTCATGCTCCTCATATTTATGACACATTTTGAAGCTCTTCATATTATTCACTCCTTTTCAGGCTCTTCATGGTTTTGAACACCGCTTTATGCTCCTCCTATTTTTCAGACCGTTTCATGCTCTTCATATTTTTCACACCTTTTGAAGCTCTTCATATTTTTCACACCTTTTCAGGCTCATCATGTTTTTCCACAGCGCTTCATGCTCCTTCTATTTTTCAAAACGTTTCATGTTCCTCATATTTTTGACACCTTTTGAAGCTCTTCCTTTTTTTCACACCTTTTCATGCTCTTCATGTTTCTAACACCGTTTCATGCTTCTCCTATTTTTCAGACCGTTTAATGCTCCTCATATTTTTCACACCTTTTTAATCTCTTTATATTTGTCACACCTTTTCAGGCTCTTCATGTTTTTCAACAGCGCTTCATGCTCCTCCTATTTTTCAGATCGTTTCATGCTCCTCATATTTTTGACAACTTTTGAAGCTCTTTATATACTTCACACCTTTTCAGGCTCTGCATGTTTTTGAACACCGTTTCATGCTCCTCCTATTTTTCAGACAGTTTCATGCTCATCTCATTTTTGACACCTTTTGAAGCTCTTTATATTTTTAACACCTTTTGAAGCTCTTCATAGATTTGACACGTTTTCAGGCTCTTCATGTTTTTCAACACCGTTTCATTCTCCTCCTATTTTTCAGACCGTTTCATGCTCCTTATATGTTTTTCTCCTTTTGAAGCTCTTCATATTTTTCACAGCTTTTGAAGCTCTTCATATTTTTCACACCTTTTCAGGCTCTTCATCGTTTTCAACAGCGATTCATGCTCCTCCAATTTTTTAAACAGTTTCTTGCTCCTCATATTTTTGACACCTTTTGATGCTCTTCATATTTTTCACACCTTTTGAAGCTCTTCATATGTTTCACACGTTTTCAGGCTCTTCATGTTTTTCAACACTTCTTCATGCTCCTCCTATTTTTCAGACCGTTTCATGCTCATCTCATTTTTGACAGCTTTTGAAGTTCTTCATATTTGTAACACCTTTTGAAGCTCTTCATAGATTTGACACGTTTTCAGGCTCTTCATGTTTTTCAACACCGTTTCATTCTCCTCCTATTTTTCAGACCGTTTCATGCTCCTCATATTTTTGACACTTTTTGAAGCTCTTCATATTTTTCACAGCTTTTCAGGCTCTTCATATTTTTGAACACCATATCATGCTCCTCCTATTTTTCAGACCGTTTCATGCTCCTCATATTTTTGACACCTTTTGAAGCTCTTCATACTTTTCACACCTTTTGAAGGTCTTCATATTTTTCACACATTTTGAAGCTCTTCATATTTTTCACACCTTTTCAGGCTCTTCATGATTTTCAACAAGGCTTCATGCTCCTCCTATTTTTCAGACCGTTTCATGCTCATCTCATTTTTGACACCTTTTGAAGCTCTTCATATATTTCACACCTTTTCAGACTCTTCATGTTTTTAAACACCGCTTCTTGCTCCTCCTATTTTTCAGACCGTTTCATGCTCCTCATATTTTTGACACCTTTTGAAGCTCTTCATATATTTCACACCTTTTAGGTTCTTCATGTTTTTCCACACCACTTCATGTTCTTCCTGTTATTACACCATTTCATTCTCATCGCATTTTTGACACCTTTTGAAGCTCTTCATATTTTTCACACCTTTTGAAACTTTTCATATTTTTCACAGGTTTTCAGGCTCTTCATGTTTTTCAACACTGCTTCATGCTCCTCTTGTTTTTCAGACCGTTTCAAGCTCCTCATGCATTTCACACCTTTTGAAGCTCTTCATATTTTTCACACCTTTTCAGACTCTTCATGTTTTTCCACACCGCTTCATGATCCTCCCATTTTTCAGACCGTTTCGTGCTCCTCATAATTTTCACACCTTTTGAAGCTCTTCATATTTTTCACACCTTTTCAGGCTCTTCATGTTTTTCAACACTGCTTCATGCTCCTCCTTTTTTTCAGACCGTTTCATGCTCTTCATATTTTTCACACCTTTTGAAGCTCTTCATATTTTTCACACCTTTTCAGGCTCATCATGTTTTTCCACACCGCTTCATGCTCCTTCTATTTTTCAAAACGTTTCATGTTCCTCATATTTTTGACACCTTTTGAAGCTCTTCCTTTTTTTCACACCTTTTCATGCTCTTCATGTTTCTAACACCATTTCATGCTTCTCCTATTTTTCAGACCGTTTAATGCTCCTCATATTTTTCACACCTTTTTAATCTCTTTATATTTGTCACACCTTTTCAGGCTCTTCATGTTTTTCAACAGCGCTTCATGCTCCTCCTATTTTTCAGACCGTTTCATGCTCCTCATATTTTTGACAACTTTTGAAGCTCTTCATATACTTCACACCTTTTCAGGCTCTGCATGTTTTTGAACACCGTTTCATGCTCCTCCTATTTTTCAGACAGTTTCATGCTCATCTCATTTTTGACACCTTTTGAAGCTCTTTATATTTTTAACACCTTTTGAAGCTCTTCATAGATTTGACACGTTTTCAGGCTCTTCATGTTTTTCAACACCGTTTCATTCTCCTCCTATTTTTCAGACCGTTTCATGCTCCTTATATGTTTTTCTCCTTTTGAAGCTCTTCATATTTTTCACAGCTTTTGAAGCTCTTCATATTTTTCACACCTTTTCAGGCTCTTCATCGTTTTCAACAGCGATTCATGCTCCTCCAATTTTTTAAACAGTTTCTTGCTCCTCATATTTTTGACACCTTTTGATGCTCTTCATATTTTTCACACCTTTTGAAGCTCTTCATATGTTTCACACGTTTTCAGGCTTTTCATGTTTTTCAACACTACTTCATGCTCCTCCTATTTTTCAGACCGTTTCATGCTCATCTCATTTTTGACAGCTTTTGAAGCTCTTCATATTTGTAACACCTTTTGAAGCTCTTCATAGATTTGACACGTTTTCAGGCTCTTCATGTTTTTCAACACCGTTTCATTCTCCTCCTATTTTTCAGACCGTTTCATGCTCCTCATATTTTTGACACTTTTTGAAGCTCTTCATATTTTTCACAGCTTTTCAGGCTCTTCATATTTTTGAACACCATATCATGCTCCTCCTATTTTTCAGACCGTTTCATGCTCCTCATATTTTTGACACCTTTTGAAGCTCTTCATACTTTTCACACCTTTTGAAGGTCTTCATATTTTTCACACATTTTGAAGCTCTTCATATTTTTCACACCTTTTCAGGCTCTTCATGATTTTCAACAAGGCTTCATGCTCCTCCTATTTTTCAGACCGTTTCATGCTCATCTCATTTTTGACACCTTTTGAAGCTCTTCATATTTTTCACAGCTTTTCAGGCTCTTCATGTTTTTAAACACCGCTTCTTGCTCCTCCTATTTTTCAGACCGTTTCATGCTCCTCATATTTTTGACACCTTTTGAAGCTCTTCATATATTTCACACCTTTTAGGTTCTTCATGTTTTTCCACACCACTTCATGTTTTTCCTGTTATTTAGACCATTTCATTCTCATCGCATTTTTGACACCTTTTGAAGCTCTTCATATTTTTCACACCTTTTGAAACTTTTCATATTTTTCACAGGTTTTCAGGCTCTTCATGTTTGTCAACACTGCTTCATGCTCCTCTTGTTTTTCAGACCGTTTCAAGCTCCTCATCCATTTCACACCTTTTGAAGCTCTTCATATTTTTCACACCTTTTCAGACTCTTCATGTTTTTCCACACCACTTCATGATCCTCCCATTTTTCAGACCGTTTCGTGCTCCTCATAATTTTCACACCTTTTGAAGCTCTTCATATTTTTCACACCTTTTCAGGCTCTTCATGTTTTTCAACACTGCTTCATGCTCCTCCTATTTTTCAGACCGTTTCATCCTCCTCATGTATTTCACACCTTTTGAAGCTCTTCATATTTTTCACACCTTTTCATGCTCTTCATGATTTTCAACACCGCTTCATGCTCCTCCTATTTTTCAGACCGTTTCATGCTCCTCTCATTTCTGACACATTTTGAAGCTCTTCAAATATTTCACACATTTTCAGGCTCTTCATGTTTTTCAACACCACTTCATGTTCCTCATATTTTTCAGACCGTTTCATTCTCATCTCATTTTTGACACCTTTTGAAGCTCTTCATATCTTTCACAACTTTTGAAGCTTTTCATATTTTTCACACATTTTCAGGCTCTTCAGGTTTTTCAACACCGCTTCTAGCTCCTTCTAATTTTCAGACCGTTTCATGCTCCTCATATTTTTGACACCTTTTGAAGTTCTTCATATTTTTCACACCTTTTCAGGCTCTTCATGTTTTTGAACACCGCTTCATGCTCCTCCTATTTTTGACACCTTTTGAAGCTCTTCATATTTTTCACACCTTTTCAAAATCTCATGTTTTTGAACACAGCTTCATGCTCGTCCTGTTTTTAAGGTTGTTTCATGCTCCTCATGTATTGCACACCTTTTGGAGCTCTTCATATATTTCACACCTTTTCAGGCTCTTCATGTTTTTGAACACCGCTTCATGCTCCTCCTATTTTTCAGACCGCTTCATGCTCCTTCAATTTTCAGACCGCTTCATGCTCCTCCTATTTTTCAGACTGCTTCATGCTCCTCATATTTTTGACACCTTTTGAAGCTCTTCATATTTTTGACACCTTTTGAAGTTCTTCGTATTTCTCACACGTTTTCAGGCTCTTCAGGTTTTTCAACACCGCTTCATGCTCCTCCTATTTTTGAGACCGTTTCATGCTCCTCATGTATTTCACACCTTTTGAAGCTCTTCATATTTGTCACACCTTTTCAGGCTCCTCATGTTTTTCAACACCGCTTCATGCTCCTCCTATTTTTCAGACCGTTTCATGCTCCTCATATTTTTCACACCTTCTGAAGCTCTTCATATTTTTCACACCTTTTCAGGCTCTTCATGTTTTTGAACACTGCTTCATGCTCCTCCTAAGTTTTAAACCGTTTAATGCTCCTCATGTATTTCACACCTTTTGAAGCTCTTCATATTTTTCACACCTTCTCAGGCTCTTCATGTTTTTGAACACCATTTCATGCTCCTCCTATTTTTCAAACCGTTTCATGCTCCTCATATTTTTGACACCGTTTGAAGCTCTTCATATTTTTCACAACTTTTTAAGCTCTTCATGTTTTTCAACACCATTTCATGCTCCTCCTATTTTTCAGACCGTTTCATGCTCCTCATATTTTTGACATCTTTTGAAGCTCTTCATATTTCTCACACTTTTTAAGGCTCTTCATGTTTTTCAACATCGCTTCATGCTCCTCCTATTTTTCAGACCGTTTCAAGCTTCTCATGTATTTCACACCTTTTGAAGCTCGTCATATTTTGCACACGTTTTCAGGCTCTTCATGTTTTTTCACAACCACTTCATGCTCCTCCTATTTTTCAGATCGTATCATGCTCCACATATTTTTCACACCTTTTCAGGCTCTTCATTATTTTCAACACAACTTCATGCTCCTCCCATTTTTCAGACCGTTTTTTACTCATCTCATTTTTGACACCTTTTGAAGCTGTTCATATTTTTCACACCTTTTGAAGCTCTTCATGTTTTTGAAGACCGTTTCATGCTCCTCCTATTTTTCAGACCGTTTCATGCTCCTCATATATTTCACAACTTTTGAAGCTCTTCATATATTTCACACCTTTTCAGGAACTTCATGTTTTTCAACACCTCTTCATGATCCTCCTATTTTTAAGACCGTTTCATATTCCTCATATTTTTGACACCTTTTGAGGGTCTTCATATTTTTCACACCTTTTCAGGTTCTTCATGTTTTTGAACATTGTTTCATGCTCCTCCTATTTTTCAGACCGTTTCATGCTCATCTCATTTTTGACACCTTTGGAAGCTGTTCATATTTTTCACACCTTTTGAAGCTACTCATATTTTTCACACATTTTCAGGCTCTTCATGTTTGTCAACAGCGCATGATACTCCTCATAATTTTCAGACCGTTTCATGCTCCTCATATTTTTCATACCTTTTGAAGCTCTTCAAATTTTTCACATCTTTTCAGGCTCTTCATGTTTTTGAACACTGCTTCATGCTCCTCCTATTTTTTAGACCGTTTCAAGCTCCTCATATTTTTGACACCTTTTGAAGCTCTTCATATTTTTCACGCCTTTTGAAGCTCTTCATATTTTTCACACGTTTTCATACTCTTCAAGTTTTTCAACAACACTTCATGCTCCTCCTATTTTTCCCACCGTTTCTTGCTCCTCATGTATTTCACACCTTTTGAAGCTCTTCATAGTTTTCCCACCTTTTCAGGCTCTTCATGTTTTTGAACACCGCTTCATGCTCCTCCTATTTTTCAGACTGTTTCATTCTCCTGATATTTTTGACACCATTTGAAGCTCTTCATATTTTTCACACCTTTTCAGGCTCTTCATGATTTTGAATACAGTTTCATGCTCCCCCTATTTTTCAGACCGTTTCATATTCCTCATATTTTTGACACGTTTTGAGGGTCTTCATATTTTTCACACCTTTTCAGGCTCTTCATGATTTTGAACACAGTTTCATGCTCCCCCTATTTTTCAGACCGTTTCATGCTCCTCATATTTTTGACACCTTTTGAAGCTCTTCATATTTTTCACACCTTTTGAAGCTCTTCATATTCTTCATAGGTTTTCATGCTCTTTATGTTTTTCAACACCGCTTCTTGCTCCTCCTATTGTTCAGACCGTTTAATGCTTCTCATATTTTTGACACTTTTTAAAGTTCTTCATATTTTTCACACCTTTTCAGGCTCTTCATGTTTTTCAACACCGCCTCATGCTCCTCCTATTTTTCAGAACTTTACATGCTGCTCATGTATTTCACACCTTTTGAAGCTCTTCATATTTTTCACACCTTTTCAGGCTCTTCATGTTTTTGAACACCGCTTCATGCTCCTCCTATTTTTCACACCTTTTGAATCTCTTCATATTTTTCACACCTTTTCAGGCTCTTCAGGTTTTTGAACACAGCTTCATGCTCCTCCTATTGTTCAGACCGTTTTATGCTCCACATGTATTTCACACCTTTTGAAGCTCTTCATATTTTTGACACAATTTCAGGCTCTTCATGTTTTTTAACACCGATTCATGCTCCTCCTATTTTTCAGACCGTTTCATGCTCCTCATATTTTTGACACTTTTAGAAACTCTTCATTTTTTAACACGTTTTCAGGCTCTTCATGTTTCCAACACGGCTTCATGCTCCTCCTATATTTCTGAACGTTTCATGCTCCTCATATTTTTCACACCTTTTGAAGCTTTTCATATTTTTGACAACTTTTCAGGCTCTTCAAGTTTTTCAACACCGCTTCATGTTCCTCCTATTTTTCAGACCGTTTCATGCTGCTCATATTTTTCACACCTTTTGAAGCTCTTCATATTTTTCACACCTTTTCAGGATCTTCATGGATTTGAACACCACTTCATGCTCCTCCTCTTTTTCACATCTTTTAAGCTCTATATATTTTTCACACCTTTTCAGGCTCTTCATGTTTTTGAACTCCACTTTATGCTCCTCCTATTTTTCAAACAGTTTCATGCTGCTCATGTATTTCACACCTTTTGAAGCTCTTCATATTTATCACACCTTTTCAGGCTCTTCATGTTTTTGAACACCGCTTCATGCTCCTCCTGTTTTTCAGACCGTTTCATGCTCCTCATATTTTTCACACCTATTGAAGCTCTTCACATTTTTCACAACTTTTTAGGATCTTCATGTTTTTGAACACCGCTTCATGCTCCTCCTATTTTTCAGACCATTTCATGCTCCTCATGTATTTCACACCTTTTGAAGCTCTTCATATTTTTCACATCTTTTCAGGCTCTTCATGATTTTGAACAAGGTTTCATGCTCCTCCTAATTTTCTGATCGTTTCATGCTCATCATATTTTTGACATCTTTTGAAGGTTTTCATATGTTTCACACCTTTTCTGGCTGTTCATGTTTTTTAACAACTCTTCATGCTCCTCCTATTTTTCTGACCGTTTCATGCTCCTCATGTATTTCACACCTTTTGAAGCTCTTCATATTTTTCACACCTTTTCAGGCTCTTCATGTTTTTCAACTTCGCTTCATGTTTCTCCAATTTTCAAACCATTTCATGCTCCTCATATTTTTGACACCTTTTGAAGTTCTTCATATTTTTCACACCTTTTCAGGCTCTTCATGTTTTTGAAGACCGATTCATGTGCCTCCTATTTTTCAGACCGTTTCATGCTCCTCATATTTTAGACACCTTTTGAAGCTCTTTATATTTTTCACCCCTTTTCAGGCTCTTCATGTTTTTGAACACCTCTTCATGCTCCTCCTATATTTCACACCTTTTGTAGCTCTTCATATTTTTCACACATTTTCAGGCTGTTCATGTTTTTTAACACCGCTTCATGCTCCTCCTATTTTTCAGACCGTTTAATGCTCCTCCTGTATTTCATACCTTTTGAAGCTCTTCATATTTTTCACACCTTTTCAGGCTCTTCATGTTTTTCAACACTGCTTCATGCTCCTCCTATTTTTCAGACCGTTTAATGCTCCTCATGTATTTCACACCTTTTGAAGCTCTTCATATTTTCACACCTTTTCAGGCTCTTCATGTTATTCAACAACATTTCATGCTCCTCTTATATTTCAGACCGCTTCATCCTGATCTCATGTTTGACACTTTTTGAAGCTGTTCATATTTTTCACACCTTTTGAAGCTCTTCATAATTTTCACACGTTTTCATGCTCTTTATGTTTTTCAACACCGCTTCATGCTCCTCCTATTTTTCACACCTTTTGAAGCTCTTCATATTTTTCACTCCTTTTCAGGCTCTTCATGTTTTTGAACACCCCTTCTTGATCCTCCTATATTTTAGACCGTTTCATTCTTCTCATATTTTTGACATCTTTTGAAGCTCTTCATATTTTTCACACCTTTTCAGGCTGTTCATGTTTTTCAACACTGCTTCATTCTCCTCTTATTTTTCAGACCATTTCATGCTCCTTATATTGTTCACACCTTTTGAAGCTCTTCATATACTTCACACCTTTTCAAGCTCTTCATATTTTTCAAACCTTTTGAAGGTCTTCATATTTTTCACAGTTTTTCAGGCTCTTCATGTTTTTGAACACCGCTTCATGCTCCTCCTATTTTTCAGACATTTTCATGCTCCTCATGTACTTCACACCTTTTGAAGCTCTTCATATTTTTCACACCTTTTCAGGCACTTCATGTTTTTGAACACCGCTTCATACTCCACTTATTTTTCAGATAGTTTCATGGTCTTCATATTTTTGACACCTTTTGAAGCTCTTCATAGTTTTCACACCTTTTCAGGCTCTTCATGTTTTTCAACACCGCATCATGCTCCTCCTGTTTTTCAGAACGTTACATGGTCCTCATGTATTTCACACCTTTTGAAGCTCTTCATAAATTTCACACCTTTTCAGGCTCTTCATGTTTTTGAACAGCACTTAATGCTCCTCCTATTTTTCAGACCGTTTCATGCTCCTCATATTTTTGACACCTTTTGAAGCTCTTCATATTTTTCACACCTTTTCAGGCTCTTCATGTTTTTCAACACCGCTTCATGCTCCTCCTATATTTAAGACCGTTTCATGCTCCTTATATATTTCACAACTTTTGAAGCTCTTCATATTTTTCACACCTTTTCAGACTCTTCATATTTTTCAACACCGCTTCATGCTCCTCCTATTTTTGAGACCGTTTCATGCTCCTCATATTTTAGACGCCTTTTGAAGCTCTTCATATTCTTCACACCTTTTCAGGCTCTTCATGTTTTTCAACACCACTTTCTGCTTCTCCTATTTTTCAGACCGTTTCATCCTCCTCATATTTTTGACACCTTTTGAAGCTCTTCATATTTTTCACACCTTTTCAGGCTCTTCATGTTTTTCAACACCGCTTCATGCTCCTCCTATATTTAAGACCGTTTCTTGCTCCTTATATATTTCACAACTTTTGAAGCTCTTCATATTTTTCACACCTTTTCAGGCTTTCCATGTTTTTGAACACCGCTCTATGCTCCTCCTATGTTTCACACCTTTTGAAGCTCTTCATATATTTCACACCTTTTCAGGCTCTTCAGATTTTTGAACACCGCTTCATGCTCCTCCTATTTTTCAGATCGTTTTATGCTCCTCATGTATTTCACACTTTTGAAGCTCTTCATATTTTTGACACAATTTCAGGCTCTTCATGTTTTTAAAAACCGTTTCATGCTCCTCCTATTTCTCAGACCGTTTCATGCTCCTCATATTTTTGGCACCTTTTGAAGCTCTTCATATTTTTCACACCTTTTCAGGCTCTTCATGTTTTTCAACACCACCTCATGCTCTTCCTATTTTTCAGAACTTTACATGCTGCTCATGTATTTCACAGCTTTTGAAGCTTTTCATAATTTTCACACCTTTTCAGGCTCTTCATGTTTTTGAACACCGCTTCATGCTCCTCCTATTTTTCAGACCGTTTCATGCTCCTCATATTTTTGACACTTTTAGAAACACTTCATTTTTTCACACTTTTTCAGGCTGTTCATATTTTCAAACACCACTTCATGCTCCTCCTATATTTCTGAACGTTTCATGCTCCTCATATTTTTCACACCTTTTGAAGCTCTTCATATTTTTCAGAATATTTCATTCTCTTCATTTTTTTGAACAGCGTTTCATGCTCCTCTTATTTTTCAGACCATTTCATGCTCCTCATATTTTTGACACCTTTTGAAGCTCTTCATATTTTTCACATTTTTTAAGCTTTTCATGTTTCTGAACAATGCTTCATGCTCCTCCTATTTTTAACAACTATTGAAGCTCTTCATATTTTTCACACCTTTTCAGGCTCTTCATGTTTTTCAACACCACATCATGCTCCTCCTATTTTTCAGACTGTTTCATGCTCCTCATATTTTTGATAGCTTTAGAAGCTCTTCATATATTTCACACCTTCTCAGGCTCTTCATGTTTTTCAACCCCACTTCATGCTTCTCCTATTTTTCAGACCGTTTCATGCTCCTCATATTTCTCACACCTTTAGAAGCTATTCATAATTTTCACACCTTTTCAGGCTCTTCATTTTTTAAACACCACTTTATGCTCCTCCTACTTTTCAGACCGCTTCATGTTCATCTCATTTTTGACATCTTTTAAAGCTCTTCTTATTTTTCACACCTTTTCAGGCTCTTCATGTTTTTCAACACTGCTTCATGCTCCTCCTATTTTTCAGACCGTTTCATGCTCCTCATAATTTTGACACTTTTTGAAGCTCCTCATATTTTTCACACGTTTTGAAGGTCTTCATATATTTCACACCATTTCAGGCTCTTCATGTTTTTCAACACCACTTCATGCTCCTCCTATTTTTCAGACCGTTTCATGCTCATCTAATTTTTGACAACTTTTGAAGCTCTTCATATTTTTCACATTTTTGAAGCTCTTCATATTTCTCACACCTTTTCAGGCTGTTCATGTTTTTCAACACCGATTCATGCTCCTCCTATTTTTCAGACCATTTCATGCTCATCTCTTTTTTGACACCTTTTGAAGCTGTTCATACTTTTCACAACTTTTCAGGATCTTCATGTTTTTTATCACCGCTTCATGATCCTCCTATTTTTCAAACCATTTCATGCTCTTCATATTTTTGACAACTTTTGAAGCTCTTCATTTTTTTCACACCTTTTCAGGCTCTTCATGTTTTTCCACACCACTTCATGCTTCGCCTAATTTTCAGACCGTTTCATGCTCCTCATGTATTTCACACGTTTTGAAGCTCTTCATATTTTTCACACCTTTCAGGCTCTTCATGTTTTTCAACACCGTTTCATGCTGCTTCTAATTTTCAGACCGTTTCATGGTCCTCATATTTTTCACACCTTTTGAAGCTCTTCATATTTTTCACACCTTTTCAGGCTCTTCATGTTTTTGAACACATCTTCATGCTCCTCCTATTTTTCACACCGTTTCATGCTCCTCATATTTTGACACCTTTTGAAGCTCTTTATATTTTTCACAACTTTTCAGGCTCTTCATGTTTTTCAACACCGTTTCATGATCCTCCTATTGTTCAGACCGTTTCATGCTCATCTCATTTTTGACACCTCTTGAAGCTTTTCATATTTTTCACAACTTTTTAAGCTCTTCATGTTTTTGAAAACCGCTTCATGCTCCTCCTATTTTTCAGAGAGTTTCATGCTCCTCTTGTATTTCACACGATTTGAAGCTCTTCATATTTTTCACACCTTTTCAGGCTCTTCAAATTTTTCACACCTTTTCAGGCTCTTCAAATTTTTCACACCTTTTCAGGCTCTTCAAATTTTTCACACCTTCAGGCTCTTCAAATTTTTCACACCTTTTCAGGCTCTTCATATTTTTAACACCTTTTCAGGCTCTTCAAATTTTTCACACCTTTTCAGGCTCTTCAAATTTTTCCACACCACTTCATGCTTCTCCTATATTTCAGCCCGTTTCAAACTCCTCATGTATTTCACATCTTTTGAAGCTCTTCATATTTTTCACACCTTTTCAGGCTCTTCATGTTTTTGATCAACGTTTCATGCTCCTCCTATTTTTCAGACAGTTTCATGCTCATCTCAATTTTGACACCTTTTGAAGCTCTTCATGTATTTCACACCTTTTCAAGCTCTTCATATTTTTCACACCTTTTCAGGCTCTTCATGTTTTTCAACTCCGCTTCATGCTTCTCCTATTTTTCAGACCGTTACTTGCTCCTCATATTTTTGACACCTTTAGAAGTTCTTCATATTTTTCACACCTTTTCAGGCTCTTCATATTTTTCAACACCGCTTCATGCTCCTCCTAATTTTCAGACCGTTTCAAGGTCCTCATATTTTTGACAACTTTTGAAGCTTTTCATATTTTTCACACCTTTTCAGGCTCTTCATTTTTTTCAACAGTACTTCTTGCTCCTCCAATTTTTCACACCGTTTCATGCTCATCTAATTTTTGACACCTTTTGAAGCTATGCATATTTTTCACAACTTTTCAGGCTCTTCATGTTTTTCAACACCACTGCATGCTCCTCGTATTTTTAGGACCGTTTCATGCTCCTCATATTTTTGACACCTTTAGAAGCTCTTTATATTTTTCACACCTTTTCAGGCTCTTCATGTTTTTCAACACCGCTTCATGCTCCTCTTCTTTTTCAGACCGTTTCATGCTCCTCATATTTTTGACACCTTTTTAAGCTCTTCATGTTTTTCACACCTTTTCAGGCTCTTCATGTTTTTGAACACCATTTCATGCTCCTCCTATTTTGCAGACCGTTTCATGCTCATCTCATTTTGACACCTTTTGAAGCTCTTCATATTTTTCACACCTTTTGAAGCTCTTCATATTTTTCATATTTTTGAAGCTCTTCATATTTTCACACGTTTTCAGACTCTTCATGTTTTTCAACATGGCTTCATGCTCCTCCTTTTTTCAAACTGTATCATGCTCCTCATATTTTTCACACCTTTTGAAGCTCTTCATATTTTTCACACCTTTTCATGCTCTTCTTGTTTTTGAACACCACTTCATGCTATTTCTATTTTTCAGAGAGTTTCATGCTCCTCATGTATTTCACACCTTTTGAAGCTCTTCATATTTTTCACAGCTTTTCAGGCTCTTCATGTTTTTGATCAACGTTTCATGCTCCTCATATTTTTCAGACGGTTTCATGCTCATCTCATTTTTAACACCTTTTGAAGCTCTTCATATATTTCACACGTTTTCAAGCTCTTCATATTTTTCACACCTTTTCAGGCTCTTCATGTTTTTCAACACCGTTTCATGCTGCTTCTAATTTTCAGACCGTTTCATGGTCCTCATATTTTTCACACCTTTTGAAGCTCTTCATATTTTTCACACCTTTTCAGGCTCTTCATGTTTTTGAACACATCTTCATGCTCCTCCTATTTTTCACACCGTTTCATGCTCCTCATATTTTGACACCTTTTGAAGCTCTTTAAATTTTTCACAACTTTTCAGGCTCTTCATGTTTTTCAACAACGTTTCATGATCCTCCTATTTTTCAGACCGTTTCATGCTCATCTCATTTTTGACACCTCTTGAAGCTTTTCATATTTTTCACAACTTTTTAAGCTCTTCATGTTTTTGAAAACCGCTTCATGCTCCTCCTATTTTTCAGAGAGTTTCATGCTCCTCTTGTATTTCACACGATTTGAAGCTCTTCATATTTTTCACACCTTTTCAGGCTCTTCAAATTTTTCACACCTTTTCAGGCTCTTCAAATTTTTCACATCTTTTCAGGCTCTTCAGGTTTTTCAAAACCACTTCATTCTCCTCCTATTTTTCAGACCGTTTCATGCTCATCTCTTTTTGACACATTTTGAAGCTCTTCATATTTTTCACACCTTTTGAAGTTCTTCATATTATTCACACCTTTTCAGGGTCTCCATGTTTATGAACACCGCTTCATGCTCCTCCTATTATTCAGACTGTTATATGCTCCTCATATTTTTGATTTCTTTTGAAGTTCTGCATATTTTTCACACCTTTTTAGGCTCTTCATTTTTTTGAACACCACTTCATGCTCCTCCCATTTTTCAGACAATTTCATGCTCATCTCATTTTTGACACCTTTTGAAGCTCTTCATATTTTTCACACCTTTTGAAGATCTTCATATTTTCACACGTTTTCAGGCTCTTCATGTTTTTCAACATCTTTTCATGCTCCTCATATTTTTCAGACCGTTTCATGCACATTTCATTTTTGATCCTTTTGAAGCTCTTCATATTTTTCACACCATTTTCAGGCTCTTCATGTTTTTCAACACCGCTTTATGATCTTCCTATTTTTCAGACCGTTTCATATTCCTCATATTTTTGACATTTTTTGAGGCTCTTCATATTTTTCACACCTTTTCAGGCTCTTCATGTTTTTGAACACCGTTTCATGCTCCTCCTATTTTTCAGACCGTTTCATGCACATCTCATTTTTGACACCTTTTGAAGCTCTTGATATTTTTCACACCATTTTCAGGCTCTTCATGTTTTTCAACACCGCATTATGATCCTCCTATTTTTCAGACCGTTTCATGCTCATCATATTTTTCACACCTTTTGAAGCTCTTTATATTTGTCACACCTTGTCAGGCTCTTCATGTTTTTCTACACCGCTTCATACTCGTCCAATTTTTCAGACCGTTTCATGCTCATCATATTTTTCAGACTGTTTCATGCACCTCTTATATTGACACCTTTTGAAGCTCTTTATATTTGTCACATCTTTTCAGGCTCTTCATGATTTTCTACACCGTTTCTTGCTCCTCATATTTTTGACACATTTTTAAGCTCTTCATATTTTTAACACCTTTTCATGCTCTTCAGGCTTATCATCAACGTCTCATGCTCCTCCTATTTTTTGACCGTTTAATGCTCCTCATATTTTTGACACCTTTTTAAGCTCTTCATGTTTTTCACACCCTTTCATGGTCTTCATAATTTTCAACACCGTTTCATGCTTCTTCCAATTTTCAGACAGTTTCATGCTCCTCATAATTTTGACGCCTTTTGCAGCTCTTCTTATTCTTCACACCTTTTCAGGCTCTTCATGATTTTCAACACCTTTGCAGGCTCCTCCTATTTTTCAGACCGTTTCGTGCTCCTCATATATTTTACACCTTTTGACGCTCTTTATATTATTCACACCTTTCCATGATCTTCATGTTTTTCAACACTGCTTCATGCTCCTCCTATTTTTCAAACCGTTTACTGCTCCTCATATTTTGACACCTTTTGAAGCTCTTCATATTTTTCACACGTTTTCAGGCTCTTCATGTTTTTCAACGCCGCTTCATGCTCCTCCTATTTTTCAGACCGTTTCATGCACTTCATATTTTTGACACCTTTTGAAGCTTCATATATTTCACACCGTTAATGGCTCTTCATGTTTTTCTATACCGCTTCATTCTCCTCCTATTTTTCAGACTGTTTCATGCACCTCTTATTATTGACACCTTTTGAAGCTCTCATATTTTTCACACCTTTTCAGGCTCTTCATGTATTTCAACACCGGTTCATGCTTGTCCTATTTTTCAGAGAGTTTCATGCTCCTCATGTATTTCTCACCTTTTGAAGCTCTTCAAATTTTTCACACCTTTTCAGGCTCTTCATGTTTTTCAACACCACTTCGTGCTCCTCCTATTTTTCAGACCGTTTCATGCTCCTAATATTTTTGACACCTTTTGAAGTTCTTCATATGTTTCACACCTTTTCAGGCTCTTCATGTTTTTGAACACCACCTCATGCTCCTCCTATTTTTCAGACGGTTTCATGCTCATCTCATTTTTTACACCTTTTAAAGCTCTTCATATTTTTCACACCTTTTGATGCTCTTCATGTTTTTCACACGTTTTCAGGCTCTTCTTGTTTTTGAACACCATTTCATGCTCCTCCTATTTTTCAGACCGTTTCATGCTCATCTCATTTTGCCACCTTTTGAAGCTCTTCAAATTTTTCACACCTTTTGAAGCTCTTCGTATTTTTCATATTTTTGAAGCTCTTCATATTTTCACACGTTTTCAGGCTCTTCATGTTTTTCAACACCGCTTCATGCTATTTCTATTTTTCAGAGAGTTTCATGCTCCTCATGTATTTCACACCTTTTGAAGCTCTTCATATTTTTCAAACCTTTTCAGGCTCTTCATGTTTTTCCACACCCCTTCATGCTTCTCCTATTTTTCAGCCCGTTCCATGCTCCTCATGTATTTCACACCTTTTGAAGCTCTTCATATTTTTCACATCTTTTCAGGCTCTTCATGTTTTTGATCACCGTTTCATGCTCCTCCTATTTTTCAGACCGTTTCATGCTCCTCATATTTTTGACACCTTTTGAAGCTTTTCATATTTTTCACACCTTTTCAGGCTCTTCATTTTTTTCAACACCGCTTCATGCTTCTCCTATTTTTCATACAGTTTCATGCTCCTCCTAGTTTTCAGACTGTTTCATGCACCTCTTATTATTGATACCTTTTGAAGCTCTCATATTTTGCACACCTTTTCAGGCTCTTCATGTTTTTCAACACCGCTTCATGCTTCTCCTATTTTTCAGACAGTTTCATGCTCCTCCTATTTTTCAGACTGTTTCATGCACCTTTTATTATTGACACCTTTTGAAGCTCTCATATTTTTCACACCTTTTCAGGCTCTTCATATTTTTGAACTCCGCTTCATGCTCCTCCTATTTTTCAGACCGTTTCATGCTCCTTGTAATGTTGACACCTTTTGAAGCTCTTCGTATTTTTCACACCTTTTCAGGCTCTTCATGTTTTTCAACACCGCTTCATGCTCCTCCTATTTTTCAGACTGTTACATGCTCCTCATATTTTTGACACCTTTTGAAGCTCTTCATATTTTTCACACCTTTTCTGCCTCTTCATGTTTTTTAACCGCTGCATTCTCCTCCTATTTTTCAGACCGTTTCATGCTCCTCAAATATTTCACACCTTTTGAAGCTCTTCATATTTTTCACACCTTTTCAGGCTCTTCATTTTTTTCAACACCACTTCATGCTCCTCCTATTTTTCAGACCGTTTCATGCTCATCTCATTTTTGACACCTTATGAAGCTCTTCATATTTTTCACAAGTTCTCAGCCTCCTCATGTTTTTCAACACCGCTTCATGGTCCTCCTATTTTTCAGACCGTTTCATGCTTCTCATATTTTTGACACCTTTTGAAGCTCTTCATATTTTTCACATCTTTAAAGGCTCTTCATGTTTTTGAACACCGCTTCATGCTCCTCCTCTTTTTCAGACCGTTTCATGCACCTCATATTTTTGACACCTTTTGAAGCTCTTTATATTTTTCACACCTTTTCAGTCTCTTCATATTTTTGAACACCGCTTCATGCTCCTCCTATTTTTCAGTCCGTTTCATGCTCCTTGTAATTTTGACACCTTTTGAAGCTCTTCGTATTTTTCACACTTTTTCAGGGTCTTCATGTTTTTCAACACCGCTTCATGCTCCTCCTATTTTTCAGACTGTTACATGCTCCTCATATTTTTTACACCTTTTGAAGCTCTTCATATTTTTCACACCTTTTCAGGCTCTTCATATTTTTTCACATAACTTCATGCTTCTCCTATTTTTCAGCCCGTTTCAAACTCCTCATGTATTTCACACCTTTTGAAGCTCTTCATATTTTTCACACCTTTTCCAGCTCTTCATGTTTTTGATCACCGTTTCATGCTCCTCCTATTTTTCAGAACCTTTCATGCTCCTCATATTTTTGACACCTTTTGAAGCTCTTCATATTTTTCACACCTTTTCAGGCTTTTCATATTTTTGCACACCGCTTCATGCTCCTCCAATTTTTCAGGCCGTTTGATGCTCCTCATAATTTTGACACTTTTTGAAGCTCTTCATATGTTTCACAACTTTTCAGGCTCTTCATTTTTTTCAACACCACTTCATGCTCCTCCTATTTTTCAGGCGGTTTCATGCTCATCTCATTTTTTACACCTTTTGAAGCTCTTCATATTTTTCACACCTTTTCAGGCTCTTTATATTTTTCACACTTTTTCAGGCTCTTCATGTTTTTCAACACCGCTTCATGCTATTTCTATTTTTCAGAGAGTTTCATGCTCCTCATTTATTTCACACCTTTAGAAGCTCTTCATATTTTTCACACCTTTTCATGCTCTTCATGTTTTTCCACACCCCTTCATGCTTCTCCTATTTTTCAGCCCGTTTCATGCTACTCATGTATTTCACACCTTTTGAAGCTCTTCATATTTTTCACACCTTTTCAGGCTCTTCATGTTTTTGATCACCGTTTCATGCTCCTCCTATTTTTCAGTCCGTTTCATGCTCCTTGTAATTTTGACACCTTTTGAAGCTCTTCGTATTTTTCACACCTTTTCAGGGTCTTCATGTTTTTCAACACCGCTTCATGCTCCTCCTATTTTTCAGACTGTTACATGCTCCTCATATTTTTGACACCTTTTGAAGCTCTTCATATTTTTCACACCTTTTAAGGCTCTCCATGTTTTTGATCACCGTTTCTTGCTCCTCCTATTTTTCAGACCGTTTCATGCTCCTCATATTTTTGACACCTTTTGAAGCTCTTCATAATTTTCACACCCTTTCAGGCTCTTCATGTTTTTCAACACCACTTCATGCTTTTCCTATATTTCAGACCGTTTCATGCTCCTCATACTTTTGACATCTTTAGAAACTCTTCATATCTTTCACACCTTTTCAGACTCTTCATGTTTTTCAACACCGCTTCATGCTCCTCCTATTTTTCAGACAATTTCCTGCTCTTCATATTTTTGACACCTCCTGAAGCTCTTCATATATTTCACACCTTTTCAGCCTCTTCATTTTTTTCAAAACCGCTTCATGCTCCTCCTATTTTTCACACCGTTTCATGCTCATCTCATTTTTGACACCTTTTGAAGCTCTTCATATATTTCACACCTTTTCAAGCTCTTCATATTTTTCAGACCTTTTCAGGCTCTTCATGTTTTTGAACACGGCTTCGTGCTCCTCCTTTTTTTCAGACCGTTTCATGCTCCTCATATTTTTGACACCGTTTGAAGCTCTTCATATTTTTCACACCTTTTCAGGCTCTTCATGTTTGAACACCGCTTCATGCTCCTTCTATTTTTCAGAGAGTTTCATGCTCCTCATGTATTTCACACCTTTTGAAGCTCTTCATATTTTCCACACCTTTTCACGTTCTTCATATTTTTCCACACCACTTCATGCTTCTCCTATTTTTCAGCCCGTTTCAAACTCCTCATGTATTTCACACCTTTTGAAGCTCTTCATATTTTTCAAACCTTTTCAGGCTCTTCATATTTTTGAACACCGCTTCATGCTCCTCCAATTTTTCAGGCCGTTTCATGTTCCTCATAATTTTGACACCTTTTGAAGCTCTTCATATGTTTCACACCTTTTCAAGCTCTTCATTTTTTTCAACACCACTTCATGCTCCTCCTATTTTTCAGACGGTTTCATGCTCTTCTCATTTTTTACACCTTTTGAAGCTCTTCATATTTTTCACACCTTTTCAGGCTCTTCATGTTTTTCGCGCCTTTTCAGGCTCTTGATGTTTTTGAACACCATTTCAGGCTTCTCCTAATTTGCAGACCGTTTCATTCTCCTCATATTTTTGACACCTTTTGAAGCTCTTTATATATTTCACACATTTTCAGGGTCTTCATTTTTTTCAACACCACTTCATGCTCCTCCTATTTTTCAGACGGTTTCATGCTCATCTCATTTTTTACACCTTTTGAAGCTCTTCATATTTTTCACACCTTTTGATGCTCTTCATATTTTTCACACGTTTTCAGGCTCTTCATGTTTTTCAACACCGCTTCATGCTATTTCTATTTTTCAGAGTGTTTCATGCTCCTCATGTATTTCACACCTTTAGAAGCTCTTCATATTTTTCAAACATTTTCAGGCTCTTCATGTTTTTCCACACCCCTTCATGCTTCTCCTATTTTTCAGCCCGTTTCATGCTCCTCATGTATTTCACACCTTTTAAAGCTCTTCATATTTTTCACACCTTTTCAGGCTCTTCATGTTTTTGATCACTGTTTCATGCTCCTCCTATTTTTCAGACCGTTTCATGCTCATGTCATTTTCGACACCTTTTGAAGCTCTTCATATATTTCACACCTTTTGAAACTCTTCATATTTTGCACACCTTTCCAGGCTCTTCATATTTTTCAACACCGCTTCATGCTCCACCTACTTTTCAGACCGTTTCATGCTCCTCATATTTTTGACACCTTTTGAAGCTTTTCATATTTTTCACACCTTTTCAGGCTCTTCATTTTTTTCAACACTACTTCTTGCTCCTCCAATTTTTCAGACCGTTTCATGCTCATCTCATTTTTGACACCTTTTGAAGCTCTTCATATATTTCACACATTTTCAACCTCTTAATATTTTTCACACCTTTTCAGCCTCTTCATGTTTTTTAACCGCTGCATACTCCTCCTATTTTTCAGACCGTTTCCTGCTCCTCATATATTTCACACCTTTTGAAGCTCTTCATATTTTTCACACCTTTTCAGGCTCTTCATTTTTTTCAAATCCACTTCATGCTCCTCCTATTTTTCAGACTGTTTCATGCTCATCTCA
Organism: Dama dama; assembly: GCF_033118175.1. Classification (NCBI taxonomy): domain Eukaryota; kingdom Metazoa; phylum Chordata; class Mammalia; order Artiodactyla; family Cervidae; genus Dama; species Dama dama. Next base: position 2,022,331 of record NW_026870965.1, on the reverse strand, counting down.
TTTTTGACACCTTTTGAAGCTCTTCATATTTTTCACAAGTTCTCAGCCTCCTCATGTTTTTCAACACCGCTTCATGCTCCTCCTATTTTTCAGACCGTTTCATGCTCCTCATATTTTTCACACCTTTTGAAGCTCTTCATATTTTTCACACCTTTTCAGGCTCTTCATGTTTTTGAACACCGCTTCATGCTCCTCCTATTTTTCAGACCCTTTCATGCTCTTCATATTTTTGACACCTTTTGAAGCTCTTCATATTTTTCACACCTTTTCAGGCTCTTCATATTTTTGCACACCGCTTCATGCTCCTCCAATTTTTCAGGCCGTTTCATGCTCCTCATAATTTTGACACCTTTTGAAGCTCTTCATATGTTTCACAACTTTTCAGGCTCTTGATTTTTTTCAACACCACTTCATGCTCCTCCTATTTTTCAGACGGTTTCATGCTCATCTCATTTTTTTATACCTTTTGAAGCTCTTCATATTTTTCACACCTTTTGATGCTCTTCATATTTTTCACACGTTTTCAGGCTCTTCATGTTTTTCAACACCTCTTCATGCTATTTCTATTTTTCAGAGAGTTTCATGCTCCTCATGTATTTCACACCTTTAGAAGCTCTTCATATTTTTCAAACCTTTTCAGGCTCTTCATGTTTTTCCACACCCCTTCATGCTTCTCCTATTTTTCAGCCCGTTTCATGCTCCTCATGTATTTCAGACCTTTTGAAGCTCTTCATATTTTTCACACCTTTTCAGGCTCTTCATGTTTTTGATCACCGTTTCATGCTCCTCCTATTTTTCAGACCGTTTCATGCTCATGTCATTTTCGACACCTTTTGAAGCTCTTCATATATTTCACACCTTTTGAAGCTCTTCATATTTTGCACACCTTTCCAGGCTCTTCATATTTTTCAACAGCGCTTCATGCTCCACCTACTTTTCAGACCTTTCGTGCTCCTCATATTTTTGACACCTTTTGAAGCTTTTCATATTTTTCACACCTTTTCAGGCTCTTCATTTTTTTCAACACTACTTCTTGCTCCTCCAATTTTTCAGACCGTTTCATGCTCATCTAATTTTTGACACCTGTTGAAGCTCTTAATATTTTTCACACCTTCTGAAGCTCTTTATATTTTTCACACTTTTTCAGGCTCTTCATGTTTTTCAACACCACTTCATGCTTCTCCTATTTTTCAGCCCGTTTCATGCTCCTCATGTTTTTCACACCTTTTGAAGCTCGTCATATTTTTCACACCTTTTAAGGCTCTCCATGTTTTTGATCACCGTTTCTTGCTCCTCCTATTTTTCAGACCGTTTCATGCTCCTCATATTTTTGACACCTTTTGAAGCTCTTCATAATTTTCACACCCTTTCAGGCTCTTCATGTTTTTCAACACCACTTCATGCTTCTCCTATATTTCAGACCGTTTCATGCTCCTCATATTTTTGACATCTTTAGAAACTCTTCATATCTTTCACACCTTTTCAGACTCTTCATGTTTTTCAACATCGCTTCATGCTCCTCCTATTTTTCAGAACATTTCCTGCTCTTCATATTTTTGACACCTCTTGAAGCTCTTCATATATTTCACACCTTTTCAGCCTCTTCATTTTTTTCAAAACCGCTTCATGCTCCTCCTATTTTTCACACCGTTTCATGCTCATCTCATTTTTGACACCTTTTGAAGGTCTTCATATATTTCACACCTTTTCAAGCTCTTCATATTTTTCAGACCTTTTCAGGCTCTTCATGTTTTTGAACACGGCTTCGTGCTCCTCCTATTTTTCAAACCGTTTCATGCTCTTCATATTTTTGACACCGTTTGAAGCTCTTCATATTTTTCACACCTTTTCAGGCTCTTCATGTTTGAACACCGCTTCATGCTCCTTCTATTTTTCAGAGAGTTTCATGCTCCTCATGTATTTCACACCTTTTGAAGCTCTTCATATTTTCCACACCTTTTCACGCTCTTCATATTTTTCCACACCACTTCATGCTTCTCCTATTTTTCAGCCCGTTTCAAACTCCTCATGTATTTCACACCTTTTGAAGCTCTTCATATTTTTCACACCTTTTCAGGCTCTTCATATTTTTGAACACCGCTTCATGCTCCTCCAATTTTTCACGCCGTTTCATGTTCCTCATAATTTTGACACCTTTTGAAGCTCTTCATATGTTTCACACCTTTTCAGGCTCTTCATTTTTTTCAACACCACTTCATGCTCCTCCTATTTTTCAGACGGTTTCATGCTCATCTCATTTTTTACACCTTTTGAAGCTCTTCATATTTTTCACACCTTTTCAGGCTCTTCATGTTTTTCACACCTTTTCATGCTCTTCATGTTTTTGAACACCATTTCAGGCTTCTCCTAATTTGCAGACCGTTTCATTCTCCTCATATTTTTGACACCTTGAAGCTCTTTATATATTTCACACATTTTCAGGCTCTTCATTTTTTTCAACACCACTTCATGCTCCTCCTATTTTTCAGACCGTTTCATGCTCATCTCATTTTGACACATTTTGAAGCTCTTCAAATTTTTCACGTCTTTTGAAGCTCTTCATATTTTTCACAACTTTTCAGGCTCTTTATGATTTTCAACACCGCTTCATGCTCCTCCTATTTTTTAGACCGTTTCATGCTCATCTCATTTTGACACCTTTTGAAGCTCTTCAAATTTTTCACACCTTTTGAAGCTCTTCATATTTGTCATATTTTTGAAGCTCTTCATATTTTCACACGTTTTCAGGCTCTTCATGTTTTTCAACACCGCTTCATGCTATTTCTATTTTTCAGAGAGTTTCATGCTCCTCATGTATTTCACACCTTTTGAAGCTCTTCATATTTTTCAAACCTTTTCAGGCTCTTCATGTTTTTCCACACCCCTTCATGCTTCTCCTATTTTTCAGCCCGTTTCATGCTCCTTATGTATTTCATACCTTTTGAAGCTCTTCATATTTTTCACACCTTTTCAGGCTCTCCATGTTTTGATCACCGTTTCATGATCCTCCTATTTTTCAGACCGTTTCATGCTCATCTCATTTTTGACACCTTTTGAAGCTCTTCATATATTTCACACCTTTTGAAGCTCTTCATATATTTCCCACATTTTCAGCCTCTTCATTTTTTTCAAAACCGCTTCATGCTCCTCCTATTTTTCAGTCCTTTTCATATTCCTCCTATTTTTCAGATCATTTCATGCTCCTCATATTTTTGACACCTTTTCAAGCTCTTCATATTTTTCATACCTTTTCAGGCTCTTCATGATTTTCAACACCGCTTCATGCTCCTCCTATTTTTTAGACCTTTTCATGCTCCTCATATTTTTGACTCCTTTTGAACCTCTTCATATTTTTCACACCTTTTCAGGCTCTTCATGTTTTTGAACACCATTTCATGCTCCTCCTTTTTTTTGACACATTTTGAAGGTCTTCATAATTTTCACACGTTTTCAAGCTCTTCATGTTTTTCAACACCGTTTCATGCTCCTCCTATTTTTCAGATCATTTCATGCTCCTCATATATTTCACATCTTTTATAGTTCTTCATATTTTTCACACCTTTTCATTCTCTTCAGGTTTCTCAACATCACTTCATGCTTCTCCTATTTTTCACACCGTTTCATGCTCACACTAGTTTTGACACCTTTTCAAGCTCTTTATATATTTCCCACCTCTTCAGGCTCTTAATGTTTTCAACACCGCTTCATGCTCATCCTATTTGTCGGACCGCTTCATGCTCCTCTTATTTTTGACATCTTTTGAAGCTCTTCATATTTTTCACACCTTTTCAGGCTCTTCATGTTTTCAACACCGTTTCATGCTCCTCCTATTTTTCAGACCGTTTCATGCTCCTCATATTTTAACACCTTTTGAAGCTCTTCATATTTTTCACACCTTTTCAGGCTCTTCATGTTTTTCCACACCGCTTCATGCTCCTCCTATTTTTCACACCGTTTCATGCTCCTCTCATTATTGACACATTTCAAAGCTATTCATATTTTTCACACCTTTGGAAGCTCTTCATGTTTTTCACACATTTTCAGGCTTTTCATGTTTTCAACACCCCTTCATGCTCCTCCTTTTTTTCAGACCATTTCATGCTCCTCATATTTTTGACACCTTTTATTGCTCTTTATATTTTTCACACTTGTCATGCTCTTCATGTTTTCAACACTGTTTCATGCTTCTCCTATTTTTCAAACTGTTTCATGCTCCTCATATTTTTCACAGCTTTTGAAGCTGTTCATATTTTTCACATCTTTTCAGGCTCTTCATGTTTTGGAACACCGTTTCAAGCCCCTCCTATTTAACAGACCGTTTCATGCTCCTCATATTTTTGACACCTTTTGAACCTCCTCATTTTTTCACAACTTTTGAAGCTCTTCATGTTTTTCCACACCATTCCATGCTGCCTCTATTTTTCAGACCGTTTAATGCTACTCCTATTTTTCAAACCGTTTCATTCTCCTCATATTTTTGACACCTTTTGAAGCTCTTCATGTCTTTCAACACCGTTTCATGCTGCTCCTATTTTTCAGACTGTTTCATGATCCTCTTATTTTTCAGACCGTTTCATGCTCCTCATATTTTTGACACTTTTGAAGCTCTTCATGTCTTTCAACACTGTTTCATGCTGCTCCTATTTTTCAGACGGTTTCATGCTCCTCCTATTTTTCAGACCGTTTCATGTTCCTCATATTTTTCACACCTTTTGAACCTCCTCATTTTTTCACATCTTTTGAAGCTCTTCATATATTTCACACCTTCTCAGGCACTTCATGATTTTCACGACCACTTCATGCTCCACCTATTTTTCAGACCGTTTCATGCTCCTCATATATTAGACACCTTGTGAAGCTCTTCCTATTTTTCACACCTTTTCAGGCTCTTCATGTTTTTCAACACCGTTTCATGCTCCTCATATTTTTGACACAATTTGAAGCTCTTCACATTTTTCACACCTTTTGAGGCTCTTCATGTTTTTGAAAACAGTTTCTTGCTCCTCATATTTTTCAGACCGTTTCACCCTCTATATATTTGACACGTTTTTGAAGCTCTTCATATTTTTCACACCTTTTCAGGCTCTTCATGTTTTTCAACACCACTTCAAGCTCCTTCTATTTTTCAGACCGTTTCTTGCTCCTCATATTTTTGACACCTTTGAGGCTCTTCATATATTTCACACTTTTTTAGGCTCTTCATGTTTTTCACACCGCTTCATGCTCCTCCTATTTTTCAGACCGTTTCATGCTTCTCCTATTTTTCAGAATGTTTCATGCTCCTCATATTTTTGACGCCTTTTGAAGCTCTTCCTATTTGTCACACCTTTTCAGGCTCTTCATGTTTTTCAACACCGCTTCATGTTCCTCGTATTTTTCAGACCGTTTCATGCTCCTCATATTTTTGACACCTTTGGAAGCTCTTCATATTTTTCACACCTTTTCACTCTCTTCATGTTTTTCAACATCGCTTGCTGCTCCTCCTCTTTTTCAGAGCGTTTCATGCTCCTCATAATTTTGACACCTTTGAAGCTCTTCATATTTTTCACACCTTTTCAGGCTCTTCATATTTTTCAACACCACTTCATGCTTCTCCTATTTTCAGACCGTTTAATGCTCCTCATATTTTTGACACTTTTTGAAGCTCTTCATATTTTTCACACTTCTCCAGGCTCTTCATTTTTTTGAACACCGCTTCATGCTCCTCCTTTTTTTCAGACCTTTTCATGCTCCTCATGTTTTTGACACGTTTTGAAGCACTTCATATTTTTCACACCTTTTCAGGGTCTTCATGTTTTTCAACAACGCTTCATGCTCCTCCTATTTTTCAGACCGTTCATGCTCCTCATATGTTTCACACCTTTTGAAGCTCTTCATATTTTTTAACACCTTTTCACGCTCCTCCTATATTTCAGACCGTTTCAAGCTCCTCATATTTTTGACACTTTTTGTAGCTCTTAATATTTTTCACTCCTTTTCAGGATCTTCATGTTTTTCTACACCACTTCATGCTCCTCCTATTTTTCAGACCGTTTTATTCTACTCATATGTTTCACAACTTTTTCAAGCTCTTCATGTTTTTCAACACCACTTCATGCTCCTCCTAATTATCAGACCGTTTCATTCTCCTCATATTTTTGACACCATTTGAAGCTTTTCATATTTTTCACACCTTTTCATGCTCTTCATGTTTTTTAACACCTTTTCATTCTCCTCCTATATTTCAGACCGTTTCATGCTCCTTATATTTTTGACACCTTTTGAAGCTCTTCATATTTTTCACACGTTTTCATGCTCTTCATATTTTTTAACACCGCTTCACGCTCCTCCAATTTATCAGACCGTATCATGCTCCTCATATGTTTCACACCTTTTTCAGGCTCTTCATGTTTTTCAACAACACTTCATGCTCCTCCTATGTTTCAGACCGTTTCATGCTCCTCATATTTTTGACACAGTTTGAAGCTCTTCAAATTTTTCACACCTTTTGAGGCTCTTCATGTTTTTGAAAACAGTTTCTTGCTCCTCATATTTTTCAGACCGTTTCACCCTCTATATATTTGACACCTTTTTGAAGCTCTTCATATTTTTCACACTTTTTTAGGCTCTTCATGTTTTTCAAACCGCTTCATGCTCCTCCTATTTTCAGACCGTTTCAGGCTTCTCCTATTTTTCAGATCATTTCATGCTCCTCATATTTTTGACACCATTTGAAGCTTTTCATATTTTTCACACCTTTTCATGCTCTTCATGTTTTTTAACACCTTTTCATTCTCCTCCTATATTTCAGACCGTTTCATGCTCCTTATATTTTTGACACCTTTTGAAGCTCTTCATATTTTTCACACGTTTTCATGCTCTTCATATTTTTTAACACCGCTTCACGCTCCTCCAATTTATCAGACCGTATCATGCTCCTCATATGTTTCACACCTTTTTCAGGCTCTTCATGTTTTTCAACAACACTTCATGCTCCTCCTATGTTTCAGACCGTTTCATGCTCCTCATATTTTTGACACAGTTTGAAGCTCTTCAAATTTTTCACACCTTTTGAGGCTCTTCATGTTTTTGAAAACAGTTTCTTGCTCCTCATATTTTTCAGACCGTTTCACCCTCTATATATTTGACACCTTTTTGAAGCTCTTCATATTTTTCACACTTTTTTAGGCTCTTCATGTTTTTCAAACCGCTTCATGCTCCTCCTATTTTCAGACCGTTTCAGGCTTCTCCTATTTTTCAGATCATTTCATGCTCCTCATATTTTTGACACCTTTTGAAGCTCTTCAAATTTTTCACAACTTTTCAGGCTCTTCATGTTTTTGAACACCGCTTCATGCTCCTCCTATTTTTCAGTCCTTTTCATATTCCTCCTATTTTTCAGATCATTTCATGCTCCTCATATTTTTGACACCTTTTCAAGCTCTTCATATTTTTCATACCTTTTCAGGCTCTTCATGTTTTTCAACACCGCTTCATGCTCCTCCTATTTTTTAGACCTTTTCATGCTCCTCATATTTTTGACTCCTTTTGAACCTCTTCATATTTTTCACACCTTTTCAGGCTCTTCATGTTTTTGAACACCATTTCATGCTCCTCCTTTTTTTGACACATTTTGAAGGTCTTCATAATTTTCACACGTTTTCAAGCTCTTCATGTTTTTCAACACCGTTTCATGCTCCTCCTATTTTTCAGATCATTTCATGCTCCTCATATATTTCACATCTTTTATAGCTCTTCATATTTTTCACACCTTTTCATTCTCTTCAGGTTTCTCAACATCACTTCATGCTTCTCCTATTTTTCACACCGTTTCATGCTCACACTATTTTTGACACCTTTTCAAGCTCTTTATATATTTCCCACCTCTTCAGGCTCTTAATGTTTTCAACACCGCTTCATGCTCATCCTATCTGTCGGACCGCTTCATGCTCCTCATATTTTTGACATCTTTTGAAGCTCTTCATATTTTTCACACCTTTTCAGGCTCTTCATGTTTTCAACACCATTTCATGCTCCTCCTATTTTTCAGACCGTTTCATGCTCCTCATATTTTTAACACCTTTTGAAGCTCTTCATATTTTTCACACCTTTTCAGGCTCTTCATGTTTTTGCACACCGCTTCATGCTCCTCCTATTTTTCACACCGTTTCATGCTCCTCTCATTATTGACACATTTCGAAGCTATTCATATTTTTCACACCTTTGGAAGCTCTTCATATTTTTCACACATTTTCAGGCTTTTCATGTTTTCAACACCCCTTCATGCTCCTCCTTTTTTTCAGACCATTTCATGCTCCTCATATTTTTGACACCTTTTAATGCTCTTTATATTTTTCACACTTGTCATGCTCTTCATGTTTTCAACACTGTTTCATGCTTCTCCTATTTTTCAAACTGTTTCATGCTCCTCGTATTTTTCACAGCTTTTGAAGCTGTTCATATTTTTCACATCTTTTCAGGCTCTTCATGTTTTGGAACACCGTTTCAAGCCCCTCCTATTTTTCAGACCGTTTCATGCTCCTCATATTTTTGACACCTTTTGAACCTCCTCATTTTTTCACAACTTTTGAAGTTCTTCATGTTTTTCCACACCATTCCATGCTGCCTCTATTTTTCAGACCGTTTAATGCTACTCCTATTTTTCAAACCGTTTCATTCTCCTCATATTTTTGACACCTTTTGAAGCTCTTCATGTCTTTCAACACCGTTTCATGCTGCTCCTATTTTTCAGACTGTTTCATGATCCTCTTATTTTTCAGACCGTTTCATGCTCCTCATATTTTTGACACTTTTGAAGCTCTTCATGTCTTTCAACACTGTTTCATGCTGCTCCTATTTTTCAGACGGTTTCATGCTCCTCCTATTTTTCAGACCGTTTCATGTTCCTCATATTTTTCACACCTTTTGAACCTCCTCATTTTTTCACATCTTTTGAAGCTCTTCATATATTTCACACCTTCTCAGGCACTTCATGATTTTCACGACCACTTCATGCTCCTCCTATTTTTCAGACCGTTTCATGCTCCTCATATATTAGACACCTTGTGAAGCTCTTCCTATTTTTCACACCTTTTCAGGCTCTTCATGTTTTTCAACACCGTTTCATGCTCCTCCTATTTTTCAGACCGCTTCAGGCTCCTCATGTATTTCACACCTTTTCAAGCTCTTCATATTTTTCACACCTTTTCAGGCTCTTCATGTTTTTGAACACCGTTTCATGCTCCTCCTATTTTTCAGACCGTTTCATGCTCCTCATATTTTTGACACCTTTTGAACCTCCTCATTTTTTCACAACTTTTGAAGCTCTTCATATATTTCACACCTTTTCAGGCACTTCATGATTTTCACGACCACTTCATGCTTCTCCAATTTTTCAAACCGTTTTATGATCCTCATGTATTTCACAACTTTGAACTTCTTCATATTTTTCACACCTTTTCATGCTCTTCAAGTTTTTCAACATCACTTCATGCTCCTACTTTTTTGCAGACCGTTTCATGCTCCTCATATTTTTGACATCTTTTGAAGCTCTTCATATTTTTCACACCTTTTGAAGCTCTTCATATATTTCACACTTTTTCAGGCTTTTCATGTTTTTCAACACCACTTCATGCTCCTCCTATTTTTCAGACTGCTTCATGCTCATCTCATTTTTGACACCTTTTGAAGCTGTTCATATTTTTCACACCTTTTCAGGCTCTTCATGTTTTTCAACACCGTTTCATGCTCCTCCTATTTTTCAGACCGCTTCAGGCTCCTCATGTATTTCACACCTTTTCAAGCTCTTCATATTTTTCACACCTTTTCAGGCTCTTCATGTTTTTGAACACCGTTTCATGCTCCTCCTATTTTTCAGACCGTTTCATGCTCCTCATATTTTTGACACCTTTTGAACCTCCTCATTTTTTCACAACTTTTGAAGCTCTTCATATATTTCACACCTTTTCAGGCACATCATGATTTTCACGACCACTTCATGCTCCTCCTATTTTTCAGACCGTTTCATGCTCATCTCATTTTTGACACCTTTGGAAGCTCTTCATATTTTTGACACCTTTTGAACCTCCTCATTTTTTCACAACTTTTGAAGCTCTTCATATATTTCACACCTTTTCAGGCTCTTCATGTTTTTCAACACCGCTTCATGCTCCTCCTATTTTTCAGATCGTTTCATGCTCCTCATATTTTTGACACTTTTTGAGCTCTTCATATTTTTCAAACCTTTTCAGGCTCTTCATGTTTTCGAACTCTGCTTCATGCTCCTCCAATTTTTCAAACCGTTTCATGATCCTCATGTATTTCACAACTTTGAACCTCTTCATATTTTTCACACCTTTTCATGCTCTTCAAGTTTTTCAACATCACTTCATGCTTCTACTTTTTTGCAGACCGTTTCATTCTCCTCATATTTTTTACACCTTTTGAAGCTCTTCATATTTTTCACACCTTTTCAGGCTCTTCATGTTTTTCAACACCGCTTCATGCTCCTCCGATTTTTCAGACCGTTTCATGCTCCTCATATTTTTCACACCTTTTGAAGCCTTTCATATTTTTCACACCTTTTAAGGCTCTTCATGTTTTCCTACACCGCTTCATGCTCCGCCTATTTTTCAGACCGTTTCATGTTCATCTCATTTTTGCCACCTTTTGAAGCTCTTCATATTTTTCACACCTTTTGAAGCTCTTCATATTTTTCACACGTTTTCAGGCTCTTCATGTTTTTCAACACCGCCTCATGCTCCTCCTATTTTTCAGACCGTTTCATGCTCCTCATATTTTTGACACATTTTGAAGCTCTTCATATTTTTCACACCTTTTTAGGCTCTTAATGTTTTTCAACACCGCTTCATGCTGCTCATATTTTTCAGACCGTTTCATGCTCCTCATATTTTTGACACCTTTTGAAGCTCTTCATATTTTTCAAACCTTTTCAGGCTCTTCGTGTTTTTCAACACCCCTTCATGCTCCTCCTATTTTTCAGAACGTTTCATGCTCCTCATATTTTTGACACCTTTTGAAGCTCTTCATACATTTCACACCTTTTCAGGCTCTTCATGCTTTTCAACACCGCTTCATGCTCCTCCAATTTTTCAGAATGTTTCATGCTCCTCATATTTTTAACATCTTTTGAAGCTCTTCATATTTTTCACACCTTTTCATGCTCTTCATCTTTTTCAAAAAAGTATCATGCTCATCCTATGTTTCATACTGTTTATGCTCCTAATATTTTTGACACCTTTTGAAGCTCTTTATATTTTTCACACCTTTTCAGGCTCTTCATGTTTTTGACCACGGCATCATGCTCCTCCTATTTTTCAGTCGTTTCATGCCTCTCATATTTTTCACACCTTTTGAAGCTCTTCATATATTTCACACTTTTTCAGGCTTTTCATGTTTTTCAACACCACTTCATGCTCCTCCTATTTTTCAGACCGCTTCATGCTCATCTCATTTTTGACACCTTTTGTAGCTGTTCATATTTTTCACACCTTTTCAAGCTCTTCATATTTTTCACACCTTTTCAGGCTCTTCATGTTTTTGAACACCGTTTCATGCTCTTCCTATTTTTCAGACCGTTTCATGTTCCTCCTATTTTTCAGATCATTTCATGCTCCTCATATTTTTGACACCTTTTGAAGCTCTTCATATATTTCACACCTTTTCAGGCTCTTCATTTTTTTCAACCCCACTTCATGCTCCTCCTATTTTTCAGACCGTTTCATGCTCATCTCATTTTTGACACCTTTTGAAGCTCTTCTTATTTTTCACATCTTTTGAAACTCTTCATATTTTTCACACGTTTTCAGGCTCTTCATGTTTTTCAACACCGTTTCATGCTCCTCCTATTTTTCAGACCGTTTCATGCTCCTTATATGTTTGTCTCCTTTTGAAGCTCTTCATATTTTTCACACCTTTTGAAGCTCTTCATATTTTTCACACCTTTTCAGCCTCTTCATGGTTTTCAACAGCGCTTCATGCTCCTCCAGTTTTTCAGACCGCTTCATTATCATCTCATTTTTGACACCTTTTGAAGCTCTTCATATTTTTCACACCTTTTGAAGCTCTTCATATATTTCACTCCTTTTCAGGCTCTTCATTTTTTCAAAAACATTTCATGCTCCTCCTATTTTTCAGAACTTTTCTTGATCATCCAATATTTGACACCTTTTGAAGCTCTTCATATTTTTCACACCTTTTGAAGCTCTTCATATTTTTCACACCTTTTCAGGCTCTTCATGTTTTTCAACACCGCTTCATGCTCCTCTGATTTTTCAGACCGTTTCATGCTCCTCATATTTTTGACACCTTTTGAAGCTCTTCATATTTTTCACACCTTTACAGGCTCTTCATGTTTTTCAACCATGCTTCATGTTCCTCCTATTTTTCAGACCGTTTCATGCTCCTCATATTTTTGACACCTTTTGAAGATCTTAATATTTTTCCCACCTTTTCAGGCTCTTCATGTTTTTGAACACCATTTCATGCTCCTCCTTTTTTTTGACACATTTTGAAGGTCTTCATAATTTTCACACGTTTTCAAGCTCTTCATATTTTTCACACCTTTTCAGGCTCTTCATTTTTTTGAACACCGTTTCATGCTCCTCCGATTTTTCAGACCGTTTCATGCTCCTCATATTTTTGACACCTTTTGAACCTCCTCATTTTTTCACAACTTTTGAAGCTCTTCATATATTTCACACCTTTTCAGGCACTTCATGATTTTCACGACCACTTCATGCTCCTCCTATTTTTCAGACCGTTTCATGCTCCTCTCATTTTTGACACCTTTGGAAGTTCTTCATATTTTTCACACGTTTTCAGGCTCTTCATGTTTTTCAACACCGCTTCATGCTCCTCCTATTTTTCAGATCGTTTCATGCTCCTCATATTTTTGACACTTTTTGAGCTCTTCATATTATTCAAACCTTTTCAGGCTCTTCATGTTTTCGAACTCTGCTTCATGCTCCTCCAATTTTTCAAACCGTTTCATGATCCTCATGTATTTCACAACTTTGAACCTCTTCATATTTTTCACACCTTTTCATGCTCTTCAAGTTTTTCAACATCACTTCATGCTCTTAGTTTTTTGCAGACCGTTTCATGCTCCTCATATTTTTTACACCTTTTGAAGCTCTTCATATTTTTCACACCTTTTCAGGCTCTTCATGTTTTTCAACACCGCTTCATGCTCCTCCGATTTTTCAGACCGTTTCATGCTCCTCATATTTTTAACACCTTTTGAAGCCTTTCATGTTTTTCACACCTTTTAAGGCTCTTCATGTTCTGCAACACCGCTTCATGCTCCGCCTATTTTTCAGACCGTTTCATGTTCATCTCATTTTTGCCACCTTTTGAAGCTCTTCATATTTTTCACACCTTTTGAAGCTCTTCATATTTTTCACACGTTTTCAGGCTCTTCATGTTTTTCAACACCGCCTCATGCTCCTCCCATTTTTCAGACCGTTTCATGCTCCTCATATTTTTGACACATTTTGAAGCTCTTCATATTTTTCACACCTTTTCAGGCTCTTCATGTTTTTCAACACCGCTTCATGCTGCTCATATTTTTCAGATCGTTTCATGCTCCTCATATTTTTGACACCTTTTGAAGCTCTTCATATTTTTCAAACCTTTTCAGGCTCTTCATGTTTTTCAACACCGCTTCATGCTCCTCCTATTTTTCAGAACGTTTCATGCTCCTCATATTTTTGACACCTTTTGAAGCTCTTCATACATTTCACACCTTTTCAGGCTCTTCATGCTTTTCAACACCGCTTCATGCTCCTCCAATTTTTCAGAAAGTTTCATGCTCCTCATATTTTTAACATCTTTTGAAGCTCTTCATATTTTTCACACCTTTTCATGCTCTTCATCTTTTTCAAAAAATATCATGCTCATCCTATGTTTCATACTGTTTCATGCTCCTAATATTTTTGACACCTTTTGAAGCTCTTTATATTTTTCACACCTTTTCAGGCTCTTCATGTTTTTGACCACGGCATCATGCTCCTCCTATTTTTCAGATCATTTCATGCTCCTCATATTTTTGACACCTTTTCAAGCTCTTCATATTTTTCATACCTTTTCAGGCTCTTCATGTTTTTCAACACCGCTTCATGCTCCTCCTATTTTTTAGACCTTTTCATGCTCCTCATATTTTTGACTCCTTTTGAACCTCTTCATATTTTTCACACCTTTTCAGGCTCTTCATGTTTTTGAACACCATTTCATGCTCCTCCTTTTTTTGACACATTTTGAAGGTCTTCATAATTTTCACATGTTTTCAAGCTCTTCATGTTTTTCAACACCGTTTCATGCTCCTCCTATTTTTCAGATCATTTCATGCTCCTCATATATTTCACATCTTTTATAGCTCTTCATATTTTTCACACCTTTTCATTCTCTTCAGGTTTCTCAACATCACTTCATGCTTCTCCTATTTTTCACACCGTTTCATGCTCACACTATTTTTGACACCTTTTCAAGCTCTTTATATATTTCCCACCTCTTCAGGCTCTTAATGTTTTCAACACCGCTTCATGCTCATCCTATCTGTCGGACCGCTTCATGCTCCTCATATTTTTGACATCTTTTGAAGCTCTTCATATTTTTCACACCTTTTCAGGCTCTTCATGTTTTCAACACCATTTCATGCTCTTCCTATTTTTCAGACCGTTTCATGCTCCTCATATTTTTAACACCTTTTGAAGCTCTTCATATTTTTCACACCTTTTCAGGCTCTTCATGTTTTTGCACACCGCTTCATGCTCCTCCTATTTTTCACACCGTTTCATGCTCCTCTCATTATTGACACATTTCGAAGCTATTCATATTTTTCACACCTTTGGAAGCTCTTCATATTTTTCACACATTTTCAGGCTTTTCATGTTTTCAACACCCCTTCATGCTCCTCCTTTTTTTCAGACCATTTCATGCTCCTCATATTTTTGACACCTTTTAATGCTCTTTATATTTTTCACACTTGTCATGCTCTTCATGTTTTCAACACTGTTTCATGCTTCTCCTATTTTTCAAACTGTTTCATGCTCCTCGTATTTTTCACAGCTTTTGAAGCTGTTCATATTTTTCACATCTTTTCAGGCTCTTCATGTTTTGGAACACCGTTTCAAGCCCCTCCTATTTTTCAGACCGTTTCATGCTCCTCATATTTTTGACACCTTTTGAACCTCCTCATTTTTTCACAACTTTTGAAGTTCTTCATGTTTTTCCACACCATTCCATGCTGCCTCTATTTTTCAGACCGTTTAATGCTACTCCTATTTTTCAAACCGTTTCATTCTCCTCATATTTTTGACACCTTTTGAAGCTCTTCATGTCTTTCAACACCGTTTCATGCTGCTCCTATTTTTCAGACTGTTTCATGATCCTCTTATTTTTCAGACCGTTTCATGCTCCTCATATTTTTGACACTTTTGAAGCTCTTCATGTCTTTCAACACTGTTTCATGCTGCTCCTATTTTTCAGACGGTTTCATGCTCCTCCTATTTTTCAGACCGTTTCATGTTCCTCATATTTTTCACACCTTTTGAACCTCCTCATTTTTTCACATCTTTTGAAGCTCTTCATATATTTCACACCTTCTCAGGCACTTCATGATTTTCACGACCACTTCATGCTCCTCCTATTTTTCAGACCGTTTCATGCTCCTCATATATTAGACACCTTGTGAAGCTCTTCCTATTTTTCACACCTTTTCAGGCTCTTCATGTTTTTCAACACCGTTTCATGCTCCTCCTATTTTTCAGACCGCTTCAGGCTCCTCATGTATTTCACACCTTTTCAAGCTCTTCATATTTTTCACACCTTTTCAGGCTCTTCATGTTTTTGAACACCGTTTCATGCTCCTCCTATTTTTCAGACCGTTTCATGCTCCTCATATTTTTGACACCTTTTGAACCTCCTCATTTTTTCACAACTTTTGAAGCTCTTCATATATTTCACACCTTTTCAGGCACTTCATGATTTTCACGACCACTTCATGCTTCTCCAATTTTTCAAACCGTTTTATGATCCTCATGTATTTCACAACTTTGAACTTCTTCATATTTTTCACACCTTTTCATGCTCTTCAAGTTTTTCAACATCACTTCATGCTCCTACTTTTTTGCAGACCGTTTCATGCTCCTCATATTTTTGACATCTTTTGAAGCTCTTCATATTTTTCACACCTTTTGAAGCTCTTCATATATTTCACACTTTTTCAGGCTTTTCATGTTTTTCAACACCACTTCATGCTCCTCCTATTTTTCAGACCGCTTCATGCTCATCTCATTTTTGACACCTTTTGAAGCTGTTCATATTTTTCACACCTTTTCAGGCTCTTCATGTTTTTCAACACCGTTTCATGCTCCTCCTATTTTTCAGACCGCTTCAGGCTCCTCATGTATTTCACACCTTTTCAAGCTCTTCATATTTTTCACACCTTTTCAGGCTCTTCATGTTTTTGAACACCGTTTCATGCTCCTCCTATTTTTCAGACCGTTTCATGCTCCTCATATTTTTGACACCTTTTGAACCTCCTCATTTTTTCACAACTTTTGAAGCTCTTCATATATTTCACACCTTTTCAGGCACTTCATGATTTTCACGACCACTTCATGCTCCTCCTATTTTTCAGACCGTTTCATGCTCCTCTCATTTTTGACACCTTTGGAAGTTCTTCATATTTTTCACACGTTTTCAGGCTCTTCATGTTTTTCAACACCGCTTCATGCTCCTCCTATTTTTCAGATCGTTTCATGCTCCTCATATTTTTGACACTTTTTGAGCTCTTCATATTATTCAAACCTTTTCAGGCTCTTCATGTTTTCGAACTCTGCTTCATGCTCCTCCAATTTTTCAAACCGTTTCATGATCCTCATGTATTTCACAACTTTGAACCTCTTCATATTTTTCACACCTTTTCATGCTCTTCAAGTTTTTCAACATCACTTCATGCTCTTAGTTTTTTGCAGACCGTTTCATGCTCCTCATATTTTTTACACCTTTTGAAGCTCTTCATATTTTTCACACCTTTTCAGGCTCTTCATGTTTTTCAACACCGCTTCATGCTCCTCCGATTTTTCAGACCGTTTCATGCTCCTCATATTTTTAACACCTTTTGAAGCCTTTCATGTTTTTCACACCTTTTAAGGCTCTTCATGTTCTGCAACACCGCTTCATGCTCCGCCTATTTTTCAGACCGTTTCATGTTCATCTCATTTTTGCCACCTTTTGAAGCTCTTCATATTTTTCACACCTTTTGAAGCTCTTCATATTTTTCACACGTTTTCAGGCTCTTCATGTTTTTCAACACCGCCTCATGCTCCTCCCATTTTTCAGACCGTTTCATGCTCCTCATATTTTTGACACATTTTGAAGCTCTTCATATTTTTCACACCTTTTCAGGCTCTTCATGTTTTTCAACACCGCTTCATGCTGCTCATATTTTTCAGATCGTTTCATGCTCCTCATATTTTTGACACCTTTTGAAGCTCTTCATATTTTTCAAACCTTTTCAGGCTCTTCATGTTTTTCAACACCGCTTCATGCTCCTCCTATTTTTCAGAACGTTTCATGCTCCTCATATTTTTGACACCTTTTGAAGCTCTTCATACATTTCACACCTTTTCAGGCTCTTCATGCTTTTCAACACCGCTTCATGCTCCTCCAATTTTTCAGAAAGTTTCATGCTCCTCATATTTTTAACATCTTTTGAAGCTCTTCATATTTTTCACACCTTTTCATGCTCTTCATCTTTTTCAAAAAATATCATGCTCATCCTATGTTTCATACTGTTTCATGCTCCTAATATTTTTGACACCTTTTGAAGCTCTTTATATTTTTCACACCTTTTCAGGCTCTTCATGTTTTTGACCACGGCATCATGCTCCTCCTATTTTTCAGATCATTTCATGCTCCTCATATTTTTGACACCTTTTCAAGCTCTTCATATTTTTCATACCTTTTCAGGCTCTTCATGTTTTTCAACACCGCTTCATGCTCCTCCTATTTTTTAGACCTTTTCATGCTCCTCATATTTTTGACTCCTTTTGAACCTCTTCATATTTTTCACACCTTTTCAGGCTCTTCATGTTTTTGAACACCATTTCATGCTCCTCCTTTTTTTGACACATTTTGAAGGTCTTCATAATTTTCACATGTTTTCAAGCTCTTCATGTTTTTCAACACCGTTTCATGCTCCTCCTATTTTTCAGATCATTTCATGCTCCTCATATATTTCACATCTTTTATAGCTCTTCATATTTTTCACACCTTTTCATTCTCTTCAGGTTTCTCAACATCACTTCATGCTTCTCCTATTTTTCACACCGTTTCATGCTCACACTATTTTTGACACCTTTTCAAGCTCTTTATATATTTCCCACCTCTTCAGGCTCTTAATGTTTTCAACACCGCTTCATGCTCATCCTATCTGTCGGACCGCTTCATGCTCCTCATATTTTTGACATCTTTTGAAGCTCTTCATATTTTTCACACCTTTTCAGGCTCTTCATGTTTTCAACACCATTTCATGCTCTTCCTATTTTTCAGACCGTTTCATGCTCCTCATATTTTTAACACCTTTTGAAGCTCTTCATATTTTTCACACCTTTTCAGGCTCTTCATGTTTTTGCACACCGCTTCATGCTCCTCCTATTTTTCACACCGTTTCATGCTCCTCTCATTATTGACACATTTCGAAGCTATTCATATTTTTCACACCTTTGGAAGCTCTTCATATTTTTCACACATTTTCAGGCTTTTCATGTTTTCAACACCCCTTCATGCTCCTCCTTTTTTTCAGACCATTTCATGCTCCTCATATTTTTGACACCTTTTAATGCTCTTTATATTTTTCACACTTGTCATGCTCTTCATGTTTTCAACACTGTTTCATGCTTCTCCTATTTTTCAAACTGTTTCATGCTCCTCGTATTTTTCACAGCTTTTGAAGCTGTTCATATTTTTCACATCTTTTCAGGCTCTTCATGTTTTGGAACACCGTTTCAAGCCCCTCCTATTTTTCAGACCGTTTCATGCTCCTCATATTTTTGACACCTTTTGAACCTCCTCATTTTTTCACAACTTTTGAAGTTCTTCATGTTTTTCCACACCATTCCATGCTGCCTCTATTTTTCAGACCGTTTAATGCTACTCCTATTTTTCAAACCGTTTCATTCTCCTCATATTTTTGACACCTTTTGAAGCTCTTCATGTCTTTCAACACCGTTTCATGCTGCTCCTATTTTTCAGACTGTTTCATGATCCTCTTATTTTTCAGACCGTTTCATGCTCCTCATATTTTTGACACTTTTGAAGCTCTTCATGTCTTTCAACACTGTTTCATGCTGCTCCTATTTTTCAGACGGTTTCATGCTCCTCCTATTTTTCAGACCGTTTCATGTTCCTCATATTTTTCACACCTTTTGAACCTCCTCATTTTTTCACATCTTTTGAAGCTCTTCATATATTTCACACCTTCTCAGGCACTTCATGATTTTCACGACCACTTCATGCTCCTCCTATTTTTCAGACCGTTTCATGCTCCTCATATATTAGACACCTTGTGAAGCTCTTCCTATTTTTCACACCTTTTCAGGCTCTTCATGTTTTTCAACACCGTTTCATGCTCCTCCTATTTTTCAGACCGCTTCAGGCTCCTCATGTATTTCACACCTTTTCAAGCTCTTCATATTTTTCACACCTTTTCAGGCTCTTCATGTTTTTGAACACCGTTTCATGCTCCTCCTATTTTTCAGACCGTTTCATGCTCCTCATATTTTTGACACCTTTTGAACCTCCTCATTTTTTCACAACTTTTGAAGCTCTTCATATATTTCACACCTTTTCAGGCACTTCATGATTTTCACGACCACTTCATGCTTCTCCAATTTTTCAAACCGTTTTATGATCCTCATGTATTTCACAACTTTGAACTTCTTCATATTTTTCACACCTTTTCATGCTCTTCAAGTTTTTCAACATCACTTCATGCTCCTACTTTTTTGCAGACCGTTTCATGCTCCTCATATTTTTGACATCTTTTGAAGCTCTTCATATTTTTCACACCTTTTGAAGCTCTTCATATATTTCACACTTTTTCAGGCTTTTCATGTTTTTCAACACCACTTCATGCTCCTCCTATTTTTCAGACCGCTTCA
The DNA here is from genome assembly GCF_033118175.1 of Dama dama. Classification (NCBI taxonomy): domain Eukaryota; kingdom Metazoa; phylum Chordata; class Mammalia; order Artiodactyla; family Cervidae; genus Dama; species Dama dama. The sequence continues at coordinate 2,002,166 of NW_026870965.1, read as the reverse complement.
TGCTCATCTCATTTTTGACACCTTTTGAAGCTGTTCATATTTTTCACACCTTTTCAGGCTCTTCATGTTTTTCAACACCGTTTCATGCTCCTCCTATTTTTCAGACCGCTTCAGGCTCCTCATGTATTTCACACCTTTTCAAGCTCTTCATATTTTTCACACCTTTTCAGGCTCTTCATGTTTTTGAACACCGTTTCATGCTCCTCCTATTTTTCAGACCGTTTCATGCTCCTCATATTTTTGACACCTTTTGAACCTCCTCATTTTTTCACAACTTTTGAAGCTCTTCATATATTTCACACCTTTTCAGGCACATCATGATTTTCACGACCACTTCATGCTCCTCCTATTTTTCAGACCGTTTCATGCTCATCTCATTTTTGACACCTTTGGAAGCTCTTCATATTTTTGACACCTTTTGAACCTCCTCATTTTTTCACAACTTTTGAAGCTCTTCATATATTTCACACCTTTTCAGGCTCTTCATGTTTTTCAACACCGCTTCATGCTCCTCCTATTTTTCAGATCGTTTCATGCTCCTCATATTTTTGACACTTTTTGAGCTCTTCATATTTTTCAAACCTTTTCAGGCTCTTCATGTTTTCGAACTCTGCTTCATGCTCCTCCAATTTTTCAAACCGTTTCATGATCCTCATGTATTTCACAACTTTGAACCTCTTCATATTTTTCACACCTTTTCATGCTCTTCAAGTTTTTCAACATCACTTCATGCTTCTACTTTTTTGCAGACCGTTTCATTCTCCTCATATTTTTTACACCTTTTGAAGCTCTTCATATTTTTCACACCTTTTCAGGCTCTTCATGTTTTTCAACACCGCTTCATGCTCCTCCGATTTTTCAGACCGTTTCATGCTCCTCATATTTTTCACACCTTTTGAAGCCTTTCATATTTTTCACACCTTTTAAGGCTCTTCATGTTTTCCTACACCGCTTCATGCTCCGCCTATTTTTCAGACCGTTTCATGTTCATCTCATTTTTGCCACCTTTTGAAGCTCTTCATATTTTTCACACCTTTTGAAGCTCTTCATATTTTTCACACGTTTTCAGGCTCTTCATGTTTTTCAACACCGCCTCATGCTCCTCCTATTTTTCAGACCGTTTCATGCTCCTCATATTTTTGACACATTTTGAAGCTCTTCATATTTTTCACACCTTTTTAGGCTCTTAATGTTTTTCAACACCGCTTCATGCTGCTCATATTTTTCAGACCGTTTCATGCTCCTCATATTTTTGACACCTTTTGAAGCTCTTCATATTTTTCAAACCTTTTCAGGCTCTTCATGTTTTTCAACACCGCTTCATGCTCCTCCTATTTTTCAGAACGTTTCATGCTCCTCATATTTTTGACACCTTTTGAAGCTCTTCATACATTTCACACCTTTTCAGGCTCTTCATGCTTTTCAACACCGCTTCATGCTCCTCCAATTTTTCAGAATGTTTCATGCTCCTCATATTTTTAACATCTTTTGAAGCTCTTCATATTTTTCACACCTTTTCATGCTCTTCATCTTTTTCAAAAAAGTATCATGCTCATCCTATGTTTCATACTGTTTATGCTCCTAATATTTTTGACACCTTTTGAAGCTCTTTATATTTTTCACACCTTTTCAGGCTCTTCATGTTTTTGACCACGGCATCATGCTCCTCCTATTTTTCAGTCGTTTCATGCCTCTCATATTTTTCACACCTTTTGAAGCTCTTCATATATTTCACACTTTTTCAGGCTTTTCATGTTTTTCAACACCACTTCATGCTCCTCCTATTTTTCAGACCGCTTCATGCTCATCTCATTTTTGACACCTTTTGTAGCTGTTCATATTTTTCACACCTTTTCAAGCTCTTCATATTTTTCACACCTTTTCAGGCTCTTCATGTTTTTGAACACCGTTTCATGCTCTTCCTATTTTTCAGACCGTTTCATGTTCCTCCTATTTTTCAGATCATTTCATGCTCCTCATATTTTTGACACCTTTTGAAGCTCTTCATATATTTCACACCTTTTCAGGCTCTTCATTTTTTTCAACCCCACTTCATGCTCCTCCTATTTTTCAGACCGTTTCATGCTCATCTCATTTTTGACACCTTTTGAAGCTCTTCTTATTTTTCACATCTTTTGAAACTCTTCATATTTTTCACACGTTTTCAGGCTCTTCATGTTTTTCAACACCGTTTCATGCTCCTCCTATTTTTCAGACCGTTTCATGCTCCTTATATGTTTGTCTCCTTTTGAAGCTCTTCATATTTTTCACACCTTTTGAAGCTCTTCATATTTTTCACACCTTTTCAGCCTCTTCATGGTTTTCAACAGCGCTTCATGCTCCTCCAGTTTTTCAGACCGCTTCATTATCATCTCATTTTTGACACCTTTTGAAGCTCTTCATATTTTTCACACCTTTTGAAGCTCTTCATATATTTCACTCCTTTTCAGGCTCTTCATTTTTTCAACAACATTTCATGCTCCTCCTATTTTTCAGAACTTTTCTTGATCATCCAATATTTGACACCTTTTGAAGCTCTTCATATTTTTCACACCTTTTGAAGCTCTTCATATTTTTCACACCTTTTCAGGCTCTTCATGTTTTTCAACACCGCTTCATGCTCCTCTGATTTTTCAGACCGTTTCATGCTCCTCATATTTTTGACACCTTTTGAAGCTCTTCATATTTTTCACACCTTTACAGGCTCTTCATGTTTTTCAACCATGCTTCATGTTCCTCCTATTTTTCAGACCGTTTCATGCTCCTCATATTTTTGACACCTTTTGAAGATCTTAATATTTTTCCCACCTTTTCAGGCTCTTCATGTTTTTGAACACCATTTCATGCTCCTCCTTTTTTTTGACACATTTTGAAGGTCTTCATAATTTTCACACGTTTTCAAGCTCTTCATATTTTTCACACCTTTTCAGTCTCTTCATGTTTTTGAACACCGTTTCATGCTCCTCCTATTTTTCAGACCGTTTCATGCTCCTCATATTTTTGACACCTTTTGAACCTCCTCATTTTTTCACAACTTTTGAAGCTCTTCATATATTTCACACCTTTTCAGGCACTTCATGATTTTCACGACCACTTCATGCTCCTCCTATTTTTCAGACCGTTTCATGCTCCTCTCATTTTTGACACCTTTGGAAGTTCTTCATATTTTTCACACCTTTTGAAGCTCTTCATATTTTTCACACGTTTTCAGGCTCTTCATGTTTTTCAACACCGCTTCATGCTCCTCCTATTTTTCAGATCGTTTCATGCTCCTCATATTTTTGACACTTTTTGAGCTCTTCATATTATTCAAACCTTTTCAGGCTCTTCATGTTTTCGAACTCTGCTTCATGCTCCTCCAATTTTTCAAACCGTTTCATGATCCTCATGTATTTCACAACTTTGAACCTCTTCATATTTTTCACACCTTTTCATGCTCTTCAAGTTTTTCAACATCACTTCATGCTCTTAGTTTTTTGCAGACCGTTTCATTCTCCTCATATTTTTTACACCTTTTGAAGCTCTTCATATTTTTCACACCTTTTCAGGCTCTTCATGTTTTTCAACACCGCTTCATGCTCCTCCGATTTTTCAGACCGTTTCATGCTCCTCATATTTTTAACACCTTTTGAAGCCTTTCATGTTTTTCACACCTTTTAAGGCTCTTCATGTTCTGCAACACCGCTTCATGCTCCGCCTATTTTTCAGACCGTTTCATGTTCATCTCATTTTTGCCACCTTTTGAAGCTCTTCATATTTTTCACACCTTTTGAAGCTCTTCATATTTTTCACACGTTTTCAGGCTCTTCATGTTTTTCAACACCGCCTCATGCTCCTCCCATTTTTCAGACCGTTTCATGCTCCTCATATTTTTGACACATTTTGAAGCTCTTCATATTTTTCACACCTTTTCAGGCTCTTCATGTTTTTCAACACCGCTTCATGCTGCTCATATTTTTCAGATCGTTTCATGCTCCTCATATTTTTGACACCTTTTGAAGCTCTTCATATTTTTCAAACCTTTTCAGGCTCTTCATGTTTTTCAACACCGCTTCATGCTCCTCCTATTTTTCAGAACGTTTCATGCTCCTCATATTTTTGACACCTTTTGAAGCTCTTCATACATTTCACACCTTTTCAGGCTCTTCATGCTTTTCAACACCGCTTCATGCTCCTACAATTTTTCAGAAAGTTTCATGCTCCTCATATTTTTAACATCTTTTGAAGCTCTTCATATTTTTCACACCTTTTCATGCTCTTCATCTTTTTCAAAAAATATCATGCTCATCCTATGTTTCATACTGTTTCATGCTCCTAATATTTTTGACACCTTTTGAAGCTCTTTATATTTTTCACACCTTTTCAGGCTCTTCATGTTTTTGACCACGGCATCATGCTCCTCCTATTTTTCAGATCATTTCATGCTCCTCATATTTTTGACACCTTTTCAAGCTCTTCATATTTTTCATACCTTTTCAGGCTCTTCATGTTTTTCAACACCGCTTCATGCTCCTCCTATTTTTTAGACCTTTTCATGCTCCTCATATTTTTGACTCCTTTTGAACCTCTTCATATTTTTCACACCTTTTCAGGCTCTTCATGTTTTTGAACACCATTTCATGCTCCTCCTTTTTTTGACACATTTTGAAGGTCTTCATAATTTTCACACGTTTTCAAGCTCTTCATGTTTTTCAACACCGTTTCATGCTCCTCCTATTTTTCAGATCATTTCATGCTCCTCATATATTTCACATCTTTTATAGCTCTTCATATTTTTCACACCTTTTCATTCTCTTCAGGTTTCTCAACATCACTTCATGCTTCTCCTATTTTTCACACCGTTTCATGCTCACACTATTTTTGACACCTTTTCAAGCTCTTTATATATTTCCCACCTCTTCAGGCTCTTAATGTTTTCAACACCGCTTCATGCTCATCCTATCTGTCGGACCGCTTCATGCTCCTCATATTTTTGACATCTTTTGAAGCTCTTCATATTTTTCACACCTTTTCAGGCTCTTCATGTTTTCAACACCATTTCATGCTCCTCCTATTTTTCAGACCGTTTCATGCTCCTCATATTTTTAACACCTTTTGAAGCTCTTCATATTTTTCACACCTTTTCAGGCTCTTCATGTTTTTGCACACCGCTTCATGCTCCTCCTATTTTTCACACCGTTTCATGCTCCTCTCATTATTGACACATTTCGAAGCTATTCATATTTTTCACACCTTTGGAAGCTCTTCATATTTTTCACACATTTTCAGGCTTTTCATGTTTTCAACACCCCTTCATGCTCCTCCTTTTTTTCAGACCATTTCATGCTCCTCATATTTTTGACACCTTTTAATGCTCTTTATATTTTTCACACTTGTCATGCTCTTCATGTTTTCAACACTGTTTCATGCTTCTCCTATTTTTCAAACTGTTTCATGCTCCTCGTATTTTTCACAGCTTTTGAAGCTGTTCATATTTTTCACATCTTTTCAGGCTCTTCATGTTTTGGAACACCGTTTCAAGCCCCTCCTATTTTTCAGACGGTTTCATGCTCCTCATATTTTTGACACCTTTTGAACCTCCTCATTTTTTCACAACTTTTGAAGTTCTTCATGTTTTTCCACACCATTCCATGCTGCCTCTATTTTTCAGACCGTTTAATGCTACTCCTATTTTTCAAACCGTTTCATTCTCCTCATATTTTTGACACCTTTTGAAGCTCTTCATGTCTTTCAACACCGTTTCATGCTGCTCCTATTTTTCAGACTGTTTCATGATCCTCTTATTTTTCAGACCGTTTCATGCTCCTCATATTTTTGACACTTTTGAAGCTCTTCATGTCTTTCAACACTGTTTCATGCTGCTCCTATTTTTCAGACGGTTTCATGCTCCTCCTATTTTTCAGACCGTTTCATGTTCCTCATATTTTTCACACCTTTTGAACCTCCTCATTTTTTCACATCTTTTGAAGCTCTTCATATATTTCACACCTTCTCAGGCACTTCATGATTTTCACGACCACTTCATGCTCCTCCTATTTTTCAGACCGTTTCATGCTCCTCATATATTAGACACCTTGTGAAGCTCTTCCTATTTTTCACACCTTTTCAGGCTCTTCATGTTTTTCAACACCGTTTCATGCTCCTCCTATTTTTCAGACCGCTTCAGGCTCCTCATGTATTTCACACCTTTTCAAGCTCTTCATATTTTTCACACCTTTTCAGGCTCTTCATGTTTTTGAACACCGTTTCATGCTCCTCCTATTTTTCAGACCGTTTCATGCTCCTCATATTTTTGACACCTTTTGAACCTCCTCATTTTTTCACAACTTTTGAAGCTCTTCATATATTTCACACCTTTTCAGGCACTTCATGATTTTCACGACCACTTCATGCTTCTCCAATTTTTCAAACCGTTTTATGATCCTCATGTATTTCACAACTTTGAACTTCTTCATATTTTTCACACCTTTTCATGCTCTTCAAGTTTTTCAACATCACTTCATGCTCCTACTTTTTTGCAGACCGTTTCATGCTCCTCATATTTTTGACATCTTTTGAAGCTCTTCATATTTTTCACACCTTTTGAAGCTCTTCATATATTTCACACTTTTTCAGGCTTTTCATGTTTTTCAACACCACTTCATGCTCCTCCTATTTTTCAGACCGCTTCATGCTCATCTCATTTTTGACACCTTTTGAAGCTGTTCATATTTTTCACACCTTTTCAGGCTCTTCATGTTTTTCAACACCGTTTCATGCTCCTCCTATTTTTCAGACCGCTTCAGGCTCCTCATGTATTTCACACCTTTTCAAGCTCTTCATATTTTTCACACCTTTTCAGGCTCTTCATGTTTTTGAACACCGTTTCATGCTCCTCCTATTTTTCAGACCGTTTCATGCTCCTCATATTTTTGACACCTTTTGAACCTCCTCATTTTTTCACAACTTTTGAAGCTCTTCATATATTTCACACCTTTTCAGGCACATCATGATTTTCACGACCACTTCATGCTCCTCCTATTTTTCAGACCGTTTCATGCTCATCTCATTTTTGACACCTTTGGAAGCTCTTCATATTTTTGACACCTTTTGAACCTCCTCATTTTTTCACAACTTTTGAAGCTCTTCATATATTTCACACCTTTTCAGGCTCTTCATGTTTTTCAATACCGCTTCATGCTCCTCCTATTTTTCAGATCGTTTCATGCTCCTCATATTTTTGACACTTTTTGAGCTCTTCATATTTTTCAAACCTTTTCAGGCTCTTCATGTTTTCGAACTCTGCTTCATGCTCCTCCAATTTTTCAAACCGTTTCATGATCCTCATGTATTTCACAACTTTGAACCTCTTCATATTTTTCACACCTTTTCATGCTCTTCAAGTTTTTCAACATCACTTCATGCTTCTACTTTTTTGCAGACCGTTTCATTCTCCTCATATTTTTTACACCTTTTGAAGCTCTTCATATTTTTCACACCTTTTCAGGCTCTTCATGTTTTTCAACACCGCTTCATGCTCCTCCGATTTTTCAGACCGTTTCATGCTCCTCATATTTTTCACACCTTTTGAAGCCTTTCATATTTTTCACACCTTTTAAGGCTCTTCATGTTTTCCTACACCGCTTCATGCTCCGCCTATTTTTCAGACCGTTTCATGTTCATCTCATTTTTGCCACCTTTTGAAGCTCTTCATATTTTTCACACCTTTTGAAGCCTTTCATATTTTTCACACCTTTTAAGGCTCTTCATGTTTTCCTACACCGCTTCATGCTCCGCCTATTTTTCAGACCGTTTCATGTTCATCTCATTTTTGCCACCTTTTGAAGCTCTTCATATTTTTCACACCTTTTGAAGCTCTTCATATTTTTCACACGTTTTCAGGCTCTTCATGTTTTTCAACACCGCCTCATGCTCCTCCTATTTTTCAGACCGTTTCATGCTCCTCATATTTTTGACACATTTTGAAGCTCTTCATATTTTTCACACCTTTTTAGGCTCTTAATGTTTTTCAACACCGCTTCATGCTGCTCTTATTTTTCAGACCGTTTCATGCTCCTCATATTTTTGACACCTTTTGAAGCTCTTCATATTTTTCAAACCTTTTCAGGCTCTTCATGTTTTTCAACACCGCTTCATGCTCCTCCTATTTTTCAGAACGTTTCATGCTCCTCATATTTTTGACACCTTTTGAAGCTCTTCATACATTTCACACCTTTTCAGGCTCTTCATGCTTTTGACCACGGCATCATGCTCCTCCTATTTTTCAGTCATTTCATGCCTCTCATATTTTTCACACCTTTTGAAGCTCTTCATATATTTCACACTTTTTCAGGCTTTTCATGTTTTTCAACACCACTTCATGCTCCTCCTATTTTTCAGACCGCTTCATGCTCATCTCATTTTTGACACCTTTTGTAGCTGTTCATATTTTTCACACCTTTTCAAGCTCTTCATATTTTTCACACCTTTTCAGGCTCTTCATGTTTTTGAACACCGTTTCATGCTCTTCCTATTTTTCAGACCGTTTCATGTTCCTCCTATTTTTCAGATCATTTCATGCTCCTCATATTTTTGACACCTTTTGAAGCTCTTCATATATTTCACACCTTTTCAGGCTCTTCATTTTTTTCAACCCCACTTCATGCTCCTCCTATTTTTCAGACCGTTTCATGCTCATCTCATTTTTGACACCTTTTGAAGCTCTTCTTATTTTTCACATCTTTTGAAACTCTTCATATTTTTCACACGTTTTCAGGCTCTTCATGTTTTTCAACACCGTTTCATGCTCCTCCTATTTTTCAGACCGTTTCATGCTCCTTATATGTTTGTCTCCTTTTGAAGCTCTTCATATTTTTCACACCTTTTGAAGCTCTTCATATTTTTCACACCTTTTCAGCCTCTTCATGGTTTTCAACAGCGCTTCATGCTCCTCCAGTTTTTCAGACCGCTTCATTATCATCTCATTTTTGACACCTTTTGAAGCTCTTCATATTTTTCACACCTTTTGAAGCTCTTCATATATTTCACTCCTTTTCAGGCTCTTCATTTTTTCAACAACATTTCATGCTCCTCCTATTTTTCAGAACTTTTCTTGATCATCCAATATTTGACACCTTTTGAAGCTCTTCATATTTTTCACACCTTTTGAAGCTCTTCATATTTTTCACACCTTTTCAGGCTCTTCATGTTTTTCAACACCGCTTCATGCTCCTCTGATTTTTCAGACCGTTTCATGCTCCTCATATTTTTGACACCTTTTGAAGCTCTTCATATTTTTCACACCTTTACAGGCTCTTCATGTTTTTCAACCATGCTTCATGTTCCTCCTATTTTTCAGACCGTTTCATGCTCCTCATATTTTTGACACCTTTTGAAGATCTTAATATTTTTCCCACCTTTTCAGGCTCTTCATGTTTTTGAACACCATTTCATGCTCCTCCTTTTTTTTGACACATTTTGAAGGTCTTCATAATTTTCACACGTTTTCAAGCTCTTCATATTTTTCACACCTTTTCAGGCTCTTCATGTTTTTGAACACCGTTTCATGCTCCTCCTATTTTTCAGACCGTTTCATGCTCCTCATATTTTTGACACCTTTTGAACCTCCTCATTTTTTCACAACTTTTGAAGCTCTTCATATATTTCACACCTTTTCAGGCACTTCATGATTTTCACGACCACTTCATGCTCCTCCTATTTTTCAGACCGTTTCATGCTCCTCTCATTTTTGACACCTTTGGAAGTTCTTCATATTTTTCACACCTTTTGAAGCTCTTCATATTTTTCACACGTTTTCAGGCTCTTCATGTTTTTCAACACCGCTTCATGCTCCTCCTATTTTTCAGATCGTTTCATGCTCCTCATATTTTTGACACTTTTTGAGCTCTTCATATTATTCAAACCTTTTCAGGCTCTTCATGTTTTCGAACTCTGCTTCATGCTCCTCCAATTTTTCAAACCATTTCATGATCCTCATGTATTTCACAACTTTGAACCTCTTCATATTTTTCACACCTTTTCATGCTCTTCAAGTTTTTCAACATCACTTCATGCTCTTAGTTTTTTGCAGACCGTTTCATGCTCCTCATATTTTTTACACCTTTTGAAGCTCTTCATATTTTTCACACCTTTTCAGGCTCTTCATGTTTTTCAACACCGCTTCATGCTCCTCCGATTTTTCAGACCGTTTCATGCTCCTCATATTTTTAACACCTTTTGAAGCCTTTCATGTTTTTCACACCTTTTAAGGCTCTTCATGTTCTGCAACACCGCTTCATGCTCCGCCTATTTTTCAGACCGTTTCATGTTCATCTCATTTTTGCCACCTTTTGAAGCTCTTCATATTTTTCACACCTTTTGAAGCTCTTCATATTTTTCACACGTTTTCAGGCTCTTCATGTTTTTCAACACCGCCTCATGCTCCTCCCATTTTTCAGACCGTTTCATGCTCCTCATATTTTTGACACATTTTGAAGCTCTTCATATTTTTCACACCTTTTCAGGCTCTTCATGTTTTTCAACACCGCTTCATGCTGCTCATATTTTTCAGACCGTTTCATGCTCCTCATATTTTTGACACCTTTTGAAGCTCTTCATATTTTTCAAACCTTTTCAGGCTCTTCATGTTTTTCAACACCGCTTCATGCTCCTCCTATTTTTCAGAACGTTTCATGCTCCTCATATTTTTGACACCTTTTGAAGCTCTTCATACATTTCACACCTTTTCAGGCTCTTCATGCTTTTCAACACCGCTTCATGCTCCTCCAATTTTTCAGAAAGTTTCATGCTCCTCATATTTTTAACATCTTTTGAAGCTCTTCATATTTTTCACACCTTTTCATGCTCTTCATCTTTTTCAAAAAATATCATGCTCATCCTATGTTTCATACTGTTTCATGCTCCTAATATTTTTGACACCTTTTGAAGCTCTTTATATTTTTCACACCTTTTCAGGCTCTTCATGTTTTTGACCACGGCATCATGCTCCTCCTATTTTTCAGTCGTTTCATGCCTCTCATATTTTTCACACCTTTTGAAGCTCTTCATATATTTCACACTTTTTCAGGCTTTTCATGTTTTTCAACACCACTTCATGCTCCTCCTATTTTTCAGACCGCTTTATGCTCATCTCATTTTTGACACCTTTTGAAGCTGTTCATATTTTTCACACCTTTTCAAGCTCTTCATATTTTTCACACCTTTTCAGGCTCTTCATGTTTTTGAACACCGTTTCATGCTCTTCCTATTTTACAGACCGTTTCATGTTCCTCCTATTTTTCAGATCATTTCATGCCCCTCATATTTTTGACACCTTTTGAAGCTCTTCAGATATTTCACACCTTTTCAGCCTCTTCATTTTTTCAACCCCACTTCATGCTCTTCCTATTTTTCAGACCGTTTCATGCTCACATCATTTTTGACACCTTTTGAAGCTCTTCTTATTTTTCACATCTTTTGAAACTCTTCATATTTTTCACACGTTTTCAGGCTCTTCATGTTTTTCAACACCGTTTCATGCTCCTCCTATTTTTCAAACCTTTTCATGCTCATCTCTTTTTTGACACCTTTTGAAGCTCTTCATATGTTTCACACCTTTTCAGGCTCTTCATATTTTTCACCTTTATGAATCTCTTCATATTTTCCACACGTTTTCAGACAATTCATGTTTTTCAACATCGCTTCATGCTCCTCCTATTTTTCAGACCGTTTCATTCTCCTCATATTTTTGAAACCTTTTGAAGCTCTTCATATATTTCACACTTTTTCAGACTTTTCCTTTTTTTCAACACGACTTCATGCTCCTCCTATTTTTCAGACCGTTTCATGCTCATCTCATTTTGACACCTTTTGAAGCTCTTCATGTTCTTCACATCTTTTGAAGCTCTTCATATTTTTCACACCTTTCCAGGCTCTTCATTTTTTCAACACCACTTCATGCTCCTCCTATTTTTCAGATCGTTTCATGCTCATCTCATTTTAACACCTTTTGAAGCTCTTCACATTTTTGACAAATTTTGAAGGTCTTCATATTTTTCACACGTTTTCAGGCTCTTTATGATTTTCAACAGCGCTTCATTCTCCTCCTATTTTTCAGACCGTTTCATGCTCCTCATAATTTTGACACCTTTTGAAGCTTTCATATTTTTAACACCTTTTCAGGCTCTTCAACTTTTTCAACACCACTTCATGCTCCTCCTTTTTTTGCAGACCGTTTCATGCTACTCATATTTTTAACACCTTTTGAAGCTCTTCATATTTCTCACACCTTTTTAGGCTCTTCATGTTTTTCAACAACGCTTCATGCTCCTCCGATTTTGCAGACCGTTTCATCCTCCTCATATTTTTGACACCTTTTGAAGCTCTTCATATTTTTCACACCTTTTCAGGCTGTTCATGTTTTTGAACACCGCTTCATGCTCCTCCTATTTTTCAGACCGTTTCATGCTCCTCATATTTTTGACACCTTTTGAAGCTCTTCATATTTTTCACAACTTTTCATGCTCTTCATGTTTTTCAACACAGCTTCATGCACGTCCTATTTTTCAGACCGTTTCATGCTCATCTCATTTTTGAAAACCTTTTGAAGCTTTTCATATTTTTCACATCTTTTCAGGCTCTTCATGTTTTTGAACACCGCTTCATGCTAATCCTATTTTTCAAAACATATCATGCTCCTCATATTTTTCACACCTTTTGAAGCTCTTCATATATTTCACACCTTTTCAGGCTCTTCATGTTTTTGAACACCACTTCATGCTCCTTCTCTTTTTCAGAGAGTTTTATGCTCCTCATGTATTTCACGCCTTTGGAAGCTCTTCATATTTTTCACACATTTTCAGGCTCTTCATGTTTTTCAACACCGCTTCATGCTGCTCATATTTTTCAGACCGTTTCATGCTCCTCATATTTTTGACACCTTTTGAAGCTCTTCATATTTTTCACACCTTTTAAGGCTCTTCATGTTTTTCAACACCGCTTCATGCTCCTCCAATTTTTCAGACCGTTTCATGCTCCTCATATTTTTGACACCTTTTGAAGCTCTTCATATTTTTCACACATTTTCAGGCTCTTCATGTTTTTCAACACCGCTTCATACTCCTCCGGTTTTTCAGACCGTTTCATGCTCCTCATATTTTTCACACTTTTTGAAGCCTTTCATATTTTTCACAACTTTTCAGGCTCTTCATGTTTTTGAACATCGCTTCATGCTGCTCCTATTTTTCAGAGCGTTTCATGCTCATCTCATTTTGACACCTTTTGAATCTTTTCATATTGTTCACACCTTTTCAGGCTCTTCATGATTTTCAACACCGCTTCATGCTCCTCCTATTTTTCAGACCGTTTCATGCTCATCTCATTTTTGACACCTTTTTAATCTCTTCATATTTTTCACAACTTTTGAAGCTCTTCATATTTTTAATATTTTTGAAGCTCTTCATATTTTCACACGTTTTCACACTCTTCATGTTTTTCAACACCGCTTCATGCTCCTCCTATTTTTCAAACCGTATCATGCTCCTCATATTTTTGAAAACTTTTGAAGCTCTTCATATTTTTCACACCTTTTCAGGCTCTTCATGTTTTTGAACACTTCTTCATGCTCTTCCTCTTTTTCAGACCGTTTCATGCTCCTCATATTTTTGACACTTTTTGAAGCTCTTCATATTTTTCACTCATTTTCAGGCTCTTCATGTTTTTCAATACCACTTCATGCTCCTCCTATTTTTGAGACCGTTTGATGCTCCTCATATTTTTGACACCTTTAGAAACTCTTCATATTATTCACACCGTTTCAGGCTCTTCATGTTTTTTATCACTGCTTCATGCTCGTCCTATTTTTCAGAAGGTTTCATGCTCCTCATATTTTTGACACCTTTTGAAGCTCTTCATATTTTTCACACCTTTTCAGACTTTTCATGTTTTTGAACACCGCTTCATGTTCCTCCTATTTTTCAGAACGCTTCATGCTCCTCATAGTTTTGACACCTTTTGAAGCTCTTCATATATTTCACACCTTTTCAGGCTCTTCATATTTTTGAACACGGCTTCATGCTCCTCCTATTTTCAGATTGTTTCATGCTCCTCATATTTTTGACACCTTTTGAAGCTCTTCAGATATTTCACACCTTTCCAGGCTCTTCATTTTTTCAACACCACTTCATGCTCCTCCTATTTTTCAGATCGTTTCATGCTCATCTCATTTTAACACCTTTTGAAGCTCTTCATATTTTTGACAAATTTTGAAGGTCTTCATATTTTTCACACGTTTTCAGGCTCTTCATGATTTTCAACACCGCTTCATGACCCTCCTAATTTTCAGGCCGTTTCATGCTCCTCATATTTTTGACACCTTTTGAAGCTCTTCATATTTTTCACACCTTTTCAGGCTCTTCATGTTTTTCTCAACCGCTTCATTATCCTCCTATTTTTCGGACCGTTTCATGCAGATCTCATTTTTGACATCTTTTGAAGCTCTTCTTATTTTTCAAAACTTTTGAAGCTCTTCATATTTTTCACACATTTTCAGGCTCTTTATGTTTTTGAACACCGCTTCATGGTCCTCCTAATTTTCAGAACTTTTCATGCTCCTCATATAATTCACACCTTTTGAAGCTCTTCATATTTTTCACACCTTTTCAGGCCCTTCATGTTTTTCAACACCGTTTCATGCTCCTCCTATTTTTCAGACCGTTTCAATCTCCTCATAATTTTGACACCTTTTGAAGCTCTTCATATTTTTCACACCTTTTGAAGCTGTTCATATATTTCACACCTTTTCAGGCTCTTGATGTTTTTCAACACCACTTCATGCTCCTCCTATTTTTCACACCCTTTCATGCTAATCTAATTTTTGACACCTTTTGAAGCTCTTCATATTTTTCACACCTTTTGAAGGTCTTCATATTTTTCACACCTTTTCAGGCTGTTCATGTTTTTGAACACCGCTTATGCTCGTCCTATTTTTCAGACCGTTTCATGCTCCTCGTATTTTTGACACCTTTTTAAGCTCTTCATATTTTTCGCACCTTTTCAGGCTCTTCATGTTTTTCAACACCGCTTCATGATCCTCCTATTTTTCGGACCGTTTCATGCTCCTCATATTTTTGACACCTTTTGAAGCTCTTCATATTTTTCACACCTTTTCAGGCTCTTCATGTTTTTCAACAACACTTCATGCTCCTCGTATATTTCAGACGGTTTCATTCTCCTCATATTTTTGACACCTTTTGAAGCTCTGCATATATTTCACACCTTTTCAGGCTCTTCATGATTTTCAACACCACTTCATGCTCCTCCTATTTTTCAGACCGTTTCATGCTCATCTCATTTTTGACATCTTTTGAACCTCTTCATATTTTTCACACCTTTTGAAGCTCTTCATAATTTTCGTATTTTTGAAGCTCTTCATATTTTTCACACTTTTTCAGCCTCTTCATGTTTTTCAACATCTCTTCAGGCTCCTCCTATTTTTCAGACCCTTTCATGCTAATCTAATTTTTGACACTTTTTGAAGCTCTTCATACTTTTCGCACCTTTTAAGTCTCTGCATGTTTTTGAACACCTTTTCATGCTCCTCATGTATTTCACTCCTTTTGAAGCTCTTCATATTTTGCACACATTTTCAGGCTCTTCATGTTTTTGAACACCGCTTCAGCCTCCTCCTATTTTTAAGAGGGTTTCATGCTCGTCATATTTTTGACACATTTTGAAGCTCTTCATATATTTCACACCTTTTCAGGCTCTTCATGTTTTTGAACACCGCTTCATCCTCCTCCTATTTTTAAGAGGGTTTCATGCTCGTCATATTTTTGACACATTTTGAAGCTCTTCATATTTTTCACACCTTTTCAGGCTCTTCAAGTTTTTGAACACCACTTCATGCTCCTCCTATTTTTCAGACCATTTCATGCTCCTCATATTTTTGTCACCTTTTGAAGCTTTCATATTTTTCACACCTTTTCAAGCTCTTCATGTTTTTCAACACCACTTCATGCTCCTCCTTTTTTGCAGACAGTTTCATGCTACTCATATATTTGACACCTTTTGAAGCTCTTCATATTTCTCACACCTTTTCAGGCTTTTCTTGTTTTTCAACACCGCTTCATGCACCTCCGATTTTTCAGACCGTTTCATGCTCCCCATATTTTTGACACCTTTTGAAGCTCTTCATATTTCTCAAACCTTTTCAGGCTCTTCAAGTTTTTCAACACCGCTTAATGCACCTCCTATTTTTCAGACCGTTTCATGCTCATCTCATTTTTGACACATTTTGAAGCTTTTCATATTTTTCACATATTTTCAGGCTCTTCATGTTTTTGAACACCGCTTCATGCTAATCCTATTTTTCAAACCATATCATGCTCCTCATGTTTTTCACACCTTTTGAAGCTCTTCATATTTTTCACACCTTTTCAGGCTCTTCATGTTTTTCAACACCACTTCATGAACCTCCTATTTTTCGGACCGATTCATGCACCTCATATTTTTGACACATTTTGAAGCTCTTCATATTTTTCACACCTTTTCAGGCTCTTCATGGTTTTCAACACAACTTCATGCTCCTCGTATTTTTCAGACCGTTACATGCTCCTCATATTTTTGACACCTTTTGAAGCTCTGCATATTTTTCACACCTTTTCAGGCTCTTCCTGATTTACAACACCACTTCATGCTCCTCCTATTTTTCAGACCTTTTCATGCTCATCTCATTTTTGACATCTTTTGAAGCTCTTCATATTTTTTACACGTTTTGAAGCTCTTCATAATTTTCATATTTTTGAAGCTCTTCATATTTTTCACACTTTTTCAGGTTCTTCATGTTTTTCAACACCACTTCAGGCTCCTCCTATTTTTCAGACCCTTTCATGCTAATCTAATTTTTGACACTTTTTGAAGCTCTTCATATTTTTCACACCTTTTCAATCTCTGCATGTTTTTGAACACCGTTTCATGCTCCTCATATATTTCACACCCTTTGAAGCTCTTCATATTTTGCACACCTTTTGAGGCTCTTCATGTTTTTGAACACCGCTTCATCCTCCTCCTATTTTTAAGAGGGTTTCATGCTCGTCATATTTTTGACATATTTTGAAGCTCTTCATAATTTTCACACCTATTCAGGCTCTTCATGTTTTTGAACACCGCTTCATGCTCGTCCTATTTTTCAAACCGTTTCATGCTCCTCATATTTTTGACACCATTTGAAGCTCTTCATATTTTTCACACCTTTTCATTCTCTTTATTTTTTTCAACACCACTTCATGCTCCTCCTATTTTTCAGACCGTTTCTTTCAGATCTCCTTTTTGACACCTTTTGAAGCTTTTCATATTTTTCAAACCTTTTGAAGCTCTTCGTATTTTTCACACGTTTTCAGGCTCTTCATGTTTTTCAACACCGCTTCATGCTCCTCCTATTTTTCAGAATGTTTCATGTTCCTCATATTTTTGACACCTTTTGAAGCTCTTCATATTTTTCACAAATTTTCAAGCTCTTCATGTTTTTCAACACCGCTTCATGCTCCTCCTATTTTTCAGACCTTTTCATGCTCCTCATATTTTTGACACCTTTTGAAGCTTTTCATATTTCTCACTCATTTTCAGGCTCTTCATGTTTTTGAACATCACTTCATGCTCCTCCTATTTTTCAGACCATTTCATGCAGATCTCATTTTTGACACCTTTTGAAGCTCTTCTTATTTTTCAAAACTTTTGAAGCTCTTCATATTTTTCACACCTTTTCAGGCTCTTCATGTTTTTCAACACCGCTTGATGCTCCTCCTATTTTTCAGAATGTTTCATGCTCCTCATATTTTTGACATCTTTTGAAGCTCTTCATATTTTTCACACATTTTCAGGCTCTTTATGTTTTTGAACACCGCTTCATGGTCCTCCTAATTTTCAGAACTTTTCATGCTCCTCATATAATTCACACCTTTTAAAGCTCTTCATATTTTTCACACCTTTTCAGGCTCTTCATGTTTTTCAACACCGTTTCATGCTCCTCCTATTTTTCAGACCATTTCATGCTCCTCATAATTTTGACACCTTTTGAAGCTCTTCATATTTTTCACACCTTTTGAAGCTGTTCATATATTTCACACCTTTTCAGGCTCTTGATGTTTTTCAACACCACTTCATGCTCCTCCTATTTTTCAGACCGTTTCATGCTCATCTCTTTTTGACACCTTTTGAAGCTCTTCATGTTTTTCACATATTTTGAAGCTCTTCATATTTTTCACAACTTTTCAGGCTCTTTATGATTTTCAACAGCGCTTCATGCTCCTCCTATTTTTCAGACCATTTCATGCTCCTCATAATTTTGACACCGTTTGAAGCTTTCATATTTTTAACACCTTTTCAGGCTCTTCATCTTTTTCAACACCACTTCATGCTCCTCCTTTTTTGCAGACCATTTCATGCTACTGATATTTTTAACACCTTTTGAAGCTCTTCATATTTCTCACACCTTTTCAGGCTCTTCATGTTTTTCAACAACGCTTCATGCTCTTCCGATTTTTCAGACCGTTTCATGCTCCTCATATTTTTGACACCTTTTGAAGCTCCTCATATTTTTCACACCTTTTCAGGCTCTTCATGTTTTTGAACACCGCTTCATGCTCCTCCTATTTTTCAGACCGTTTCATGCTCCTCATATTTTTGACACCTTTTGAAGCTCCTCATATTTTTCACACATTTTCAGGCTCTTCATGTTTTTGAACACCGCTTCATGCTAATCCTATTTTTCAAACCATATCATGCTCCTCATATTTTTCACACCTTTTGAAGCTCTTCATATATTTCACACCTTTTCAGGCTCTTCATGTTTTTGAACACCACTTCATGCTCCTTCTCTTTTTCAGAGAGTTTTATGCTCCTCATGTATTTCACACCTTTTGAAGCTCTTCATATTTTTCACACCTTTTCAGGCTCTTCATGTTTTTCAACACTGCTTCATGCTGCTCATATTTTTCAGACCGTTTCATGCTCCTCATATTTTTGACACCTTTTGAAGCTCTTCATATTTTTCACACCTTTTAAGGCTCTTCATGTTTTTCAACACCGCTTCATGCTCCTCCAATTTTTCAGACCGTTTCATGCTCCTCATATTTTTGACACCTTTTGAAGCTCTTCATATTTTTCACACATTTTCAGGCTCTTCATGTTTTTCAACACCGCTTCATGCTCCTCCGATTTTTCAGACCGTTTCATGCTCCTCATATTTTTCACACCTTTTGAAGCCTTTCATATTTTTCACAACTTTTTAGGCTCTTCATGTTTTTGAACATCGCTTCATGCTCCTCCTATTTTTCAGATTGTTTCATGCTCATCTCATTTTTGACACCTTTTGAAGCTTTTCATATTTTTCACAACTTTTCAGGCTCTTCATGTTTTTGAACGCAGCTTCATGCTCCTCCTATTTTTCAGACCGTATCATGCTCCTCATATTTTTCACACCTTTTGAAGCTCTTCATATTTTTCACACGTTTTCAGTCTATTCATGTTTTTGAACACCATTTCAGGCTCCTCCTATTTTTCAGAGAGTTTCATGCTCCTCATGTATTTCACACCTTTTGAAGCTCTTCAAATTTTTCACACCTTTTCAGGCCCTTCATGTTTTTCAACACCGCTTCATGATCCTCCTATTTTTCGGACCGTTTCATGCTCCTCATATTTTTGACACCTTTTGAAGCTCTTCATATTTTTCACACCTTTTCAGGCTCTTCATGTTTTTCAACACCGCTTCATGATCCTCCTATTTTTCGGACCGTTTCATGCTCCTCATATTTTTGACACCTTTTGAAGCTCTTCATATTTTTCACACCTTTTCAGGCTCTTCATGTTTTTCAACAACACTTCATGCTCCTCGTATATTTCAGACGGTTTCATTCTCCTCATATTTTTGACACCTTTTGAAGCTCTGCATATATTTCACACCTTTTCAGGCTCTTCATGATTTTCAACACCACTTCATGCTCCTCCTATTTTTCAGACCGTTTCATGCTCATCTCATTTTTGACATCTTTTGAACCTCTTCATATTTTTCACACCTTTTGAAGCTCTTCATAATTTTCATATTTTTGAAGCTCTTCATATTTTTCACACTTTTTCAGCCTCTTCATGTTTTTCAACATCTCTTCAGGCTCCTCCTATTTTTCAGACCCTTTCATGCTAATCTAATTTTTGACACTTTTTGAAGCTCTTCATACTTTTCGCACCTTTTAAGTCTCTGCATGTTTTTGAACACCTTTTCATGCTCCTCATGTATTTCACTCCTTTTGAAGCTCTTCATATTTTGCACACATTTTCAGGCTCTTCATGTTTTTGAACACCGCTTCAGCCTCCTCCTATTTTTAAGAGGGTTTCATGCTCGTCATATTTTTGACACATTTTGAAGCTCTTCATATATTTCACACCTTTTCAGGCTCTTCATGTTTTTGAACACCGCTTCATCCTCCTCCTATTTTTAAGAGGGTTTCATGCTCCTCATATTTTTGACACCATTTGAAGCTCTTCATATTTTTCACACCTTTTCAGGCTCTTCATGTTTTTGAACACCACTTCATGCTCCTCCTATTTTTCAGACCGTTTCATGCTCCTCATATTTTTGTCACCTTTTGAAGCTTTCATATTTTTCACACCTTTTAAGGCTCTTCATGTTTTTCAACACCGCTTCATGCTCCTCCAATTTTTCAGACCGTTTCATGCTCCTCATATTTTTGACACCTTTTGAAGCTCTTCATATTTTTCACACATTTTCAGGCTCTTCATGTTTTTCAACACCGCTTCATGCTCCTCCGATTTTTCAGACCGTTTCATGCTCCTCATATTTTTCACACCTTTTGAAGCCTTTCATATTTTTCACAACTTTTTAGGCTCTTCATGTTTTTGAACATCGCTTCATGCTCCTCCTATTTTTCAGATTGTTTCATGCTCATCTCATTTTTGACACCTTTTGAAGCTTTTCATATTTTTCACAACT
The DNA here is from genome assembly GCF_033118175.1 of Dama dama. Classification (NCBI taxonomy): domain Eukaryota; kingdom Metazoa; phylum Chordata; class Mammalia; order Artiodactyla; family Cervidae; genus Dama; species Dama dama. The sequence continues at coordinate 1,981,186 of NW_026870965.1, read as the reverse complement.
TTTCAGGCTCTTCATGTTTTTGAATGCAGCTTCATGCTCCTCCTATTTTTCAGACCGTATCATGCTCCTCATATTTTTCACACCTTTTGAAGCTCTTCATATTTTTCACACGTTTTCAGTCTATTCATGTTTTTGAACACCATTTCAGGCTCCTCCTATTTTTCAGAGAGTTTCATGCTCCTCATGTATTTCACACCTTTTGAAGCTCTTCAAATTTTTCACACCTTTTCAGGCCCTTCATGTTTTTCAACACCGCTTCATGATCCTCCTATTTTTCGGACCGTTTCATGCTCCTCATATTTTTGACACCTTTTGAAGCTCTTCATATTTTTCACACCTTTTCAGGCTCTTCATGTTTTTCAACACCGCTTCATGATCCTCCTATTTTTCGGACCGTTTCATGCTCCTCATATTTTTGACACCTTTTGAAGCTCTTCATATTTTTCACACCTTTTCAGGCTCTTCATGTTTTTCAACAACACTTCATGCTCCTCGTATATTTCAGACGGTTTCATTCTCCTCATATTTTTGACACCTTTTGAAGCTCTGCATATATTTCACACCTTTTCAGGCTCTTCATGATTTTCAACACCACTTCATGCTCCTCCTATTTTTCAGACCGTTTCATGCTCATCTCATTTTTGACATCTTTTGAACCTCTTCATATTTTTCACACCTTTTGAAGCTCTTCATAATTTTCATATTTTTGAAGCTCTTCATATTTTTCACACTTTTTCAGCCTCTTCATGTTTTTCAACATCTCTTCAGGCTCCTCCTATTTTTCAGACCCTTTCATGCTAATCTAATTTTTGACACTTTTTGAAGCTCTTCATACTTTTCGCACCTTTTAAGTCTCTGCATGTTTTTGAACACCTTTTCATGCTCCTCATGTATTTCACTCCTTTTGAAGCTCTTCATATTTTGCACACATTTTCAGGCTCTTCATGTTTTTGAACACCGCTTCAGCCTCCTCCTATTTTTAAGAGGGTTTCATGTTCTTCATATTTTTGACACATTTTGAAGCTCTTCATATATTTCACACCTTTTCAGGCTCTTCATGTTTTTGAACACCGCTTCATCCTCCTCCTATTTTTAAGAGGGTTTCATGCTCCTCATATTTTTGACACCATTTGAAGCTCTTCATATTTTTCACACCTTTTCAGGCTCTTCATGTTTTTGAACACCACTTCATACTCCTCCTATTTTTCAGACCGTTTCATGCTCCTCATATTTTTGTCACCTTTTGAAGCTTTCATATTTTTCACACCTTTTAAGGCTCTTCATGTTTTTCAACACCGCTTCATGCTCCTCCAATTTTTCAGACCGTTTCATGCTCCTCATATTTTTGACACCTTTTGAAGCTCTTCATATTTTTCACACATTTTCAGGCTCTTCATGTTTTTCAACACCGCTTCATGCTCCTCCGATTTTTCAGACCGTTTCATGCTCCTCATATTTTTCACACCTTTTGAAGCCTTTCATATTTTTCACAACTTTTTAGGCTCTTCATGTTTTTGAACATCGCTTCATGCTCCTCCTATTTTTCAGATTGTTTCATGCTCATCTCATTTTTGACACCTTTTGAAGCTTTTCATATTTTTCACAACTTTTCAGGCTCTTCATGTTTTTGAACGCAGCTTCATGCTCCTCCTATTTTTCAGACCGTATCATGCTCCTCATATTTTTCACACCTTTTGAAGCTCTTCATATTTTTCACACGTTTTCAGTCTATTCATGTTTTTGAACACCATTTCAGGCTCCTCCTATTTTTCAGAGAGTTTCATGCTCCTCATGTATTTCACACCTTTTGAAGCTCTTCAAATTTTTCACACCTTTTCAGGCCCTTCATGTTTTTCAACACCGCTTCATGATCCTCCTATTTTTCGGACCGTTTCATGCTCCTCATATTTTTGACACCTTTTGAAGCTCTTCATATTTTTCACACCTTTTCAGGCTCTTCATGTTTTTCAACACCGCTTCATGATCCTCCTATTTTTCGGACCGTTTCATGCTCCTCATATTTTTGACACCTTTTGAAGCTCTTCATATTTTTCACACCTTTTCAGGCTCTTCATGTTTTTCAACAACACTTCATGCTCCTCGTATATTTCAGACGGTTTCATTCTCCTCATATTTTTGACACCTTTTGAAGCTCTGCATATATTTCACACCTTTTCAGGCTCTTCATGATTTTCAACACCACTTCATGCTCCTCCTATTTTTCAGACCGTTTCATGCTCATCTCATTTTTGACATCTTTTGAACCTCTTCATATTTTTCACACCTTTTGAAGCTCTTCATAATTTTCATATTTTTGAAGCTCTTCATATTTTTCACACTTTTTCAGCCTCTTCATGTTTTTCAACATCTCTTCAGGCTCCTCCTATTTTTCAGACCCTTTCATGCTAATCTAATTTTTGACACTTTTTGAAGCTCTTCATACTTTTCGCACCTTTTAAGTCTCTGCATGTTTTTGAACACCTTTTCATGCTCCTCATGTATTTCACTCCTTTTGAAGCTCTTCATATTTTGCACACATTTTCAGGCTCTTCATGTTTTTGAACACCGCTTCAGCCTCCTCCTATTTTTAAGAGTGTTTCATGCTCGTCATATTTTTGACACATTTTGAAGCTCTTCATATATTTCACACCTTTTCAGGCTCTTCATGTTTTTGAACACCGCTTCATCCTCCTCCTATTTTTAAGAGGGTTTCATGCTCCTCATATTTTTGACACCATTTGAAGCTCTTCATATTTTTCACACCTTTTCAGGCTCTTCATGTTTTTGAACACCACTTCATGCTCCTCCTATTTTTCAGACCGTTTCATGCTCCTCATATTTTTGTCACCTTTTGAAGCTTTCATATTTTTCACACCTTTTCAAGCTCTTCATGTTTTTCAACACCACTTCATGCTCCTCCTTTTTTGCAGACAGTTTCATGCTACTCATATATTTGACACCTTTTGAAGCTCTTCATATTTCTCACACCTTTTCAGGCTTTTCATGTTTTTCAACACCGCTTCATGCACCTCCGATTTTTCAGACCGTTTCATGCTCCCCATATTTTTGACACCTTTTGAAGCTCTTCATATTTCTCAAACCTTTTCAGGCTCTTCAAGTTTTTCAACACCGCTTAATGCACCTCCTATTTTTCAGACCGTTTCATGCTCATCTCATTTTTGACACCTTTGAAGCTTTTCATATTTTTCACATATTTTCAGGCTCTTCATGTTTTTGAACACCGCTTCATGCTAATCCTATTTTTCAAACCATATCATGCTCCTCATGTTTTTCACACCTTTTGAAGCTCTTCATATTTTTCACACCTTTTCAGGCTATTCATGTTTTTCAACACCGCTTCATGAACCTCCTATTTTTCGGACCGATTCATGCACCTCATATTTTTGACACATTTTGAAGCTCTTCATATTTTTCACACCTTTTCAGGCTCTTCATGGTTTTCAACACAACTTCATGCTCCTCGTATTTTTGAGACCGTTACATGCTCCTCATATTTTTGACACCTTTTGAAGCTCTGCATATTTTTCACACCTTTTCAGGCTCTTCCTGATTTTCAACACCACTTCATGCTCCTCCTATTTTTCAGACCGTTTCATGCTCATCTCATTTTTGACATCTTTTGAAGCTCTTCATATTTTTTACACCTTTTGAACCTCTTCATAATTTTCATATTTTTGAAGCTCTTCATATTTTTCACACTTTTTTAGGTTCTTCATGTTTTTCAACACCACTTCAGGCTCCTCCTATTTTTCAGACCCTTTCATGCTAATCTAATTTTTGACACTTTTTGAAGCTCTTCATATTTTTCACACCTTTTCAGTCTCTGCATGTTTTTGAACACCGTTTCATGCTCCTCATATATTTCACACCCTTTGAAGCTCTTCATATTTTGCACACCTTTTGAGGCTCTTCATGTTTTTGAACACCGCTTCATCCTCCTCCTATTTTTAAGAGGGTTTCATGCTCGTCATATTTTTGACATATTTTGAAGCTCTTCATAATTTTCACACCTTTTCAGGCTCTTCATGTTTTTGAACACCGCTTCATGCTCGTCCTATTTTTCAAACCGTTTCATGCTCCTCATATTTTTGACACCATTTGAAGCTCTTCATATTTTTCACACCTTTCATTCTCTTTATTTTTTTCAACACCACTTCATGCTCCTCCTATTTTTCAGACCGTTTCTTTCAGATCTCCTTTTTGACACCTTTTGAAGCTCTTCATATTTTTCAAACCTTTTGAAGCTCTTCGTATTTTTCACACGTTTTCAGGCTCTTCATGTTTTTCAACACCGCTTCATGCTCCTCCTATTTTTCAGAATGTTTCATGTTCCTCATATTTTTGACACATTTTGAAGCTCTTCATATTTTTCACACCTTTTCAGGCTCTTCATGTTTTTCAACACCGCTTCATGCTCCTCCTATTTTTCAGACCTTTTCATGCTCCTCATATTTTTGACACCTTTTGAAGCTTTTCATATTTCTCTCTCATTTTCAGGCTCTTCATGTTTTTGAACATCACTTCATGCTCCTCCTATTTTTCAGACCATTTCATGCAGATCTCATTTTTGACACCTTTTGAAGCTCTTCTTATTTTCAAAACTTTTGAAGCTCTTCATATTTTTCACACCTTTTCAGGCTCTTCATGTTTTTCAACACCGCTTGATGCTCCTCCTATTTTTCAGAATGTTTCATGCTCCTCATATTTTTGACATCTTTTGAAGCTCTTCATATTTTTCACACATTTTCAGGCTCTTTATGTTTTTGAACACCGCTTCATGGTCCTCCTAATTTTCAGAACTTTTCATGCTCCTCATATAATTCACACCTTTTAAAGCTCTTCATATTTTTCACACCTTTTCAGGCTCTTCATGTTTTTCAACACCGTTTCATGCTCCTCCTATTTTTCAGACCGTTTCATGCTCCTCATAATTTTGACACCTTTTGAAGCTCTTCATATTTTTCACACCTTTTGAAGCTGTTCATATATTTCACACCTTTTCAGGCTCTTGATGTTTTTCAACACCACTTCATGCTCCTCCTATTTTTCAGACCGTTTCATGCTCATCTCATTTTTGACACCTTTTGAAGCTCTTCATGTTTTTCACATCTTTTGAAGCTCTTCATATTTTTCATAACTTTTCAGGCTCTTTATGATTTTCAACAGCGCTTCATGCTCCTCCTATTTTTCAGACCATTTCATGCTCCTCATAATTTTGACACCGTTTGAAGCTTTCATATTTTTAACACCTTTTCAGGCTCTTCATCTTTTTCAACACCACTTCATGCTCCTCCTTTTTTGCAGACCATTTCATGCTACTGATATTTTTAACACCTTTTGAAGCTCTTCATATTTCTCACACCTTTTCAGGCTCTTCATGTTTTTCAACAACGCTTCATGCTCTTCCGATTTTTCAGACCGTTTCATGCTCCTCATATTTTTGACACCTTTTGAAGCTCCTCATATTTTTCACACCTTTTCAGGCTCTTCATGTTTTTGAACACCGCTTCATGCTCCTCCTATTTTTCAGACCGTTTCAGGCTCCTCATATTTTTGACACCTTTTGAAGCTCTTCATATTTTTCACAACTTTTCTGGCTCTTCATGTTTTTCAACACCGCTTCATGGACGTCCTATTTTTCAGACTGTTTCATGCTCATCTCATTTTTGACACCTTTTGAAGTTTTTCATATTTTTCACAACTTTTCAGGCTCTTCATGTTTTTGAACACCGCTTCATGCTAATCCTATTTTTCAAACCATATCATGCTCTTCATATTTTTCACACCTTTTCAGGCTCTTCATGTTTTTGAACACCACTTCATGCTCCTTCTCTTTTTCAGAGAGTTTTATGCTCCTCATGTATTTCACACCTTTTGAAGCTCTTCATATTTTTCACACCTTTTCAGGCTCTTCATGTTTCTCAACACCGCTTCATGCTGCTCATATTTTTCAGACCGTTTCATGCTCCTCATATTTTTGACACCTTTTGAATCTCTTCATATTTTTCACACTTTTTAAGGCTCTTCATGTTTTTCAACACCGCTTCATGCTCCTCCAATTTTTCAGACCGTTTCATGCTCCTCATATTTTTGACACCTTTTGAAGCTCTTCATATTTTTCACACATTTTCAGGCTCTTCATGTTTTTCAACACCGCTTCATGCTCCTCCGATTTTTCAGACCGTTTCATGCTCCTCATATTTTTCACACCTTTTGAAGCCTTTCATATTTTTCACAACTTTTTAGGCTCTTCATATTTTTGAACATCGCTTCATGCTCCTCCTATTTTTCAGACCGTTTCATGCTCATCTCATTTTTGACACCTTTTGAAGCTTTTCATATTTTTCACAACTTTTCAGGCTCTTCATGTTTTTGAACACAGCTTCATGCTCCTCCTATTTTTCAGACCGTATCATGCTCCTCATATTTTTCACACCTTTTGAAGCTCTTCATATTTTTCACACCTTTTCAGTCTATTCATGTTTTTGAACACCATTTCAGGCTCCTCCTATTTTTCAGAGAGTTTCATGCTCCTCATGTATTTCACACCTTTTGAAGCTCTTCATATTTTTCACACCTTTTCAGGCCCTTCATGTTTTTCCACACCACTTGATGCTCCTCCTATTTTTCAGACCGTATCGTGTTCCTCATATTTTTGACAGCTTTTGAAGCTCTTCATATTTTTCACACCTTTTCAGGTTCTTCATGTTTTTCAACACCGCTTCATGTTCCTCATCTTTTTCAGACCGTTTCATGCTCCTCATATTTTTCACACCTTTTGAGGCTCTTCATGTTTTTGATCACCGTTTCATGATCCTCCTAATTTTCAGGCCGTTTCATGCTCCTCATATTTTTGACACCTTTTGAAGCTCTTCATATTTTTCACACCTTTTCAGGCTCTTCATGTTTTTCAACACCGCTTCATGATCCTCCTATTTTTCGGACCGTTTCATGCAGATCTCATTTTTGACACCTTTTGAAGCTCTTCTTATTTTTCAAAACTTTTGAAGCTCTTCATATTTTTCACACATTTTCAGGCTCTTTATGTTTTTGAACACCGCTTCATGGTCCTCCTAATTTTCAGAACTTTTCATGCTCCTCATATAATTCACACCTTTTGAAGCTCTTCATATTTTTCACACCTTTTCAGGCTCTTCATGTTTTTCAACACCATTTCATGCTCCTCCTATTTTTCAGACCGTTTCATGCTCCTCATAATTTTGACACCTTTTGAAGCTCTTCATATTTTTCACACCTTTTGAAGCTGTTCATATATTTCACACCTTTTCAGGCTCTTGATGTTTTTCAACACCACTTCATGCTCCTCCTATTTTTCACACCCTTTCATGCTAATCTAATTTTTGACAGCTTTTGAAGCTCTTCATATTTCTCAAACCTTTTGAAGGTCTTCATATTTTTCACACCTTTTCAGGCTGTTCATGTTTTTGAACACCGCTTATGCTCGTCCTATTTTTCAGACCGTTTCATGCTCCTCGTATTTTTGACACCTTTTTAAGCTCTTCATATTTTTCACACCTTTTCAGGCTCTTCATGTTTTTCAACACCGCTTCATGATCCTCCTATTTTTCGGACCGTTTCATGCTCCTCATATTTTTGACACCTTTTGAAGCTCTTCATATTTTTCACACCTTTTCAGGCTCTTCATGTTTTTCAACAACACTTCATGCTCCTCGTATATTTCAGACGGTTTCATTCTCCTCATATTTTTGACACCTTTTGAAGCTCTGCATATATTTCACACCTTTTCAGGCTCTTCATGATTTTCAACACCACTTCATGCTCCTCCTATTTTTCAGACCGTTTCATGCTCATCTCATTTTTGACATCTTTTGAACCTCTTCATATTTTTCACACCTTTTGAAGCTCTTCATAATTTTCATATTTTTGAAGCTCTTCATATTTTTCACACTTTTTCAGCCTCTTCATGTTTTTCAACATCTCTTCAGGCTCCTCCTATTTTTCAGACCCTTTCATGCTAATCTAATTTTTGACACTTTTTGAAGCTCTTCATACTTTTCGCACCTTTTAAGTCTCTGCATGTTTTTGAACACCTTTTCATGCTCCTCATGTATTTCACTCCTTTTCAAGCTCTTCATATTTTGCACACATTTTCAGGCTCTTCATGTTTTTGAACACCGCTTCAGCCTCCTCCTATTTTTAAGAGGGTTTCATGCTCGTCATATTTTTGACACATTTTGAAGCTCTTCATATATTTCACACCTTTTCAGGCTCTTCATGTTTTTCAACAACGCTTCATCCTCCTCCTATTTTTAAGAGGGTTTCATGCTCGTCATATTTTTGACACATTTTGAAGCTCTTCATATTTTTCACACCTTTTCAGGCTCTTCATGTTTTTGAACACCACTTCATGCTCCTCCTATTTTTCAGACCGTTTCATGCTCCTCATATTTTTGTCACCTTTTGAAGTTTTCATATTTTTCACACCTTTTCAAGCTCTTCATGTTTTTCAACACCACTTCATGCTCCTCCTTTTTTGCAGACAGTTTCATGCTACTCATATATTTGACACCTTTTGAAGCTCTTCATATTTCTCACACCTTTTCAGGCTTTTCATGTTTTTCAACACCGCTTCATGCACCTCCGATATTTCAGACCGTTTCATGCTCCCCATATTTTTGACACCTTTTGAAGCTCTTCATATTTCTCAAACCTTTTCAGGCTCTTCAAGTTTTTCAACACCGCTTAATGCACCTCCTATTTTTCAGACCGTTTCATGCTCATCTCATTTTTGACACCTTTTGAAGCTTTTCATATTTTTCACATATTTTCAGGCTCTTCATGTTTTTGAACACCGCTTCATACTAATCCTATTTTTCAAACCATATCATGCTCCTCATGTTTTTCACACCTTTTGAAGCTCTTCATATTTTTCACACCTTTTCAGGCTCTTCATGTTTTTCAACACCGCTTCATGAACCTCCTATTTTTTGGACCGATTCATGCACCTCATATTTTTGACACATTTTGAAGCTCTGCATATTTTTCACACCTTTTCAGGCTCTTCCTGATTTTCAACACCACTTCATGCTCCTCCTATTTTTTAGCCCGTTTCATGTTCATCTCATTTTTGACATCTTTTGAAGCTCTTCATATTTTTTACACCTTTTGAAGCTCTTCATAATTTTCATATTTTTGAAGCTCTTCATATTTTTCACACTTTTTCAGGTTCTTCACGTTTTTCAACACCACTTCAGGCTCCTCCTATTTTTCAGACCCTTTCATTCTAATCTAATTTTTGACACTTTTTGAAGCTCTTCATATGTTTCACACCTTTTCAGTCTCTGCATGTTTTTGAACACCGTTTCATGCTCCTCATATATTTCACACCCTTTGAAGCTCTTCATATTTTGCACACCTTTTGAGGCTCTTCATGTTTTTGAACACCGCTTCATCCTCCTCCTATTTTTAAGAGGGTTTCATGCTCGTCATATTTTTGACATATTTTGAAGCTCTTCATATTTTTCACACCTTTTGAATCTCTTCATATTTCTCAAACGTTTTCAGGCTCTTCATGTTTTTGAACACCGCTTCATGCTCGTCCTATTTTTCAAACCGTTTCATGCTCCTCATATTTTTGACACCATTTGAAGCTCTTCATATTTTTCACACCTTTTCATTCTCTTTATTTTTTTCAACACCACTTCATGCTCCTCCTATTTTTCAGACCGTTTCTTTCAGATCTCCTTTTTGACACCTTTTGAAGCTCTTCATATTTTTCAAACCTTTTGAAGCTCTTCGTATTTTTCACACGTTTTCAGGCTCTTCATGTTTTTCAACACCGCTTCATGCTCCTCCTATTTTTCAGAATGTTTCATGTTCCTCATATTTTTGACACCTTTTGAAGCTCTTCATATTTTTCACACGTTTTCAGGCTCTTCATGTTTTTCAACACTGCTTCATCCTCCTCCTATTTTTCAGAATGTTTCATGCTCCTCATATTTTTGACACCTTTTGAAGCTCTTCATATTTTTCACACATTTTCAGGCTCTTTATGTTTTTGAACACCGATTCATGGTCCTCCTAATTTTCAGAACTTTTCATGCTCCTCATATAATTCACACCTTTTAAAGCTCTTCATATTTTTCACAAATTTTCAGGCTCTTCATGTTTTTCAACACCGTTACATGCTCCTCCTATTTTTCAGACCGTTTCATGCTCCTCATAATTTTGACACCTTTTGAAGCTCTTCATATTTTTCACACCTTTTGAAGCTGTTCATATATATCACACCTTTTCAGGCTCTTGATGTTTTTCAACACCACTTCATGCTCCTCCTAATTTTCACACCCTTTCAGGCTAATCTCATTTTTGACATCTTTTGAAGCTCTTCATATTTTTCACACCTTTTGAAGCTCTTCATAATTTTCATATTTTTGAAGCTCTTCATATTTTTCACACTTTTTCAGCCTCTTCATGTTTTTCAACACCTCTTCATGCTCTTCCTATTTTACAGACCCTTTCATGCTAATCTAATTTTTGACAGTTTTTGAAGCTCATCATACTTTTCGCACCTTTTAAGTCTCTGCATGTTTTTGAACACCTTTTCATGCTCCTCAGGTATTTCACTCCTTTTGAAGCTCTTCATATTTTGCACACATTTTCAGGCTCTTCATGTTTTTGAACACCGCTTCATCGTCCTCCTATTTAAGAGGGTTTCATGCTCGTCATATTTTTGACACATTTTGAAGCTCTTCATATTTTTCACACCTTTTCAGGCTCTTCATGTTTTTGAACACCACTTCATGCTCCTCCTATTTTTCAGACCGTTTCATGCTCCTCATATTTTTGTCACCTTTTGAAGCTTTCATATTTTTCACACCTTTTCAAGCTCTTCATGTTTTTCAACACCACTTCATGCTCCTCCTTTTTTGCAGACCGTTTCATGCTACTCATATATTTGACACCTTTTGAAGCTCTTCATATTTCTCACACATTTTCAGGCTCTTCATGTTTTTCAACACCGCTTTATGCACCTCTGATTTTTCAGACCGTTTCATGCTACTCATATATTTGACACCTTTTGAAGCTCTTCATATTTCTCAAACCTTTTCAGGCTCTTCATGTTTTTCAACACCGCTTCATGCACCTCTGATTTTTCAGACCGTTTCATGCTACTCATATATTTGACACCTTTTGAAGCTCTTCATATTTCTCAAACCTTTTCAGGCTCTTCATGTTTTTCAACACCGCTTAATGCACCTCTGATTTTTCAGACCGTTTCATGCTACTCATATATTTGACACCTTTTGAAGCTCTTCATATTTCTCACACATTTTCAGGCTCTTCATGTTTTTCAACACCGCTTCATGCTCCTCCTATTTTTCGGACCGTTTCATGCTCCACATATTTTTGACACCTTTTGAAGCTCTTCGTATAATTCACACCTTTTCAGGCTCTTCATTTTTTTCAACACCACTTCATGCTCCTCCTATTTTTCAGACCATTTCATGCAGATCTCATTTTTGACACATTTTGAAGCTCTTCTTATTTTTCAAAACTTTTGAAGCTCTTCATATTTTTCACACGTTTTCAGGCTCTTCATGTTTTTCAACACGGCTTCATGCTCCTCCTATTTTTCAGACGGTTTTATGCTCATCTCATTTTTGACACCTTTTGAATCTCTTCATATTTTTCACATCTTTTGAAGCTGTTCATATTTTTCACACTTTTTCAGGCTCTGCATGTTTTTCAACAACCTTTTTTGCTCCTCCTATTTTTCAGACGGTTTCATGCTCATCTCATTTTTGACACCCTTTGAAGCTCTTCATATTTTTCACACCTTTTGATGCTCTTCTTATTTTTCACGTTTTTGAAGCTCTTCATATTTTTCACACGTTTTCAGCCTCTTCATGTTTTTCAACACCGCTTCTTGCTCCTGCTATTTTTCAGACCGTTTCATACTCCTCATATTTTTGACAAGTTTTGAGGCTCTTCATATTTTTCACACCTTTTCAGGCTCTTCATTTTTTCAACACCACTTCATGCTCCACCTATTTTTCAGACCGTTTCATGTTCATCTACTTTTTGACACCTTTTGAAGCTCTTCATATTTTTTACACCTTTTAAGCTCTTCACATTTTTCACACCTTTTCAGGCTCTTCATGTTTTGAACACCGTTTCTTGCTCCTCCTATTATTCAGACCGTTTCATGATCCTCATATATTTGACACCTCTTGAAGCTCTTCATATTTTTCCCACCTTTTCAGGCTCTTCAAGTTTTTCTACACCGCTTCATGCTCCTCCGATTTTTCAGACCGTTTCATGCTCATCTCATTTTTGACATCTTTTGAAGCACTTCGTATTTTTCACACCTTTTGAAGCTCTTCTTATTTTTCATATTTTTGAACCACTTCATGTTTTTCACACCTTTTCAGGCTCTTCAAGATTTTCAACACCGCTTCATGCTCCTCCGATTTTTCAGACCGTTTCATGCTCATCTAATTTTTGACACCTTTTGAAGCTCTTCATATTTTTCACACCTTTTCAGGCTCTTCATATTTTTCAACACAACTTCATGCATCTCCTATTTTTCGGACCATTTCATGCTCCTTATATTTTTCAAACCTTTTGAAACTCTTCATATTTTTCACACCTTTTCAGGCTCTTCATTTGTTTAAACACCGTTTCATGCTCCTTCTATTATTCAGACCGTTTCATGCTCCTCCTGTTTTTCAGACCCATTCATGCTCATCTCATTTTGACACCTTTTGAAGCTCTTCATATTTTCACACCTTTTGAAGCTCTTCATATTTTTCAAACCTTTTTCGGCTCTTCATGATTTTTAAAACCGCTTCATGCTCCTCCTATTTTTCACACCGTTTCATGCTCATCTCATTTTTGACACCCTTTGAAGCTCTTCATATTTTTCACACGTTTTCAGCCTCTTCATGTTTTTCAACACCGCTTCTTGCTCCTGCTATTTTTCAGACCGTTTCATACTCCTCATATTTTTGACACTTTTTGAGGCTCTTCATATTTTTCACAAATTTTCAGGCTCTTCATGTTTTTGAACACCGCTTCATGCTCCTCCTATTTTTCAGACCGTTTCATGCTCCTCATGTATTTCACACCTTTTGAACCTCTTCGTATTTCGCACACATTTTCAGGCTCTTCATGTTTTTCACAACCACTTCATGCTCCTCCTATTTTTCAGATCGTTTCATGCACATCTCATTTTTTACACCTTTTGAAGCTCTTCATATATTTCACACCTTTTCAGGCTCTTCATGTTTTTGAACACCGTTTCATGCTCCTCCTATTTTTCAGACCGTTTCATGCTCCTCATATTTTTGACACCTTTTGAAGCTCTTCATATTTCTCAAACCTTTTCAGGCTCTTCATGTTTTTCAACACCGCTTAATGCACCTCCTATTTTTCAGACCGTTTCATGCTCATCTCATTTTTGACACCTTTTGAAGCTCTTCATATTTCTCAAACCTTTTCAGGCTCTTCATGTTTTTCAACACAACTTCATTCATCTCCTATTTTTCGGACCGTATCATGCTCCTCATGTTTTTCAAACCTTTTGAAGCTCTTCATATTTTTCACACCTTTTCAGGCTCTTGATTTGTTTGAACACCGTTTCATGCTCTTCCTATTTTTCAGACCGTTTCATGCTCCTGATATTTTTAACACCTTTTGAAGCTCTTCATATTTTTCACATCTTTTGATGTTCTTCATATTTTTCACACCTTTTCAGGCTCTTCATATTTTTGAACACCGTTTCATAATCCTCCTATTTTTCAGACCGTTTCATGCTCCTCATATTTTTGACACCTTTTGAAGCTCTTCATTATTTTAACAAATTTTCAGGCTCTTCCTGTTTTTGAACACCGCTTCATGTTACTCCTATTTTTCAGACCGTTTAATGCTCCTCATATTTTTGACACCTTTTGTAGCTCTTCAAATTTTTCACACATTTTCAGGCTCTTCATGTTTTTCAACACTACTTCATGCTGCTCCTAATTTTCAGAACTTTTCATGCTCCTCATATATTTGACAACTTTTGAAGCTCTTCATATTTTTCACATCTTTTCAGGCTCTTCATGTTTTTCAACACCGCTTCATGCTCCTCGTATTTTTCAGAGAGTTTCATGCTCCTCATATTTTTGACACCTTTTGAAGCACTTCATATTTTTCACACCTTTTCAGCTCTTCATGTTTTGAACACCGTTTCATGCTCCTATTTTTCAGACCGTTTCATTCTCCTATATTTTTGACAGCTTTTGAAGCTCTTCATATTTTTCTCACCTTTTCAAGCTCTTCATTCTTTTCAACACCGCTTCATGCTCCTCCTATTTTTCAGCCCGTTTCATGCTCCTCATAGTTTTGACACCTTTTGAAGCTCTTCATATTTTTCACACCTTTTCAGCTCTTCATGTTTTGAAGACAGCTTTATGCTCCTCCTAATTTTCAGACCGTTTCATGCTCCTCATGTATTTCACACATTTTGAAGCTCTTCATATTTTTCACAACTTTTGAAGCTCTTCATATATTTCACACCTTTTCAGGCTCTTCAAGTTTTTCAACACAACTTCATGCTCCTCCTATTTTTCAGACCGTTTCATGCTCCTCTTAATTTTGACACCTTTTGAAGCTCTTCATATTTTTCACACCTTTTCAGGCTCTTCATGTTTTTGAACACCGCTTCATGCTCCTCCTATTTTTCAGACCATTTCATGCAGATCTCATTTTTGACACCTTTTGAAGCTCTTCTTATTTTTCAAAACTTTTGAAGCTCTTCATATTTTTCACACGTTTTCAGGCTCTTCATGTTTTTGAACACTGCTTCATGCTCCTCCTATTTTTCAGACCGTTTCATGCTCCTCATATTTTTGACATCTTTTGAAGCTCTATATATTTTTCACACCTTTTCAGGCTCTTCATGTTTTTCAACACCGCTTCATGCTCCTCCTATTTTTCAGAATGTTTCATGCTCCTCATATTTTTGACATCTTTTGAAGCTCTGCATATATTTCACACCTTTTCAGGCTCTTCATGATTTTCAACACCACTTCATGCTCCTCCATTTTTCAGACCGTTTCATGCTCATCTCATTTTTGACATGTTTTGATGCTCTTCATATTTTTCACACCTTTTGAAGCTCTTCATAATTTTCATATTTTTGAAGCTCTTCATATTTTTCACACTTTTTCAGCCTCTTCATGTTTTTCAACACCTCTTCAGGCTCCTAATATTTTTCAGACCCTTTCATGCTAATCTAGTTTTTGACACTTTTTGAAGCTCTTCGTACTTTTCGCACCTTTTAAGTCTCTGCATGTTTTTGAACACCTTTTCATGATCCTCATGTATTTCACTCCTTTTGAAGCTCTTCATATTTTGCACACATTTTCAGGCTCTTCATGTTTTTGAACACCGCTTCATCCTCCTCCTATTTTTAAGAGGGTTTCATGCTCGTCATATTTTTTACACATTTTGAAGCTCTTCATATTTTTCACACCTTTTCAGGCTCTTCATGTTTTTGAACACCGCTTCATCCTCCTCCTATTTTTAAGAGGGTTTCATGCTCGTCATATTTTTGACACATTTTGAAGCTCTTCATATTTTTCACACCTTTTCAGGCTCTTCATGTTTTTGAACACCACTTCATGTTCCTCCTATTTTTCAGACCGTTTCATGCTCCTCATATTTTTGTCACCTTTAGAAGCTTTCATATTTTTCACACCTTTTCAAGCTCTTCATGTTTTTCAACACCACTTCATACTCCTCCTTTTTTGCAGAACGTTTCATGCTACTCATATATTTGACACCTTTTGAAGCTCTTCATATTTCTCACACCTTTTCAGGCTCTTCATGTTTTTCAACACCGCTTCATGCACCTCCGATTTTTCAAACCGTTTCATGCTCCTCATATTTTTGACACCTTTTGAAGCTCTTCATATTTCTCAAACCTTTTCAGGCTCTTCATGTTTTTCAACACCGCTTAATGCACCTCCTATTTTTCAGACCGTTGCATGCTCATCTCATTTTTGACACCTTTTGAAGCTTTTCATATTTTTCACATATTTTCAGGCTCTTCATGTTTTTGAACACCGTTTCATGCTAATCCTATTTTTCAAACCATATCATGCTCCTCATGTTTTTCACACCTTTTGAAGCTCTTCATATTTTTCACACCTTTTCAGGCTCTTCATGTTTTTGAACACCACTTCATGCTCCTTCTATTTTTCAGAGAGTTTCATGCTCCTCATGTATTTCACACCTTTTGAAGCTCTTCATATTTCTCAAACCTTTTCAGGCTCTTCATGTTTTTCAACACCGCTTAATGCACCTCCTATTTTTCAGACCGTTTCATGCTCATCTCATTTTTGACACCTTTTGAATCTCTTCATATTTTTCACATCTTTTGAAGCTGTTCATATATTTCACACTTTTTCAGGCTCTGCATGTTTTTCAACAACCTTTTTTGCTCCTCCTATTTTTCAGATGGTTTCATGCTCATCTCATTTTTGACACCTTTTGAAGCTCTTCATATTTTTCACACCTTTTGAAGCTCTTCTTATTTTTCACGTTTTTGAAGCTCTTCATATTTTTCACACGTTTTCAGCCTCTTCATGTTTTTCAACACCGCTTCTTGCTCCTGCTATTTTTCAGACCGTTTCATACTCCTCATATTTTTGACAAGTTTTGAGGCTCTTCATATTTTTCACACCTTTTCAGGCTCTTCATGTTTTTGAACACCGCTTCATGCTCCTCCTGTTTTTCAGACCGTTTCATGCTCCTCATGTATTTCACACCTTTTGAAGCTCTTCATATTTTGCACACCTTTTCAGGCTCTTCATGTTTTTACAACCACTTCATGCTCCTCCTATTTTTCAGATCGTTTCATGCACATCTCATTTTTTACACCTTTTGAGGCTCTTCATATTTTTCACACCTTTTCAGGCTCGTCATGTTTTTGAACACCGTTTCATGCTCCTCCTATTTTTCAGACCGTTTCATGCTACTCATATATTTGACATTTTTTGAGGCTCTTCATATTTTTCACACTTTTTCAGGCTCTTCATGTTTTTGAACACCGCTTCATGATCCTCCTATTTTTCAGACCGTTTCATGCTACTCATATATTTGACATTTTTTGAGGCTCTTCATATTTTTCACACCTTTTCAGGCTCTTCATGTTTTTGAACACTGTTTCATAGTCCTCCTATATTTCAGACGGTTTCATGCACCTCATGTTTTGACACCTTTTGAAGCTCTTCATATTTTTCACACTTTTTCAAGCTCTTCATGTTTTTCAACACCACTTCATGCTCCTCCTATTTTTCAGACGTTTCATGTTCCTCATATTTTTGACACCTTTAGAAACTTTTCATATTTTTCACACTTTTTCAGGCTCTTCATGTTTTTCAACACCGCTTCAGCTCTACCTATATTTCAGACCGTTTCATTCTCCTCATAAATTTGACACATTTTAAAGCTCTTCATATTTCTCACACCTTTTCAGGCTCTTCATGTTTTTCAACAACGCTTCATGCTCCTCCGATTTTTCAGACGGTTTCATGCTCCTCATATTTTTGACACCTTTTGAAGCTCTTCATATTTTTCACACCTTTTCAGGCTCTTCATGTTTTTCAACACCGCTTCATGCACCTCCTATTTTTCCGAACGTTTCATGCTCATCTCATTTTTGACACCTTTTGAACCTTTTCATATTTTTCAAAACTTTTCAGGCTCTTCATGTTTTGAACACCGCTTCATGGTAATCCTATTTTTGAAACCATATCATGCTCCTCATATTTTTCACACATTTTGAAGCTCTTCATATTTTTCAAACCTTTTCAGACTCTTCATGTTTTTGAACACCACTTCATGCACCTTCTATTTTTCAGAGAGTTTCTTTCTCCTCATGTATTTCACACCTTTTGAAGCTCTTCATATTTTTCACACCTTTTCAGGCTCTTCATGTTTTTGAACACTTCTTCATGTTCCTCCTATTTTTCAGACCGTTTCATGCTCCTCACATTTTGACACCTTTTGAAGCTCTTCATATTTTTCACACTTTTTCAAGCTCTTCATGTTTTTCAACACCACTTCATGCTCCTCCTATTTTTCAGACGTTTCATGTTCCTCATATTTTTGACACCTTTAAAAACTTTTCATATTTTTCACACTTTTTCAGGCTCTTCATGTTTTTCAACACCGCTTCAGCTCCTCCTATTTTTCAAACCGTTTCATTCTCCTCATAAATTTGACACATTTTAAAGCTCTTCATATATTTCACACCTTTTCAGGCTCTTCATTTTTTCAACACCACTTCATGCTCCTCCTATTTTTCAGACCGTTTCATGCTCATCTACTTTTTGACACCTTTTGAAGCTCTTCATATTTTTTACACCTTTTAAGCTCTTCACATTTTTCACACCTTTTCAGGCTCTTCATGTTTTGAACACCGTTTCTTACTCCTCCTATTATTCAGACCGTTTCATGATCCTCATATATTTGACACCTCTTGAAGCTCTTCATATTTTTCACACCTTTTCAGGCTCTTCAAGATTTTCAACACCGCTTCATGCTCCTCCGATTTTTCAGACCGTTTCATGCTCATCTCATTTTTGACATCTTTTGAAGCACTTCGTATTTTTCACACCTTTTGAAGCTCTTCCTATTTTTCATATTTTTGAACCACTTCATGTTTTTCACTCCTTTTCAGGCTCTTCAAGATTTTCAACACCGCTTCAGGCTCCTCCTATTTTTCAGACCGTTTCAGGCTCATCTAATTTTTGACACCTGTTGAAGCTCTTCATATTTTTCACACCTTTTCAGGCTCTTCATATTTTTCAACACAACTTCATGCATCTCCTATTTTTCGGACCATTTCATGCTCCTCATATTTTTCAAACCTTTTGAAACTCTTCATATTTTTCACACCTTTTCAGACTCTTCATTTGTTTAAACACCGTTTCATGCTCCTTCTATTATTCAGACCGTTTCATGCTCCTCCTGTTTTTCAGACCCATTCATGCCCATCTCATTTTGACACCTTTTGAAGCTCTTCATATTTTCACACCTTTTGAAGCTCTTCATATTTTTCAAACCTTTTTCGGCTCTTCATGATTTTTAAAACCGCTTCATGCTCCTCCTATTTTTCACACCGTTTCATGCTCATCTCATTTTTGACACCCTTTGAAGCTCTTCATATTTTTCACACGTTTTCAGCCTCTTCATGTTTTTCAACACCGCTTCTTGCTCCTGCTATTTTTCAGACCGTTTCATACTCCTCATATTTTTGACACTTTTTGAGGCTCTTCATATTTTTCACAAATTTTCAGGCTCTTCATGTTTTTGAACACCGCTTCATGCTCCTCCTATTTTTCAGACCGTTTCATGCTCCTCATGTATTTCACACCTTTTGAACCTCTTCGTATTTCGCACACCTTTTCAGGCTCTTCATGTTTTTCACAACCACTTCATGCTCCTCCTATTTTTCAGATCGTTTCATGCACATCACATTTTTTACACCTTTTGAAGCTCTTCATATATTTCACACCTTTTCAGGCTCTTCATGTTTTTGAACACCGTTTCATGTTCCTCCTATTTTTCAGACCGTTTCATGCTCCTCATATTTTTGACACCTTTTGAAGCTCTTCATATTTCTCAAACCTTTTCAGGCTCTTCATGTTTTTCAACACCGCTTAATGCACCTCCTATTTTTCAGACCGTTTCATGCTCATCTCATTTTTGACACCTTTTGAAGCTCTTCATATTTCTCAAACCTTTTCAGGCTCTTCATGTTTTTCAACACAACTTCATGCATCTCCTATTTTTCGAACCGTTTCATGCTCCTCATGTTTTTCAAACCTTTTGAAGCTCTTCATATTTTTCACACCTTTTCAGATTTTTCATTTTTTTCAACACGACTTCATGCTCCTCCTATTTTTCAGACCGTTTCATGCTCATCTCATTTTGACACCTTTTGAAGCTCTTCATGTTTTTCACATCTTTTGAAGCTCTTCATATTTTTCACAACTTTTCAGGCTCTTTATGATTTTCAACTGCCCTTCATGCTCCTCCTATTTTTCGGATCGTTTCATGCTCCTCATATTTTTGACACCTTTTGAAGCTTTCATATTTTTCACACCTTTTCAGGCTCTTCATGTTTTGAACACCACTTCATGCTCCTCCTATTTTTCATAGAGTTTCATGCTCCTCATATTTTTGACACCTTTTGAAGCTCTTCATATTTTTCACACCTTTTGAAGCTCTTAATATATTTCACACCTTTCCAGGCTATTCATGTTTTCAACACCACTTCATGCTACTCCTATTTTTCAGACCGTATCATGCTCCTCATATTTTTGACACCTTGTGAAGCTTTTCATATTTTTCACACCTTTTCAGGTTCTTCATGTTTTTCAAGACGACATCATGCTGCTCGTATTTTTCAGACCGTTTCATGCTCCTCATATTTTTGACACATTTTGAAACTCTTCATATATATCACACCTTTTCAGGCTCTTCATTTTTTGAACACCACTTCATGCTCCTCCTATATTTCAGACCGTGTCATGCTCCTCATATTTTTCACACCTTTTGAAGCTCTTCATATTTTTCACACCTTTTCATGCTCTTCATTTTTTGAACACCACTTCATGCTCCTCCTATTTTTCAGACCGTGTCATGCTCCTCATATTTTTCACTCCTTTTAAAGCTCTTCATATTTTTCACATTTTTGAAGCTCTTCATATTTTTCACACATTTTCAGGCTCTTCATGTTTTTCACCACCGCTTCATGCTCCTTCTATTTTTCAGACCTTTTCATACTCCTCATATTTTTCACACTTTTTGAAGCTCTTCATATTTTTCACATTTTTGAAGCTTTTCATATTTTTCACACCTTTTCAGGCTCTTCATGTTTTTCAAAAACGCTTCTTGCTCCTCCTATTTTTCAGAACCTTTCATGCTCATCTCATTTTGACACTTTTTGAAGCTCTTGATATTTTTCACAGCTTTTGAAGCTCTTCATATTTTTCACAACTTTTCAGGCTCTTCATGTTTTTGATCACCGTTTCATGCTCCTCCTATTTTTCAGACCTTTTCTTGCTCATCTAATTTTTGACACCTTTTGAAGCTCTTCATATTTTTCACAACTTTTAGGCTCTTCATTTTTTTGAACACCGTTTCATGCTCCTCCTATTTTTCAGACTGTTTCATGCTCCTCATAATTTTGACACATTTTGAAGCTCTTCATATTTTTCACACCGTTTCAGGCTCTTCATGTTTTTCAACACCGCTTCATGCTCCTCCTATTTTTCAGACCGTTTCATGCTTCTCATATTATTGACACCTTTTGAAGCTCTTCATATTTTCACATTTTTGAAGCTCTTCATAATTTTACAAGTTTTCAGACTCTTCATGTTTTTCAACACCGCTTCATGCACCTCCTATTTTTCAGAACGTTTCATGCTCATCTCATTTTTGACACCTTTTGAAGCTTTTCATATTTTTCAAAACTTTTCAGGCTCTTCATGTTTTGAACACCACTTCATGATCATCCTATTTTTGAAACCATATCATGCTCCTCATATTTTTCACACATTTTGAGGCTCTTCATATTTTTCAAACCTTTTCAGACTCTTCATGTTTTTGAACACCACTTCATGCTCCTTCTATTTTTCAGAGAGTTTCATTCTCCTCATGTATTTCACACCTTTTGAAGCTCTTCATATTTTTCACACCTTTTCAGGCTCTTCATGTTTTTTAACACCGTTTCATAGTCCTCCTATTTTTCAGACGGTTTCATGCACCTCATAATTTGACACCTTTTGAAGCTCTTCATATTTTTCACACTTTTTCAACCTCTTCATGTTTTTCAACACCACTTCATGCTCCTCCTATTTTTCAGACGTTTCATGTTCCTCATATTTTTGACACCTTTAGAAACTCCTCATATTTTTCACACTTTTTCAGGCTCTTCATGTTTTTCAACACCGCTTCAGCTCCTCCTATTTTTCAGACCGTTTCATTCTCCTCATAAATTTGACACATTTTAAAGCTCTTCATATTTCTCACACCTTTTCAGGCTCTTCATGTTTTTCAACAACGCTTCATGCTCCTCCGATTTTTCAGACCGTTTCATGCTCCTCATATTTTTGACACCTTTTGAAGCTCTTCATATTTTGCACAGCTTTTCAGGCTCTTCATGTTTTTGAACACCGCTTCATGATCCTCCTATATTTCAGACCGTTTCATGCTCCTCATATTTTTGACATCTTTTGAAGCTTTTCATATTTTTCACACCTTTTCAGGCTCTTCATGTTTTTCAATACCACTTCATGCTCCTCCAGGTTTGCAGACCGTTTCATGCTCCTCATATTTTTCACACCTTTTGAAGCTCTTCATATTTTTCACACCTTTTCAGGCTTTTCAAGTTTTTGAACACCGCTTCATGCTCCTCCTATTTTTCAGACCGTTTCATGCTCCTCATATTTTTTACATCTTTTGAATCTCTTCATATTTTTCTCACCTTTTAAGGCTCTTCATGTTTTTGAACACCGCTTCATGCTCCTGCTATATTTCAGACCGTTTCATGCTCCTCATATTTTCGACATCTTTTGAAGCTTTTCATATTTTTCACACCTTTTCAGTCTCTTCATGTTTTTCAAAAACGCTTATTGCTCCTCCTATTTTTCAGACCGTTTCA
This sequence comes from Dama dama, assembly GCF_033118175.1. NCBI lineage: Eukaryota > Metazoa > Chordata > Mammalia > Artiodactyla > Cervidae > Dama > Dama dama. The sequence goes on along the minus strand of NW_026870965.1, from coordinate 1,958,460 downwards.
TGCTCATCTCATTTTTGACACGTTTTGAAGCTCTTCATATTTTTCACAGCTTTTGAAGCTCTTCATATTTTTCACACGTTTTCAGGCTCTTCATGTTTTTCAACACCGCGTCTTGCGACTCCTATTTTTCAGACCGTTTCATGCTCCTCATATTTTTGACACCTTTTGAAGCTCTTCATATTTTTCACACCTTTTCAGGCTTTTCTTGTTTTTCAACACCGCTTCATGCTCCTCCAGGTTTGCAGACCGTTTCATGCTCCTCATATATTTGACACCTTTTGAAGCTATTCATATTTTTCACACCTTTTCAGGCTCTTCATGTTTTTGATATCCGCTTCATGATCCTCCTATATTTCAGACCGTTTCATGCTCCTCATATTTTTGACATCTTTTGAAGCTTTTCATATTATTCACACCTTTTCAGGCTCTTCATGTTTTTGAACACCTTTCATGCTCCTCCTATTTTTCAGACCTTTTCATGCTCCTCATATTTTTGACAGCTTTTGAGGCTCTTCATATTTTTCACACCTTTTGAAGCTCTTCATATATTTCACACCTTTTCAGGCTCTTCATTTTTTCAACACCACTTTATGCTCCTCCTATTTTTCAGACCTTTTCTTGCTCATCTAATTTTTGACACCTTTTGAAGCTCTTCATATTTTTCACACCTTTTGAAGCTCTTCATATTTTTCACACCTTTTCAGGTTCTTCATGTATTTGAACACCGTTTCATGCTCCTCTGATTTTTCAGACCGTTTCACGCTCCTCATATTTTTATCACCTTTTGAAGCTCTTCATATTTTTCACACCTTTTCATGCTCTTCATTTTTTGGACACCACTTCATGCTCCTCCTATTTTTCAGACTGTGTCATGCTCCTCATATTTTTCACACCATATAAAGCTCTTCATATTTTTCAAATTTTTGAAGCTCTTCATATTTCTCACACATTTTCAGGCTCTTCATGTTTTTCACCACCCCTTCATGCTCCTCCTATTTTTCAGACCGTCTCATGCTCCTCATATTTTTGACAACTTTTGAAGCTTTTCATATTTTTCACACTTTGTCAGGTTCTTCAAGTTTTTCAACACCACTTCATGCTCCTCCTTTTTTGCAGACCGTTTCATGCTCCTCATATTTTTGACACCTTTTGAAGCTCTTCATATTTTGCACACCTTTTCAGGCTCTTCATGTTTTTGAACACTGCTTCATGATCCTCCTATTTTTCTGACCTTTTCATGCTCCTCATATTTTTGACAACTTTTGAAGCTCTTCATATTTTTCACAACTTTTCAGGCTTTTCCTGTTTTTGAACACCGCTTCATGCTCCTCCTATTTTTCAGACCGTTTAATGCTCCTCATGTATTTCACACCTTTTGAAGCTCCTCATATTTTTCACACGTTTTCAGGCTCTTCATGTTTTTGAACACCGCTTCATGCTCCTTCTATTTTTCAGACCGTTTCATGCTCCTCATATTTTTGACACCTTTTGAAGCTCTTCATATTTTTCACACATTTTGAAGCTCTTCATATTTTTCAAACCTTTTAAGGCTCTTCATGATTTTGAACACCACTTTATGCTCCTCCTATTATTCAGACCGTTTCATTCTCCTCATTATTTTTGACACCTTTTGAAGCTCTTCATATTTTTGAACAACTTTTGAAGCTCTTCATATTTTTCACACTTTTTCAGGCTCTTCATGTTTTTCCACACCGCTTCATGCTCCTCCTATTTTTCAGGCAGTTTCATGTGCCTCCTCTTTTTGACACCTTTTGAAGGTCTTCATATTTTTCACACCTTTTCAGGATCTTCATGTTTCTCATCACCGTTTCATGCTCCTCCTATTTTAAAGATAATTTCATGCTCCTCATATATTTGAAAACTTTTGAAGCTATTCATATTTTTCACACCTTTTCAGCCTCTTCATGTTTCTCAACAGCACTTCATGCTCCTCCTGTTTTTCACACTGTTTCATGATCCTCATATTTTTGACACCTTTAGAAGCTCTTCATATTTTTCACACCTTTCAGTCTCTTCATGTTTTTCTACACCACTTCATGCTCCTCCTATTTTTCAGACCGTTTCATGCTACTCATATTTTTGACACCTTTTGTAGTTCTTCATATTTTTCACACCTTTTCAGGCTGTTCATGTTTTTCAACACCGCTTCGTGCTCCTCATATTTTTCAGACCATTTCATGCTCCTCATATTTTTGACACCTTCTGAACCTCTTCATATTTTTCACACCTTTTCATGCTCTACATGTTTTTCAACACCGCTTCATGCTCCTCCTATTTTTCAGACCGTTTCATGCTCCTCATATTTTTGACACCTTTTGAAGCTCTTCATATTTTTCACACCTTTTCAGGCTCTTCATGTTTTTCAACACCGCTTCATGCTTTTCCTATTTTTCAGACCGTTTCATGCTCCTCATATTTTTGACACCTTTTGAAGATCTTCATATTTTTCACACATTTTCAGGCTCGAAATGTTTTTCAACACCGCTTCATGCTCCTCCTATTTTTCAGACCGTTTCATGCTCGTCATATTTTTGACACCTTTTGAGGCTCTTCATATTTTTCACACATTTTCAGGCTCTTCATGTTTTTCAACACCGATTCATGCTCCTCATATTTTTGACACCTTTTGAATCTCTTCATATATTTCACACATTTTCAGGCTCTTCATGTTTTTCATCACCACTTCATGCTCCTCCTATTTTTCAGACCGTTTCATGCTCCTCATGTATTTCACACCTTTTGAAGCTCTTTATATTTTTCACAACTTTTTAGGCTCTTCATGTTTTTGAACACGATTTCAGGCTCCTCCTATTTTTTGGACTGTTTCATGCTCATCTCATTTTTGACACCTTTTGAAGCTCTTCATATTTTTCACACCTTTTGAATCTCTTCATATTTCTCAAACGTTTTCAGGCTCTTCATGTTTTTCAACACCCCTTCTTGCTCATCCTATTTTTCAGATCGTTTCATGCTCCTCATATTTTTGACACGTTTTGAAGCTCTTCATATTTTTCACACCTTTTCAGGCTCTTCATGTCTTTGAACACCGTTTCATGCTGCTCCTATTTTTCAAATCGTTTCATGCTCCTCATATTTTTGACAGATTTTGAAGCTCTTCATTTTTTTCACACCTTTTGAAACTCTTCATATTTTTCACACCTTTTAAGGCTCTTCATGATTTTGAACACCACTTTATGCTCCTCCTATTATTCAGACCGTTTCATTCTCCTCATTATTTTTGACACCTTTTGAAGCTCTTCATATTTTTGAACACCTTTTGAAGCTCTTCATATTTTTCAAACTTTTTCAGGCTCTTCATGTTTTTCCACACCACTTCATGCTCCTCCTAATTTTCAGACAGTTTCATTTGCCTCCTCTTTTTGACACCTTTTGAAGGTCTTCATATTTTTCACACCTTTTCAGGCTCTTCATTTTTCTCAACACCGTTTCATGCTCCTCCTATTTTAAAGATAGTTTCATGCTCCTCATATATTTGAAAACTTTTGAAGCTGTTCATATTTTTCACTCCTTTTCAGCCTCTTCATGTTTCTCAACACCACTTCATGCTCCTCCTGTTTTTCACACCATTACATGATCCTCATATTTATGACACCTTTAGAAGCTCTTCATATTTTTCACACCTTTTCAGGCTCTTCATGTTTTTCAACACCACTTCATGCTCCTCCTATTTTTCAGACCGTTTCATGCTACTCATATTTTTGACACCTTTTGAAGCTCTTCATATTTTTCACACCTTTTCAGGCTCTTCATGTTTTTCAACACCACTTCATGCTCCTCCTATTTTTCAGACCGTTTCATGCTCATATCACTTTTGACACATTTTGAAGCTCTTCATATTTTCCACACCTTTTGAAGCTCTTCATATTTCTCAAACGTTTTCAGGCTCTTCATGTTTTTCAACACCCCTTCTTGCTCATCTGTTTTTCAGACCGTTTCATGCTTCTCTCATTTCTGACATCTTTTGAAGCTCTTCATATATTTCACACATTTTCAGGCTCTTCATGTTTTTCAACACCACTTCATGCTCCTCCTATTTTTCAGACCGTTTCATGCTCATCTCACTTTTGACACATTTTGAAGCTCTTCATATTTTCCACACCTTTTGAAGATCTTCATATTTCTCAAACGTTTTCAGGCTCTTCATGTTTTTCCACACCGCTTCATGCTCCTCGTGTTTTTCAGACAGTTTCATGTGCCTCCTCTTTTTAACACCTTTTGAAGGTCTTCATATTTTTCACACCTTTTCAGGCTCTTCATGTTTTTCCGCACCGCTTCCTGCTCTTCCTTTTTTTCAGACCGTTCCATGCTCCTCATATTTTTGACACCTTTTGAAGCTCTTCATATTTTGCACACCTTTTCAGGCTCTTTATATTTTTCAACACCACTTCATGCTCTTCCTATTTTTCAGACCGTTTAATGCTCCTCTTATTTTTGACACCTTTTGAAGTTCTTCATATTTTTCAAACCTCTTCAGGTTCTTCATGTTTTTCAACACCGCTTCAAGCTCCTCCTATTTTTCAGATAGTTTCATGCCCCCTCTATTTTTGACACCTTTTGAAGCTCTTCATATTTTTCAAACCTTTTCAGGCTCTTCATGTTTTTCAACACCGCTTCATGCTCCTCCTACTTTTCAAACCGTTTCATGCTCCTCATATTTTTGATACCTTTTGAAGCTCTTCATATATTTCACACCTTTTCCACCTCTTCATGTTTTTCAACACTGCTTCTTGCTCCTCCAATTTTTCAGACCGTTTCATGCTCCTCCTATTTTTGATACCTTTTGAAGCTGTTCATATATTTCACACCTTTTCAGGCGTTTCATGTCTTTGAAAACCGTTTCATGCTCGTCATATTTTGACAGTTTTTGATGCTCTTCATATTTTTCACAGCTTTTCAGGCTCTTCATGTTTTTCAACACCACTTCATGCTGCTATTTTTCAGACCGTTTCCTGCTCCTCATATTTTTGACATATTTTCAAACTCTTCATATTTTTCACACCTTTTCAGGCTCTTCTTGTTTTTCAACACCGCTTCATGCTCCTCGTATTTTTCAGACAGTTTCATGTGCCTCCTCTTTTTAACACCTTTTGAAGGTCTTCATATTTTTCACACCTTTTCAGGCTCTTCATGTTTTTCCGCACCGCTTCCTGCTCTTCCTTTTTTTCAGACCGTTCCATGCTCCTCATATTTTTGACACCTTTTGAAGCTCTTCATATTTTGCACACCTTTTCAGGCTCTTTATGTTTTTCAACACCACTTCATGTTCCTCCTATTTTTCAGACCGTTTCATGCTCCTCTTATTTTTGACACCTTTTGAAGCTCTTCATATTTTTCAAACCTCTTCAGGTTCTTCATGTTTTTCAACACCGCTTCGTGCTCCTCCTATTTTTCAGATAGTTTCATGCCCCCTCTATTTTTGACACCTTTTGAAGCTCTTCATATTTTTCAAATCTTTTCAGGCTCTTCATGTTTTTAAACAGAGCTTCATTTTCCTGCTATTTTTCAGACCGTTTCATGCTCCTCATATTTTTGACACCTTTTGAATCTCTTCATATATTTCACACCTTTTCAGGCTCTTCATGTTTTTGAACACCGCTTCATGATCCTCATATTTTTCAGACCGTTTCATACACCTCATATTTTTTTCACCTTTTGAAGCTCTTCATATTTTTCACACCTTTTCAGGCTCTTCATTTTTTCAACACCGCTTCATGCTCCTCCTATTTTTCAGACCGTTTCATGCTCATCTCATTTTTGACACCTTTGGAAGCTTTTCATATTTTTCACAACTTTTCAGGCTCTTCATGTTTTGAACACCGCTTCATGCTCCTCCTATTTTTCAGACCGTATCATGCTCCTCATATTTTTCACACCTTTTGAAGCTCTTCATATTTTTCACACCTTTTCAGGCTCTTCATATTTTTGAACACCTCTTCATCTTCCTCCTATTTTTCAGACCGTTTCTTGCTCCTCATGTATTTCACACCTTTTGAAGCTCTTCATATTTTTCACACCTTTTCAGGCTCTTGATGTTTTTCCACACCACTTCATGCTTCTCCTATTTTTCAACACGTTTCATGCTCCTCATGTATTTCACACCTTTTGAAGCTCTTCATATTTTCACATCTTTTCAGGCTCTTCATGTTTTTCAACACCGCTTCATGCTTCTCCTATTTTTCAGACCGTTTCATGCACCTCATATTTTTCTCACCTTTTGAAGCTCTTCATATTTTTCACACCTTTCCAGGCTCCTCATGTTTTGCAACACCGCTTCATGCTCCTCCTATTTTTCAGACCGTTTCATACTCCTCATATTTTTGACAACTTTTGATGCTCTTCATATTTTTCACACCTTTTCAGGCTCTTCATTTTTTCAACACCGCTTCATGCTCCTCCTATTTTTCAGACCGTTTCATGCTCATCTCTTTTTTGACACCTTTGGAAGCTTTTCATATTTTTCACAATTTTTCAGGCTCTTCATGTTTTTAACACCGCTTCATGCTCCTCCTATTTTTCAGACCGTATCATGCTCCTCATATTTTTCACACCTTTTGAAGCTCTTCATATATTTCACACCTTTTCAGTCTCTTCTTTTTTTTCAACACCACCTCATGCACCTCCTATTTTTCAGACCGTTTCATGATCATCTCATTTTTGACACCTTTTGAAGCTCTTCATATTTTTCACACCTTTTCAGGCTCCTCATTTTTTTCAACACCACTTCATTCTCCTCGTATTTTTCAGACCGTTTCATGCTCATCTCTTTTTTGACACCTTTTGAAGCTCTTCATATTTTTCACACATTTTGAAGCTCTTAATATTTTTCACACCTTTTCTGGCTCTTCATGTTTTTCAACACCGGTTCATGGTATTCCTATTTTTTAGACCGTTTCATGCTCCTCATATTTTTGACAACTTTTGAAGCTGTTCATATTTTTCACACCTTTTCAGGCTCTTCATTTTTTTCAACACTACTTCATGCTCCTCCTATTTTTCAGAACGTTTCATGCTCCTCATATTTTTGACACATTTTGAAGCTCTTCATGTTACTCACAGCTTTTCAGGTTTTTCATGTTTTTCAACACTACTTCATGCTCCTCCTATTTTTCAGACGGTTTCATGCTCATCTCATTTTTGACACCTTTTGAAGGTCTTCATATTTTTCACACCTTTTCAGGCTCTTCATGTTTTTCTGCACCGCTTCCTGCTCTTCCTTTTTTTCAGACCGTTCCATGCTCCTCATATTTTTGACACCTTTTGAAGCTCTTCATATTTTGCACACCTTTTCAGGCTCTTTATGTTTTTCAACACCACTTCATGTTCCTCCTATTTTTCAGACCGTTTAATGCTCCTCTTATTTTTGACACCTTTTGAAGCTCTTCATATTATTCGAACCTCTTCAGTTTCTTCATGTTTTTCAACACCGCTTCGTGCTCCTCCTATTTTTCAGATAGTTTCATGCCCCCTCTATTTTTGACACATTTTGAAGCTCTTCATATTTTTCAAACCTTATCAGGCTCTTCATGTTTTTAAACAGAGCTTCATTTTCCTGCTATTTTTCAGACCGTTTCATGCTCCTCACATTTTTGACACGTTTTGAATCTCTTCATATATTTCACACCTTTTCAGGCTCTTCATGTTTTTGAACACCGCTTCATGATCCTCATATTTTTCAGACCGTTTCATACACCTCATATTTTTTTCACCTTTTGAAGCTCTTCATATTTTTCACACCTTTTCAGGCTCTTCCTTTTTCAACACCGCATCATGCTCCTCCTATTTTTCAGACCGTTTCATGCTCATCTCATTTTTGACACCTTTGGAAGCTTTTCATATTTTTCACAACTTTTCAGGCTCTTCATGTTTTGAACACCGCTTCATGCTCCTCCTATTTTTCAGACCGTATCATGCTCCTCATATTTTTCACACCTTTTGAAGCTCTTCATATTTTTCACACCTTTTCAGGCTCTTCATATTTTTGAACACCTCTTCATCTTCCTCCTATTTTTCAGACCGTTTCTTGCTCCTCATGTATTTCACACCTTTTGAAGCTCTTCATATTTTTCACACCTTTTCAGGCTCTTGATGTTTTTCCACACCACTTCATGCTTCTCCTATTTTTCAACACGTTTCATGCTCCTCATGTATTTCACACCTTTTGAAGCTCTTCATATTTTTCACACATTTTGAAGCTCTTAATATTTTTCACACCTTTTCTGGCTCTTCATGTTTTTCAACACCGGTTCATGGTATTCCTATTTTTTAGACCGTTTCATGCTCCTCATATTTTTGACAACTTTTGAAGCTCTTCATATTTTTCACACCTTTCCAGGCTCCTCATGTTTTGCAACTCCGCTTCATGCTCCTCCTATTTTTCAGACCGTTTCATACTCCTCATATTTTTGACAACTTTTGATGCTCTTCATATTTTTCACACCTTTTCAGGCTCTTCATTTTTTCAACACCACTTCATGCTCCTCCTATTTTTCAGACCGTTTCATGCTCATCTCATTTTTGACACCTTTGGAAGCTTTTCATATTTTTCACAATTTTTCAGGCTCTTCATGTTTTTAACACCGCTTCATGCTCCTCCTATTTTTCAGACCGTATCATGCTCCTCATATTTTTCACACCTTTTGAAGCTCTTCATATATTTCACACCTTTTCAGTCTCTTCTTTTTTTTCAACACCACCTCATGCACCTCCTATTTTTCAGACCGTTTCATGATCATCTCATTTTTGACACCTTTTGAAGCTCTTCATATTTTTCACACCTTTTCAGGCTCCTCATTTTTTTCAACACCACTTCATTCTCCTCGTATTTTTCAGACCGTTTCATGCTCATCTCTTTTTTGACACCTTTTGAAGCTCTTCATATTTTTCACACATTTTGAAGCTCTTAATATTTTTCACACCTTTTCTGGCTCTTCATGTTTTTCAACACCGGTTCATGGTATTCCTATTTTTTAGACCGTTTCATGCTCCTCATATTTTTGACAACTTTTGAAGCTGTTCATATTTTTCACACCTTTTCAGGCTCTTCATTTTTTTCAACACTACTTCATGCTCCTCCTATTTTTCAGAACGTTTCATGCTCCTCATATTTTTGACACATTTTGAAGCTCTTCATGTTACTCACAGCTTTTCAGGTTCTTCATGTTTTTCAACACTACTTCATGCTCCTCCTATTTTTCAGACCGTTTCATGCTCATCTCATTTTTGACACCTTTTGAAGGTCTTCATATTTTTCACACCTTTTCAGGCTCTTCATGTTTTTCTGCACCGCTTCCTGCTCTTCCTTTTTTTCAGACCGTTCCATGCTCCTCATATTTTTGACACCTTTTGAAGCTCTTCATATTTTGCACACCTTTTCAGGCTCTTTATGTTTTTCAACACCACTTCATGTTCCTCCTATTTTTCAGACCGTTTAATGCTCCTCTTATTTTTGACACCTTTTGAAGCTCTTCATATTTTTCGAACCTCTTCAGTTTCTTCATGTTTTTCAACACCGCTTCGTGCTCCTCCTATTTTTCAGATAGTTTCATGCCCCCTCTATTTTTGACACATTTTGAAGCTCTTCATATTTTTCAAACCTTATCAGGCTCTTCATGTTTTTAAACAGAGCTTCATTTTCCTGCTATTTTTCAGACCGTTTCATGCTCCTCACATTTTTGACACGTTTTGAATCTCTTCATATATTTCACACCTTTTCAGGCTCTTCATGTTTTTGAACACCGCTTCATGATCCTCATATTTTTCAGACCGTTTCATACACCTCATATTTTTTTCACCTTTTGAAGCTCTTCATATTTTTCACACCTTTTCAGGCTCTTCCTTTTTCAACACCGCATCATGCTCCTCCTATTTTTCAGACCGTTTCATGCTCATCTCATTTTTGACACCTTTGGAAGCTTTTCATATTTTTCACAACTTTTCAGGCTCTTCATGTTTTGAACACCGCTTCATGCTCCTCCTATTTTTCAGACCGTATCATGCTCCTCATATTTTTCACACCTTTTGAAGCTCTTCATATTTTTCACACCTTTTCAGGCTCTTCATATTTTTGAACACCTCTTCATCTTCCTCCTATTTTTCAGACCGTTTCTTGCTCCTCATGTATTTCACACCTTTTGAAGCTCTTCATATTTTTCACACCTTTTCAGGCTCTTGATGTTTTTCCACACCACTTCATGCTTCTCCTATTTTTCAACACGTTTCATGCTCCTCATGTATTTCACACCTTTTGAAGCTCTTCATATTTTTCACATCTTTTCAGGCTCTTCATGTTTTTCAACACCGCTTCATGCTCCTCCTATTTTTCAGACCGTTTCATGCACCTCATATTTTTCTCACCTTTTGAAGCTCTTCATATTTTTCACACCTTTTCAGGCTCCTCATGTTTTGCAACACTGCTTCATGCTCCTCCTATTTTTCAGACCGTTTCATACTCCTCATATTTTTGACAACTTTTGATGCTCTTCATATTTTTCACACCTTTTCAGGCTCTTCATTTTTTCAACACCGCTTCATGCTCCTCCTATTTTTCAGACCGTTTCATGCTCATCTCATTTTTGACACCTTTGGAAGCTTTTCATATTTTTCACAATTTTTCAGGCTCTTCATGTCTTGAACACCGCTTCATGCTCCTCCTATTTTTCAGACCGTAGCATGCTCCTCATATTTTGACACCTTTTGAAGCTCTTCATATATTTCACACCTTTTCAGTCTCTTCTTTTTTTTCAACACCACCTCATGCACCTCCTATTTTTCAGACCGTTTCATGATCATCTCATTTTTGACACCTTTTGAAGCTCTTCATATTTTTCACACCTTTTCAGGCTCCTCATTTTTTTCAACACCACTTCATTCTCCTCCTATTTTTCAGACCGTTTCATGCTCATCTCTTTTTTGACACCTTTTGAAGCTCTTCATATTTTTCACACATTTTGAAGCTCTTAATATTTTTCACACCTTTTCTGGCTCTTCATGTTTTTCAACACCGGTTCATGGTATTCCTATTTTTTAGACCGTTTCATGCTCCTCATATTTTTGACAACTTTTGAAGCTGTTCATATTTTTCACACCTTTTCAGGCTCTTCATTTTTTTCAACACTGCTTCATGCTCCTCCTATTTTTCAGAACGTTTCATGCTCCTTATATTTTTGACACCTTTTGAAGCTCTTCATATTTTTCATACCTTTTCAGGCTCTTCATGTTTTTCAACACCGCTTCATGCTCCTCCTATTTTTCAGACCGTTACTTGCACCTCATATATTTCACACCTTTAAAAGCTCTTCATATTTTTCACACATTTTCAGGCTCTTCATGTTTCTCAACACCGCTTCCTGCTCCTCCTCTTTTTCAGACCGTTTCATGCTCCTCATATTTTTGACACATTTTGAAGCTCTTCATGTTACTCACAGCTTTTCAGGTTCTTCATGTTTTTCAACACGACTTCATGCTCCTCCTATTTTTCAGACGGTTTCATGCTCATCTCATTTTTGACACCTTTTGAAGCTCTTCATATTTTTTACACCTTTTCTGGCGCTTCATGTTTTTGAACAACGCTTCATGATCCTCTTATTTTTCAGATCATTTCATGCTCTTCATATTTTTTACACCTTTTGAAGCTCTTCATATTTTTCACACCTTTTTAGGCTCTTCATGTTTTTCACACCACCTCATGCTTCTCTTAATTTTCAGACGTTTCATGCTCATCATGTATTTCACACCTTTTGAAGCTCTTCATATTTTTCACACCTTTTCATGCTCTTCATGTTTTTCAACACAGTTTCATGCTGCTTCTATTTTTCAGCCCGTTTCATGCTCCTCATATTTTTCACACCTTTTGAAGCTCTTCATATTTTTCACACCTTTTCAGGCTCTTCATGTTTTTGAACACAGCTTAATGCTCCTCCTATTTTTCAGACCGTTTCATGCTCGTCATATTTTTGACACCTTTTGAAGCTCTTCATATTTTTCACACCTATTCAGGCTCTCATGTTTTGAACACCGTTTCATGATCCTCCTGTTTTTCAGACCGTTTCATGCTCATCTAATTTTTGACACCTTTTGAAGCTTTTCATAATTTTCACTACTTTTTTGACTCTTCATGTTTTTGAACACCGCTTCATGCTCCTCCTATTTTTCAGAGAGTTTCATGCTCCTCATGTATTTCACGCCTTTTGAAGCTCTTCATATTTTTCACACCTATTCAGGCTCTCATGTTTTGAACACCATTTCATGCTCCTCCGATTTTACAGACCGTTTCATTCTCCTCATATTTTTGACACCTTTTGAAGCTCTTCATATATTTCACACCTTTTCAGGCTTTTCATTATTTTCAACACCACTTCATGCTCCTCTTATTTTTCAGACCGTTTCATGCTCATCTCATTTTGACACCTTTTGAAGCTCTTCATGTTTTTCACATCTTGTGAAGCTCTTCATATTTTTCACAAATTTTCAGGCTCTTTATGATTTTCAACAACGCTTCATGCTCCTCCTATTTTTCAGACCGTTTCAAGTTCATCTCATTTTGACACCTTTTGAAGCTCTTCATATTTTTCACACCTTTTGAAGCTCTTCATATTTTTCATATTTTTGAAGTTCTTCATAATTTCACACGTTTTCAGACTCTTCATGTTTTTCAACACCACTTCATGCTCCTCCTATTTTTCAGACCGTTTCATGCTCCTCATATTTTTGACACCTTTTGAAGCTCTTCATATTTTTCACACCTTTTCAGGCTCTTCATGTTTTTGAACACCGCTTCATGCTCCTCCTATTTTTCAGACCGTTTCATGCTCCTCATATTTTTGACACCTTTTGAAGCTTTTCATATTTTTCACACCTTGTCAGGCTCTTGAAGTTTTTCAACACCACTTCATGCTCCTCCTTTTTTGCAGACTGTTTCATGCTCCTCATATTTTTGACACCTTTTGAAGCTCTTCATATTTTGCACACCTTTTCAGGCTCTTCATGTTTTTGACCACCGCTTCATGATCCTCCTATTTTTTGACCTTTTCATGCTCCTCATAATTTTGACAACTTTTGAAGCTCTTCATATTTTTCACAACTTTTCAGGCTTTTCCTGTTTTTGAACACCGCTTCATGCTCCTCCTATTTTTCAAACCGTTTCATGCTCCTCATATTTTTGACACCTTTTGACTCTCTTCATATTTTTCACACCTTTTCAGGCTCTTCATGTTTTTGAACACCGCTTCATGCTCCTCCTATTTTCAGACCGTTTCATTCTCCTCATATTTTTGACACCTTTTGAAGCCCTTCATATATTTCACACCTTTTCCGTCTCTTCTTTTTTTTCAACACCACTTCATGCTCCTCCTATTTTTCAGACCGTTTCATGCTCATCTCATTTTTGACACCTTTTGAAGCTCTTCATATTTTTCAAACCTTTTCAGGCTCTTCATGTTTTTCAACACCGCTTCATGCTCCTCCTATTTTTCAGACTGCTTCATACTCCTCTCATTTTTGACACCTTTTGAAGCTGTTCATATTTTTGACACCTTTTGAAGCTCTTCAAATTTCTCACACGTTTTCAGGCTCTTCATGATTTTCAACACCGATTCATGCTCCTCCTCTTTTTCAGACCGTTTCATGCTCCTCATATTTTTGATACCTTTTGAATCTCCTCATATTTTTTACACCTTTTGAACCTCTTCATATATTTCACACTTTTTCAGGCTCTTCATGTTTTTCAACACGGCTTCATGCTCCTCCTATTTTTCAGACCGTTTCGTGCTCCTCATATTTTTCACACCTTTTGAAGCTCTTCATATTTTTCACACTTTTTAAGCCTCTTCATGTTTTTTAACACCGCTTTATGCTCCTCCTATTTTCAAGACAGTTTCATACTCCTCATGCATTTCATACCTTTTGAAGCTCCTCATATTTTTCACACCTTTTCAGGCTCTGCATGTTTTTCAACACCGTTTCATGCTACTCCTATTTTTCAGACCGTTTCATGCTCCTCATATTTTTGACACATTTTGAAGTTCTTGATATATTTCACACCTTCTCAGGCTCTTCATTTTTTGGAACACGACTGCTTGCTCCTCCTATTTTTCAGACCGTTTCCTGCTCATCTCATTTTTGACACCTTTTGAAGCTCTTCATATTGTTCACAACTTTTCAGGCTCTGCATGTTTTTGAACACCGTTTCATGCTACTCCTATATTTCAGACCGATTCTTGCTGCTCATATATTTGACACCTTTTGAAGCTCTTCATATTGTTCACAACTTTTCAGGCTCTGCATGTTTTTGAACACCGCGTCATGATTCTCCTATTTTTCAGACCCTTTCATGCTCTTCATATTTTTGACACATTTTGAAGCTCTTCATATTTTTCACACCTTTTCAGGCTCTTCATGTTTTTCCACACCACTTCATGCTTCACCTAATTTTCAGATCGTTTCATGCTCCTCTTGTATTTCACACATTTTGAAGCTCTTCATATTTTTCACACCTTTTTAGGCTCTTCATGTTTTTGACGACCGCTTCATGCTCCTCCTATTTTTCAGACCATTTGATGCTCCTCATATTTTTTGACACCTTTTGAAGCTCTTCATATTTTTCACATCTTTTCAGTCTCTTCATGTTTTTGAACACCACTTCATGCCTCTCCTATTTTTCAGAGAGTTTCATGCTCCTCATGTATTTCACACCTTTTGAAGCTCTTCATATTTTTCACACCTTTTCAGGATGTTCATGTTTTTCCACACAACTTCATGCTTCTCCTATTTTTCAGACCGTTTCATGCTCCTCATGTATTTCACACCTTTTGAAGCTCTTCATATTTTTCACACCTTTTCAGGCTCTTCATGTTTTTGATCACCGTTTCATGATCCTCGTATTTTTCAGACCGTTTCATGCACCTCATATTTTTCACACCTTTTAAAGCTCTTCATATTTTTCACACCTCTTCAGGCTCCTTATGTTTTTCAACACCGATTCATTCTCCTCCTATTTTTCAGACCGTTTCATGCTCCTCATATTCTTGACACCTTTTAAAGCTCTTCATATTTTTCACACCTTTTCAGGCTCTTCATGATTTTGAACACCACTTCATGCTCCTCCTATTTTTCAGACCGTTTCATGCTCCTCATATTTTTCACACCTTTTGAAGCTCTTCATATTTTTCACAACTTTTCAGGCTCTTCATATTTTGAACACCGCTTCATGCTCCTCCTATTTTTCAGACCGTTAAATGCTCCTCATGTATTTGACACCTTTTGAAGCTCTTAATATTTTTCACACGTTTTTTGGCTCTTCATGTTTTTGAACACCGCTTCATGCTCCTCCTATTTTTTCAGACCGTTTCATGCTCGTCATATTTTTGACACCTTTTGAAGCTCTTCATATTTTTCACACTTTTTCAGGCTCTTCAGGTTTTTCAACACTGCTTCATGCTCCACCTATTTTTCAGACCGTTTCATCCTCCTCATATTTTTGACACCTTTTGAAGCTCTTCATAATTTTCACACCTTTTCAGGGTCTTCAAGTTTACAACACCACTTCATGCTCCTCCTTTTTTGCAGACCGTTTCATGCTCCGCATATTTTTGACACCTTTTGAATTTCTTCATATTTTTCACACCTTTTCAGGCTCTTCATGTTTTTGAACACCACTTCATGCTCCTCCTATTTTTCAGAGAGTTTCATGCTCCTCATGTGTTTCACACCTTATGAACCTCTTCATATTTTTCACACCTTTTCAGGCTCTTCATGTTTTTGAACACCGCTTCATGATTCTACTATTTTTCAGACCCTTTCATGCTCTTCATATTTTTGACACATTTTGAAGCTCTTCATATTTTTCACACCTTTTCAGGCTCTTCATGTTTTTCCACACCACTTCATGCTTCGCCTAATTTTCAGACCGTTTCATGCTCCTCTTTTATTTCACACCTTTTGAAGCTCTTCATATTTTTCACTCCTTTTCAGGCTCTTCATGTTTTGCAACACCCCTTCATGTTCCTCCTATTTTTCAGACCGTTTCATGCTCCTCATATTTTTGACACCTTTAGAAGCTCTTCATATTTTTCAAACCATTTCAGAATCTTCATGTTTTTCCACTCAGCTTCATGCTCATCCTATTTTTCAGATCGTTTCATTCTCCTCATATATTTGACACCTTTTGAAGCTCTTCATATATTTCACACCTTTTCAGTCTCTTCTTTTTTTTTCAACACCACTTCATGCTCCTCCTATTTTTCAGACCGTTTCATGCCCCTCATATTTTTGACACCTTTTGAAGCTCTTCATATTTTTCACACTTTTCAGGCTCTTAATGTTTTTCAACACAACATAATGCTCCTCCTATTTTTCAGACTGTTACAGGCACCTCATATTTTTGATACCTTTAGAAGCTCTTCATATTTTTCACACCGTTTCAGGTTCTTCTAGTTTTTCAACACCACTTCATGCTCCTCCAATTTTTCAGACCGTTTCATGATCCTCATATTTTTGACACATTTAGAAGGTATTCATATTTTTCACACCTTTTCAGGCTCTTCATTTTTCAACACCACTTCATGATCCTCCTATTTTTCAGACCGTTTCATGCTCATCTCAGTTTTGAAACGTTTTGAAGCTCTTCATATTTTCACACCTTTTGAAGCTCTTCATATTTTTCACAACTTTTCAGGCTCTTCTTGTATTTGAACACCGGTTCATGTTCCTCCTATATTTCAGGCCGTTTAATGCTCCTCATGTATTTCACACCTTTTGAAGCTCTTCATATTTTTTACACCTTTTCTGGCGCTTCATGTTTTTGAACAACGCTTCATGATCCTCTTATTTTTCAGATCATTTCATGCTCTTCATATTTTTTACACCTTTTGAAGCTCTTCATATTTTTCACACCTTTTTAGGCTCTTCATGTTTTTCACACCACCTCATGCTTCTCTTAATTTTCAGTCGTTTCATGCTCATCATGTATTTCACACCTTTTGAAGCTCTTCATATTTTTCACACCTTTTCATGCTCTTCATGTTTTTCAACACAGTTTCATGCTGCTTCTATTTTTCAGCCCGTTTCATGCTCCTCATATTTTTCACACCTTTTGAAGCTCTTCATATTTTTCACACCTTTTCAGGCTCTTCATGTTTTTGAACACAGCTTAATGCTCCTCCTATTTTTCAGACCGTTTCATGCTCGTCATATTTTTGACACCTTTTGAAGCTCTTCATATTTTTCACACCTATTCAGGCTCTCATGTTTTGAACACCGTTTCATGATCCTCCTGTTTTTCAGACCGTTTCATGCTCATCTAATTTTTGACACCTTTTGAAGCTTTTCATAATTTTCACTACTTTTTTGACTCTTCATGTTTTTGAACACCGCTTCATGCTCCTCCTATTTTTCAGAGAGTTTCATGCTCCTCATGTATTTCACGCCTTTTGAAGCTCTTCATATTTTTCACACCTATTCAGGCTCTCATGTTTTGAACACCATTTCATGCTCCTCCGATTTTACAGACCGTTTCATTCTCCTCATATTTTTGACACCTTTTGAAGCTCTTCATATATTTCACACCTTTTCAGGCTTTTCATTATTTTCAACACCACTTCATGCTCCTCTTATTTTTCAGACCGTTTCATGCTCATCTCATTTTGACACCTTTTGAAGCTCTTCATGTTTTTCACATCTTGTGAAGCTCTTCATATTTTTCACAAATTTTCAGGCTCTTTATGATTTTCAACAACGCTTCATGCTCCTCCTATTTTTCAGACCGTTTCAAGTTCATCTCATTTTGACACCTTTTGAAGCTCTTCATATTTTTCACACCTTTTGAAGCTCTTCATATTTTTCATATTTTTGAAGTTCTTCATAATTTCACACGTTTTCAGACTCTTCATGTTTTTCAACACCACTTCATGCTCCTCCTATTTTTCAGACCGTTTCATGCTCCTCATATTTTTGACACCTTTTGAAGCTCTTCATATTTTTCACACCTTTTCAGGCTCTTCATGTTTTTGAACACCGCTTCATGCTCCTCCTATTTTTCAGACCGTTTCATGCTCCTCATATTTTTGACACCTTTTGAAGCTTTTCATATTTTTCACACCTTGTCAGGCTCTTGAAGTTTTTCAACACCACTTCATGCTCCTCCTTTTTTGCAGACTGTTTCATGCTCCTCATATTTTTGACACCTTTTGAAGCTCTTCATATTTTGCACACCTTTTCAGGCTCTTCATGTTTTTGACCACCGCTTCATGATCCTCCTATTTTTTGACCTTTTCATGCTCCTCATAATTTTGACAACTTTTGAAGCTCTTCATATTTTTCACAACTTTTCAGGCTTTTCCTGTTTTTGAACACCGCTTCATGCTCCTCCTATTTTTCAAACCGTTTCATGCTCCTCATATTTTTGACACCTTTTGACTCTCTTCATATTTTTCACACCTTTTCAGGCTCTTCATGTTTTTGAACACCGCTTCATGCTCCTCCTATTTTCAGACCGTTTCATTCTCCTCATATTTTTGACACCTTTTGAAGCCCTTCATATATTTCACACCTTTTCCGTCTCTTCTTTTTTTTCAACACCACTTCATGCTCCTCCTATTTTTCAGACCGTTTCATGCTCATCTCATTTTTGACACCTTTTGAAGCTCTTCATATTTTTCAAACCTTTTCAGGCTCTTCATGTTTTTCAACACCGCTTCATGCTCCTCCTATTTTTCAGACTGCTTCATACTCCTCTCATTTTTGACACCTTTTGAAGCTGTTCATATTTTTGACACCTTTTGAAGCTCTTCAAATTTCTCACACGTTTTCAGGCTCTTCATGATTTTCAACACCGATTCATGCTCCTCCTCTTTTTCAGACCGTTTCATGCTCCTCATATTTTTGATACCTTTTGAATCTCCTCATATTTTTTACACCTTTTGAACCTCTTCATATATTTCACACTTTTTCAGGCTCTTCATGTTTTTCAACACGGCTTCATGCTCCTCCTATTTTTCAGACCGTTTCGTGCTCCTCATATTTTTCACACCTTTTGAAGCTCTTCATATTTTTCACACTTTTTAAGCCTCTTCATGTTTTTTAACACCGCTTTATGCTCCTCCTATTTTCAAGACAGTTTCATACTCCTCATGCATTTCATACCTTTTGAAGCTCCTCATATTTTTCACACCTTTTCAGGCTCTGCATGTTTTTCAACACCGTTTCATGCTACTCCTATTTTTCAGACCGTTTCATGCTCCTCATATTTTTGACACATTTTGAAGTTCTTGATATATTTCACACCTTCTCAGGCTCTTCATTTTTTGGAACACGACTGCTTGCTCCTCCTATTTTTCAGACCGTTTCCTGCTCATCTCATTTTTGACACCTTTTGAAGCTCTTCATATTGTTCACAACTTTTCAGGCTCTGCATGTTTTTGAACACCGTTTCATGCTACTCCTATATTTCAGACCGATTCTTGCTGCTCATATATTTGACACCTTTTGAAGCTCTTCATATTGTTCACAACTTTTCAGGCTCTGCATGTTTTTGAACACCGCGTCATGATTCTCCTATTTTTCAGACCCTTTCATGCTCTTCATATTTTTGACACATTTTGAAGCTCTTCATATTTTTCACACCTTTTCAGGCTCTTCATGTTTTTCCACACCACTTCATGCTTCACCTAATTTTCAGATCGTTTCATGCTCCTCTTGTATTTCACACATTTTGAAGCTCTTCATATTTTTCACACCTTTTTAGGCTCTTCATGTTTTTGACGACCGCTTCATGCTCCTCCTATTTTTCAGACCATTTGATGCTCCTCATATTTTTTGACACCTTTTGAAGCTCTTCATATTTTTCACATCTTTTCAGTCTCTTCATGTTTTTGAACACCACTTCATGCCTCTCCTATTTTTCAGAGAGTTTCATGCTCCTCATGTATTTCACACCTTTTGAAGCTCTTCATATTTTTCACACCTTTTCAGGATGTTCATGTTTT
This sequence comes from Dama dama, assembly GCF_033118175.1. Classification (NCBI taxonomy): domain Eukaryota; kingdom Metazoa; phylum Chordata; class Mammalia; order Artiodactyla; family Cervidae; genus Dama; species Dama dama. The sequence goes on along the minus strand of NW_026870965.1, from coordinate 1,938,442 downwards.
TCCACACAACTTCATGCTTCTCCTATTTTTCAGACCGTTTCATGCTCCTCATGTATTTCACACCTTTTGAAGCTCTTCATATTTTTCACACCTTTTCAGGCTCTTCATGTTTTTGATCACCGTTTCATGATCCTCGTATTTTTCAGACCGTTTCATGCACCTCATATTTTTCACACCTTTTAAAGCTCTTCATATTTTTCACACCTCTTCAGGCTCCTTATGTTTTTCAACACCGATTCATTCTCCTCCTATTTTTCAGACCGTTTCATGCTCCTCATATTCTTGACACCTTTTAAAGCTCTTCATATTTTTCACACCTTTTCAGGCTCTTCATGATTTTGAACACCGCTTCATGCTCCTCCTATTTTTCAGACCGTTTCATGCTCCTCATATTTTTCACACCTTTTGAAGCTCTTCATATTTTTCACAACTTTTCAGGCTCTTCATATTTTGAACACCGCTTCATGCTCCTCCTATTTTTCAGACCGTTAAATGCTCCTCATGTATTTGACACCTTTTGAAGCTCTTAATATTTTTCACACGTTTTTTGGCTCTTCATGTTTTTGAACACCGCTTCATGCTCCTCCTATTTTTTCAGACCGTTTCATGCTCGTCATATTTTTGACACCTTTTGAAGCTCTTCATATTTTTCACACTTTTTCAGGCTCTTCAGGTTTTTCAACACTGCTTCATGCTCCACCTATTTTTCAGACCGTTTCATCCTCCTCATATTTTTGACACCTTTTGAAGCTCTTCATAATTTTCACACCTTTTCAGGGTCTTCAAGTTTACAACACCACTTCATGCTCCTCCTTTTTTGCAGACCGTTTCATGCTCCGCATATTTTTGACACCTTTTGAATTTCTTCATATTTTTCACACCTTTTCAGGCTCTTCATGTTTTTGAACACCACTTCATGCTCCTCCTATTTTTCAGAGAGTTTCATGCTCCTCATGTGTTTCACACCTTATGAACCTCTTCATATTTTTCACACCTTTTCAGGCTCTTCATGTTTTTGAACACCGCTTCATGATTCTACTATTTTTCAGACCCTTTCATGCTCTTCATATTTTTGACACATTTTGAAGCTCTTCATATTTTTCACACCTTTTCAGGCTCTTCATGTTTTTCCACACCACTTCATGCTTCGCCTAATTTTCAGACCGTTTCATGCTCCTCTTTTATTTCACACCTTTTGAAGCTCTTCATATTTTTCACTCCTTTTCAGGCTCTTCATGTTTTGCAACACCCCTTCATGTTCCTCCTATTTTTCAGACCGTTTCATGCTCCTCATATTTTTGACACCTTTAGAAGCTCTTCATATTTTTCAAACCATTTCAGAATCTTCATGTTTTTCCACTCAGCTTCATGCTCATCCTATTTTTCAGATCGTTTCATTCTCCTCATATATTTGACACCTTTTGAAGCTCTTCATATATTTCACACCTTTTCAGTCTCTTCTTTTTTTTTCAACACCACTTCATGCTCCTCCTATTTTTCAGACCGTTTCATGCCCCTCATATTTTTGACACCTTTTGAAGCTCTTCATATTTTTCACACTTTTCAGGCTCTTAATGTTTTTCAACACAACATAATGCTCCTCCTATTTTTCAGACTGTTACAGGCACCTCATATTTTTGATACCTTTAGAAGCTCTTCATATTTTTCACACCGTTTCAGGTTCTTCTAGTTTTTCAACACCACTTCATGCTCCTCCAATTTTTCAGACCGTTTCATGATCCTCATATTTTTGACACATTTAGAAGGTATTCATATTTTTCACACCTTTTCAGGCTCTTCATTTTTCAACACCACTTCATGATCCTCCTATTTTTCAGACCGTTTCATGCTCATCTCAGTTTTGAAACGTTTTGAAGCTCTTCATATTTTCACACCTTTTGAAGCTCTTCATATTTTTCACAACTTTTCAGGCTCTTCTTGTATTTGAACACCGGTTCATGTTCCTCCTATATTTCAGGCCGTTTAATGCTCCTCATGTATTTCACACCTTTTGAAGCTCTTCATATTTTTTACACCTTTTCTGGCGCTTCATGTTTTTGAACAACGCTTCATGATCCTCTTATTTTTCAGATCATTTCATGCTCTTCATATTTTTTACACCTTTTGAAGCTCTTCATATTTTTCACACCTTTTTAGGCTCTTCATGTTTTTCACACCACCTCATGCTTCTCTTAATTTTCAGACGTTTCATGCTCATCATGTATTTCACACCTTTTGAAGCTCTTCATATTTTTCACACCTTTTCATGCTCTTCATGTTTTTCAACACAGTTTCATGCTGCTTCTATTTTTCAGCCCGTTTCATGCTCCTCATATTTTTCACACCTTTTGAAGCTCTTCATATTTTTCACACCTTTTCAGGCTCTTCATGTTTTTGAACACAGCTTAATGCTCCTCCTATTTTTCAGACCGTTTCATGCTCGTCATATTTTTGACACCTTTTGAAGCTCTTCATATTTTTCACACCTATTCAGGCTCTCATGTTTTGAACACCGTTTCATGATCCTCCTGTTTTTCAGACCGTTTCATGCTCATCTAATTTTTGACACCTTTTGAAGCTTTTCATAATTTTCACTACTTTTTTGACTCTTCATGTTTTTGAACACCGCTTCATGCTCCTCCTATTTTTCAGAGAGTTTCATGCTCCTCATGTATTTCACGCCTTTTGAAGCTCTTCATATTTTTCACACCTTTTCATGCTCTTCATGTTTTTCAACACAGTTTCATGCTGGTTCTATTTTTCAGACCGTTTCATGCTCCTCATATTTTTGACAACTTTTGAAGCTCTTCATATTTTTCACACGTTTTCAGGCTCTTCATGTTTTTGAACACCGCTTCATTCTAGTCCTATTTTCAAACCATATCATGCTCCTCATATATTTCACACCTTTTGAAGCTCTTCATATTTTTCACACCTTTACAGGCTCTTCATGTTTTTGATCACCTTTTCATGCTCCTCCTATTTTTCAGACCGTTTCATGCTCCTCATATTTTTGACACCTTTTGAAGCTCTTCATATTTTTCACACATTTTAAGGCTCTTGATGTTTTTGAACACCGCTTCATGCTCCTCCTATTTTTCAGACCGTTTCATGCTCCTCATATTTTTGACACCTTTTGAAGCTCTTCATATTTTTCACACATTTTCAGGCTCTTCATGTTTTTGAACACCGCTTCATGCTCCTCCTATTTTTCAGACTGTTTCATGCTCCTCATATTTTTGACACGTTTTGAAGCTCTTTATATTTTTCACACCTTTTCAGGTTTTTCTTGTTTTTCAACACCGCTTCATGCCCCTCCTATTTTTTCAGACCGTTTCATGCTCCTCATATTTTTGACACCTTTTGAAGCTCTTCATATTTTTCACACCTTTTGAAGCTCTTCATATATTTCACACGTTTTCAGTCTCTTCAGGTTTTTCAACACTGCTTCATACTCCTCCTATATTTCAGACCGTTTCATGCTCCTCATATTTTTGACAACTTTTGAAGTTTTTCATATTTTTCACACCTTTTCAGGCTCTTCATTTTTTTCAACACTGCTTCATGCTTCTCCTATTTTTCAAACCGTTTCATGCTCATCTCATTTTGACACCTTTTGAAGCTCTTCATATATTTCACACCTTTTCAGGCTTTTCATTATTTTCAACACCACTTCATGCTCCTCTTATTTTTCAGACCGTTTCATGCTCATCTCATTTTGACCCCTTTTGAAGCTCTTCATGTTTTTCACATCTTCCGAAGCTCTTCATATTTTTCACAAATTTTCAGGCTCTTTATGATTTTCAACACCGCTTCATGCTCCTCCTATTTTTCAGACCGTTTCATGTTCATCTCATTTTGACACCATTTGAAGCTCTTCATATTTTTCACACCTTCTGAAGCTCTTCATATTTTTCATATTTTTGAAGTTCTTCATAATTTCACACGTTTTCAGACTCTTCATGTTTTTCAACACCACTTCATGCTCCTCCTATTTATCAGACCATTTAATGCTCCTCATGTATTTTACACCAATTGAAGCTCTGCATATTTTTCACACGTTTTCAGGCTCTTCATGTTTTTCAACACCGCTTCATGCTCCTTCTATTTTTCAGACAGTATCATGCTCCTCATATTTTTGACACCATTTGAAGCTCTTCATATTTTTCACACCTTTTGAAGCTCTTCATATATTTCACACGTTTTCAGTCTCTTCAGGTTTTTCAACACCGCTTCATACTCCTCCTATATTTCAGACCGTTTCATGCTCCTCATATTTTTGACACCTTTTGAAGCTCTTCATATTTTTCACACATTTTCAGGCTCTTCATGTTTTTCAACACCGCTTCATACTCCTCCTATTTTTCAGACCGTTTCATGCTCATCTATTTTTTGACACCTTTTGAAGCTCTTCATATTTTTCACACATTTTGAAGCTCTTAATATTTTTCACACCTTTTCTGGCTCTTCATGTTTTTCAACACCGGTTCATGGTACTCCTATTTTTTAGACCGTTTCATGCTCCTCATATTTTTGACAACTTTTGAAGCTGTTCATATTTTTCACACCTTTTCAGGCTCTTCATTTTTTTCAACACTGCTTCATGCTCCTCCTATTTTTCAGACCGTTTCATGCTCATCTCATTTTGACACCTTTTGAAGCTCTTCATATATTTCACACCTTTTCAGGCTTTTCATTATTTTCAACACCGCTTCATGCTCCTCCTATTTTTCAGACCGTTTCATGTTCATCTCATTTTGACACCTTTTGAAGCTCTTCATATTTTTCACACCTTTTGAAGCTCTTCATATTTTTCATATTTTTGAAGTTCTTCATAATTTCACACGTTTTCAGACTCTTCATGTTTTTCAACACCACTTCATGCTCCTCCTATTTTTCAAACCATTTAATGCTCCTCATGTATTTTACACCTATTGAAGCTCTGCATATTTTTCACACGTTTTCAGGCTCTTCAAGTTTTTCAACACCGCTTCATGCTCCTTCTATTTTTCAGACAGGATCATGCTCCTCATATTTTTGACACCATTTGAAGCTCTTCATATTTTTCACACCTTTTCAGGCTCTTCATGTTTTTCAACACCGCTTCATGATCCTCCTATTATTCAGACCGTTTCATGCTCCTCATATTTTTGATACCTTTTGAAGCTCTTCATATTTTTCACACCTTTTCAGGCTCTTCATGTTTTTGAACACCGCTTCATGCTCCTCCTATTTTTCAGACCGTTTCATGCTCTTCATATTTTTGACAACTTTTGAAGCTTTTCATATTTTTCACACCTTGTCAGGCTCTTCAAGTTTTTCAACACCACTTCATGCTCCTCCTTTTTTGCAGACCGTTTCATGCTCCTCATATTTTTGACACCTTTTGAAGTTCTTCATATTTTGCACACCTTTTCAAGCTCTTCATGTTTTTGAACACCGCTTCATGATCCTCCTATTTTTCTGACCTTTTCATGCTCCTCATATTTTTGACAACTTTTGAAGCTCTTCATATTTTTCACAACTTTTCAGGCTTTTCCTGTTTTTGAACACCGCTTCATGCTCCTCCTATTTTTCAAACCGTTTAATGCTCGTCATGTATTTCACACCTTTTGAAGCTCCTCATATTTTTCACACGTTTTCAGGCTCTTCATGTTTTTGAACACCGCTTCATGCTCCTTCTATTTTTCAAACCGTTTCTTGCTCCTCATGTTTTTGACACCTTTTGAAGCTCTTCATATTTTTCACACATTTTGAAGCTCTTCATATTTTTCAAACCTTTTAAGGCTCTTCATGATTTTGAACACCACTTTATGCTCCTCCTATTATTCAGACCGTTTCATTCTCCTCATTATTTTTGACACCTTTTGAAGCTCTTCATATTTTTGAACAACTTTTGAAGCTCTTCATATTTTCACACTTTTTCAGGCTCTTCGTGTTTTTCCACACCGCTTCATGCTCCTCCTATTTTTCAGGCAGTTTCATGTGCCTCCTCTTTTTGACACCTTTTGAAGGTCTTCATATTTTTCACACCTTTGAGGCTCTTCATGTTTCTCATCACCGTTTCATGCTCCTCCTATTTTAAGGATAGTTTCATGCTCCTCATATATTTGAAAACTTTTGAAGCTATTCATATTTTTCACACCTTTTCAGCCTCTTCATGTTTTTGAACACCGCTTCATGCTCCTTCTATTTTTCAGACCGTTTCATGCTACTCATATTTTTGACACCTTTTGTAGCTCTTCATATTTTTCACACCTTTTCAGGCTGTTCATGTTTTTCAACACCGCTTCGTGCTCCTCATATTTTTCAGACCCTTTCATGCTCCTCATATTTTTGACACCTTTTGAGGCTCTTCATATTTTTCACACCTTTTCATGCTCTTCATGTTTTTCAACACCGCTTCATGCTTTTCCTATTTTTGAGACCGTTTCATGCTCCTCATATTTTTGACACCTTTTGAAGATCTTCATATTTTTCACACATTTTGAGGCTCTACATGTTTTTCAACACCGCTTCATGCTCCTCCTATTTTTCAGACCGTTTCATGCTCGTCATATTTTTGACACCTTTTGAGGCTCTTCATATTTTTCACACATTTTCAGGCTCTTCATGTTTTTCAACACCGATTCATGCTCCTCATATTTTTGACACCTTTTGAATCTCTTAATATATTTCACACATTTTCAGGCTCTTCATGTTTTTCATCACCACTTCATGCTCCTCCTATTTTTCAGACTGTTTCATGCTCCTCATGTATTTCACACCTTTTGAAGCTCTTTATATTTTTCACACCTTTTTAGGCTCTTCATGTTTTTGAACACGATTTCAGGCTCCTCCTATTTTTCGGACTGTTTCATGCTCATCTCATTTTTGACACCTTTTGAAGCTCTTCATATTTTTCACACCTTTTGAAGCTCTTCATATTTCTCAAACGTTTTCAGGCTCTTCATGTTTTTCCACACCGCTTCATGCTCCTCGTGTTTTTCAGACAGTTTCATGTGCCTCCTCTTTTTAACACCTTTTGAAGGTCTTCATATTTTTCACACCTTTTCAGGCTCTTCATGTTTTTCCGCACCGCTTCCTGCTCTTCCTTTTTTTCAGACCGTTCCATGCTCCTCATATTTTTGACACCTTTTGAAGCTCTTCATATTTTGCACACCTTTTCAGGCTCTTTATGTTTTTCAACACCACTTCATGCTCCTCCTATTTTTCAGACCATTTAATGCTCCTCATATTTTTCACACCTTTTGAGGGCCTTCATGTTTTTCAACACCGTTTCATCCTGCTTCTCTATTTCAGACAGTTTCATGCTCCTCATATTTTTTACACCTTTTGAAGCTCTTCATATATTTAACACCTTTTCAGTCACTTTTTTTTTTTTTTTTGAACACCGCTTCATGCTCCTCCTAATTTACAGACCGTTTCATGCTCCTCATATTTTTCACACCTTTTGAAGCTCTTCATATTTTTCACACCTTTTCAGGCTCTTCATGTTTTCGAACACCGCTTCATGATCCTCCTATTTTTCAGACCATTTCATGCTCTTCATATTTTTGACACCTCTTGAAGCTCTTCATATATTTCACACCTTTTCAGGCTCTTCATTTTTTTTAAAACCGCTTCATGCTCCTCCTGTTTTTCACACCGTTTCATGCTCCTCATATTTTTCACACCTTTAGAAGCTCTTCATATTTTTCAAACCTTTTCAGGCTCTTCATGTTTTTCAACACAGCTTCATGCTCCTCCTATTTTTCAGACGCTTTCATTCTCCTCATATTTTTGACACTGTTAGAAGCTCTTCATATATTTCACCCCTTTACAGTCTCTTCTTTTTTTTCAACACCACTTCATGCTACTCCTATTTTTCAGACAGTTTCATGCTCATCTCATTTTTGACACGTTTTGAGGCTCTTCATATTTTTCACACCTTTTCAGGCTTTTCATGTTTTTGAACACCGCTTCATTCTCCTCCTATTTTTCAGACCGTTTCATGCTGCTCATAGTTTTGACACCTTTTGAAGCTCTTCATATTTTTCACAAATTTTCAGGCTCTTCCTTTTTTTGAACACCGTTTCATGCTCCTCCTATTTTTCAGACCGTTTCATGATCCTCATGTATTTTACACGTTTTGAAGCTCTTCATATTTTTCACACGTTTTAAGGCTCTTCATGTTTTTCAACACCGCTTCATGCTCCTCCTATTTTTTAGACCGTTTCATAGTCCTCATGTATTTCACACCTTTTGAAGCTCTTCATATTTTTCACACGTTTTCATGCTCTTCATGTTTTTGAACACTGCTTCATGCTCCTCCTATTTTTCAGACCGTTTCATGCTCCTCATATTTTTGACACCTTTTGAAGCTCTTCATATTTTTCACACCTTTACAGGCTCTTCATGTTTTTCCACACCATTTCATGCTTCTCCTATTTTTCAAACCTTTTCATGATCCTCAATAATTTCACACCTTTTGAAGCTCTTCATATTTTTCACACCTTTTCAGGCTCTTCATGTTTTTGATCACTGCTTCATGATCCTCCTATTTTTCAGAGAGTTTCCTGCTCCTCATGTATTTCACATCTTTTGAAGCTCTTCATATTTTTCACAACTTTTCAGGCTCTTCATGTTTTTCCACACCACTTCATGCTTCTCCTATTTTTCGTCCTGTTTCTTGCTCCTCATGTATTTCCCACATTTTGAAGCTCTTCATATTTTTCACACCTTTTCAGGATCTTCAGGTTTTTAATCACCGTTTCATCCCTCTCGTATTTTACAGACCTTTTTATGCTCCTCATATATTTGACACATTTTGAAGCTCTGAATATTTTTCACACATTTTCAGGCTCTTCATGTTTTTGAACACTGCTTCATGATCCTCCTATTTTTCAGACGGTTTCATGATCTTCATATGTTTGACACCTTTTGAAGCTCTTCATATTTTTCACACCTTTTGAGGGCCTTCATATTTTTCAACACCGTTTCATGCTGCTTCTCTATTTCAGACCGTTTCATGCTCCTCATAGTTTTTACACCTTTTGAAGCTCTTCATATTTTTAACACCTTTTCAGGCTCTTTTTTTTTTGAATACCGCTTCATGCTCCTCCTAATTTTCAGAGCGTTTCATCCTCCTCATATTTTTCACACCATTTCAGGCTCTTCATGTTTTTGAACACAGCTTCATGCTACTCCTAATTTTCAGACCGTTTCATGCTCCTCTTATTTTTCACACCTTTTGAAGCTCCTCATATTTTTCACACCTTTTCAGGCTGTTCATGTTTTTCAACACCATTTCATGCTCCTCCTATTTTTCAGACCGTTTCATGCTCCTCATATTTTTGACACCTTTTGAAGCTCTTCATATTTTTCACAACTTTTCAGGCTCTCCATGTTTTTGAACACCCTTTCGTGCTCCTCCTATTTTTCAGACCTTTTCATGCTCCTCATAATTTTGACACCTTTTGAAGCTCTTCATATTTTTCACAACTTTTCAGGCTCACCATGTTTTTGAACACCGCTTCATGCTCCTCGTATTTTTCAGACCGTTTCATGCTCCTCATATTTTTGACAATTTTGGAAGCTGTTCATATTTTTCACACCTTTTCAGGCTCTTCATGTTTTTCAACACCGCTTCATGCTCCTCCTATTTTTCAGGCCTTTTCATGCTCCTCAAAATTTTGAAAGCTTTTGAAGCTGCTCCTATTTTCACACCTTTTGAAGCTCTTCATATTTTTCACACGTTTTCAGGCTCTTCATGTTTTTCAACACCGTTTCAAGCTCCTCCTATTTTTCCGACCGTTTCATGCTCCTCCTATTTTTCAGACCGTTTCATGCTCCTCATATTTTTGACAATTTTGGAAGCTCTTCATATTTTTCACACCTTTTCTGGTTGTTCACCTTTTTCAAGACCGCTTCATGCTCCTCCTATTTTTCAGACAATTTCATGCTCCTCCTATTTTTCAGACTGTTTCATGCACCTATTATTATTGACACCTTTTGAAGCTCTTCATATTTTTCACACCTTTTCAGGCTCTTCATGTTTTTCAACACCACTTCTTCTCCTCCTATTTTTGAGACCGTTTCATGCTCCTCATATTTTTGACACTTTTGAAGCTCTTCATATTTTTCACACGTTTTTACGTTCTTCATGTTATTCATCACCGCTTCACGCTCCTCCTATTTTTGAGACGGTTTTACGCTCCACATATTTTTGACAACTTTTGGAGCTCTTCATATTTTTCACACCTTTTCAGGCTCTTCATGTTTTTGAACACCGCTTCATGCTCCTCCTATTTTTCAAACCGTTTCATGCTCCTCATATTTTTCACACCTTTTGAAGCTCTTCATATTTTTCCCACCTTTTCAGGCTCTTTATGTTTTTTAAAACCACTTCAAGCTCCTCGTATTTTTCAGACCTTTTCATGCTCCTCATATTTTTGACACCTTTTCAAGCTCTTCATATTTTTCACACATTTTGAAGCTCTTCATACTTTTCACACCTTCTTAGGCTCTTCATGTATTTGAGCACAGCTTCATGATGCTCCTGTTTTTAAGACCGTTTCATGCTCCTCATATATTTGACACCTTTTGAAGCTGTTCATATTTTTCACACCTTTTCAGGCTCTTCATGTTTTTGAACAACTTTTCATGCTGCTCCTATTTTTGAGAACGTTTCATGCTCCTCATATTTTTGACACTTTATGGGGCTCTTCATATTTTTCACACCATTCCAGGCTCTTCATATTTTTGAACACCGTTTCATGTTCTTCCTATTTTTCAGACCGTTTCATGCTCCTCATATTTTTGACAACTTTTTAAGCTCTTCATATATTTCAAACCTTTTCAGGCTCTTAATGTTTTTAAACACCGCTTCATGCTCCTCCTATTTTTGCGACCGTTTCATGCTCCTCATATTTTTGACACCTTTGAAGCTCTTCATATTTTTCACACATTTTGAAGCTCTTCATATTTTTCAAACCTTCTCAGGCTCTTCATGTATTTGAGCACAGCTTCATGCTTCTCCTATTTTTCAGACCGTTTCATGCTCCTCATATATTTGACACCTTTTGAAGCTGTTCATATTTTTCACACCTTTTCAGGCTCTTCATGTTTTTGAACACCATTTCATGCTGCTCCTATTTTTCAGACCGTTTCATGCTCCTCATATTTTTGACACGTTATGGGGCTCTTCATATTTTTCACACCATTCCAGGCTCTTCATATTTTTGAACACCGTTTCATGTTCCTCCTATTTTTCAGACCGTTTCATGCTCCACATATTTTTGACAACTTTTGAAGCTCTTCATATATTTCATACCTTTTCAGGCTTTCCATATTTTTGAACACTGCTTCATGCTCCTGCTATTTTTCAGACCGTTTCATGCTCCTCATATTTTTGACACCTTTGAAGCTGTTCATATTTTTCACACATTTTCAAGCTCTTCATATTTTTCACACCTTCTCAGGCTCTTCATGTATTTGAGCACAGCTTCATGCTTCTCTGATTTTTCAGACCGTTTCATGCTCCTCTTATATTTGACACCTTTTGAAGCTGTTCATATTTTTCACACCTTTTCATGCTCTTCATGTTTTTCAACTCCGCTTCATGCTTCTCCTATTTTTCAGACAGTTTCATGCTCCTCCTATTTTTCAGACTGTTTCATGCACCTCTTATTATTGACACCTTTTGAAGCTCGCATATTTTTCACACCTTTTCAGGCTCTTCATGTTTTTCAACACAGTTTCTTGATCCTCCTATTTTTCAAACCGCTTCATGCTCATCTCATTTTTGACAGCTTTTGAAGCTTTTCATATTTTTCACACCTTTTGAGGCTCTGCATATTTTTCACACGTTTTCAGGCTCTTCATGTTTTTGAACACCGTTTCATGCTGCTCCTATTTTTCAGACCGTTTCATGCTTCTCATATTTTTGACACCTTTTGAAGCTCTTCATGTTTTTACACCTTTTCAGGCTTTTCATGTTTTTCAATACCGCTTCATGATCCTCCTATTTTTCAGACCGTTTCATGCTCCTCATATTTTTGACACCTTTTGTAGCTCTTCATATTTTTCACACCTTTTCAGGCTCTTCATGTTTTTCAACACCACTTCATGCTACTCCTATTTTTCAGGCCGTTACATGCTCGTCATATTTTTTTTTTTTTATTTATTTTTTTATTATTATTTTTTTTTTCATGTGGGTTTTGTCATACATTGCTATGAATCAGCCATGGATTTACATGTATTCCCAATCCCGATCCCCCCTCCCACCTCCCTCTCCACCCGATTCCTCTGGGTCTTCCCAGTGCACCAGGCCGGAGCACTTGTCTCGTGCATCCCACCTGGGCTGGTGATCTGTTTCACCATAGTTAGTATACATGCTGTTCTTTTGAAATATCCCACCCTCACATTCTCCCAGAGAGTTCAAAAGTCTGTTCTGTATTTCTGTGTCTCTTTTTCTGTTCTGCATATAGGGTTATCGTTATCACCTTTCTAAATTCCATATACATGTGTCAGTATGCTATAATGTTCTTTATCTTTCTGGCTTACTTCACTCTGTATAATGGGCTCCAGCTTCATCCATCTCATTAGGACTGGTTCAAATGAATTCTTTTTAACGGCTGAGTAATATTCCATGGTGTATATGTACCACAGCTTCCTTATCCATTCATCTGCTGATGGGCATCTAGGTTGCTTCCATGTCCTGGCTATTATAAACAGTGCTGCGATGAACATTGGGGTGCACGTGTCTCTTTCAGATCTGGTTTCCTCAGTGTGTATGCCCAGAAGTGGGATTGCTGGGTCATATGGCAGTTCTATGTCCAGTTTTTTAAGAAATCTCCACACTGTTTTCCATAGCGGCTGTACTAGTTTGCATTCCCACCAACAGTGTAAGAGGGTTCCCTTTTCTCCACACCCTCTCCAGCATTTATTGCTTGTAGACTTTTGGATAGCAGCCATCCTGACTGGTGTGTAATGGTACCTCATTGTGGTTTTGATTTGCATTTCTCTAATAATGAGTGATGTTGAGCATCTTTTCATGTGTTTGTTAGCCATCTGTATGTCTTCTTTGGAGAAATGTCTGTTTAGTTCTTTGGCCCATTTTTTGATTGGGTCATTTATTTTTCTGGAATTGAGCTGCAGGAGTTGCTTGTATATTTTTGAGATTAATCCTTTGTCTGTTTCTTCATTTGCTATTATTTTCTCCCAATCTGAGGGCTGTCTTTTCACCTTACTTATAGTTTCCTTTGTAGTGCAAAAGCTTTTAAGTTTCATTAGGTCCCATTTGTTTAGTTTTGCTTTTATTTCCAATATTCTGGGAGGTGGGTCATAGAGGATCTTGCTGTGATTTATGTCGGAGAGTGTTTTGCCTATGTTCTCCTCTAGGAGTTTTATAGTTTCTGGTCTTACATTGAGATCTTTACTCCATTTTGAGTTTATTTTTGTGTATGGTGTTAGAAAGTGTTCTAGTTTCATTCTTTTACAAGTGGTTGACCAGTTTTCCCAGCACCACTTGTTAAAGAGGTTGTCTTTTTTCCATTGTATATCCTTGCCTCCTTTGTCAAAGATAAGGTGTCCATAGGTTCGTGGATTTATCTCTGGGCTTTCTATTCTGTTCCATTGATCTATATTTCTGTCTTTGTGCCAGTACCATACTGTCTTGATGACTGTGGCTTTGTAGTAGAGTCTGAAGTCAGGCAGGTTGATTCCTCCAGTTCCATTCTTCTTTCTCAAGATTACTTTGGCTATTCGAGGCTTTTTGTATTTCCATACAAATTGTGAAATTCTTTGGTCTAGTTCTGTGAAAAATACCGTTGGTAGCTTGATAGGGATTGCATTGAATCTATAGACTGCTTTGGGTAGAATAGCCATTTTGACAATATTAATTCTTCCAATCCATGAACACGGTATGTTTCTCCATCTGTTTGTGTCCTCTTTGATTTCTTTCATCAGTGTTTTATAGTTTTCTATGTATAGGTCCTTTGTTTCTTTAGGTAGATATACTCCTAAGTATTTTATTCTTTTTGTTGCAATGGTGAATGGTATTGTTTCCTTAATTTCTCTTTCTGTTTTTTCATTGTTAGTATATAGGAATGCAAAGGATTTCTGTGTGTTAATTTTATATCCTGCAACTTTACTATATTCATTGATTAGCTCTAGTAATTTTCTGGTAGAATCTTTAGGGTTTTCTATGTAGAGGATCATGTCATCTGCAAACAGTGAGAGTTTTACCTCTTCTTTTCCTATCTGGATTCCTTTTACTTCTTTTTCTGCTCTGATTGCTGTGGCCTAACCCTACCAAAAATTTAGAGAAGAGCTAACACCTATCTTACTCAAACTCTTCCAGAAAATTGCAGAAGAAGGTAAGCTTCCAAACACATTCTATGAGGCCACCATCACCCTAATTCCAAAACCAGACAAAGATGCCACAAAAAAAGAAAACTACAGGCCAATATCACTGATGAACATAGATGCAAAAATCCTTAACAAAATTCTAGCAAACAGAATCCAACAACATATTAAAAAAATCATACACCATGACCAAGTGGGCTTTATCCCAGGAATGCAAGGATTCTTTAATATCCGCAAATCAATCAATGTAATACACCACATTAACAAATTGAAAGATAAAAACCATATGATTATCTCAATAGATGCAGAGAAAGCCTTTGACAAAATTCAACACTCATTTATGATTAAAACTCTCCAAAAAGCAGGAATAGAAGGAACATACCTCAACATAATAAAAGCTATATATGACAAACCCACAGCAAGCATCACCCTCAATGGTGAAAAATTGAAGGCATTTCCCCTGAAATCAGGAACAAGACAAGGGTGCCCACTCTCGTCATATTTTTGACACCTTTAGAAGCTCTTCATATTTGTCACACATTTTCAGGCTCTTCATGTTTTTCAACACAGCTTCATGCTCCTCCTATTTTTCAGACGCTTTCATTCTCCTCATATTTTTGACACTGTTAGAAGCTCTTCATATATTTCACACCTTTACAGTCTCTTCTTTTTTTTCAACACCACTTCATGCTACTCCTATTTTTCAGACAGTTTCATGCTCATCTCATTTTTGACACGTTTTGAGGCTCTTCATATTTTTCACACCTTTTCAGGCTTTTCATGTTTCTGAACACCGCTTCTTGCTCCTCCTATTTTTCAGACCGTTTCATGCTGCTCATATTTTTGACACCTTTTGAAGCTCTTCATATTTTTCACAAATTTTCAGGCTCTTCCTGTTTTTGAACACCGTTTCATGCTCCTCCTATTTTTCAGACCGTTTCATGATCCTCATGTATTTCACACCTTTTGAAGCTCTTCATATTTTTCACACGTTTTAAGGCTCTTCGTGTTTTTCAACACCGCTTCATGCTCCTCCTATTTTTCAGACCCTTTCATAGTCCTCATGTATTTCACACCTTTTGAAGCTCTTCATATTTTTCACACGTTTTCATGCTCTTCATGTTTTTGAACACCGCTTCATGCTCCTCCTATTTTTCAGACCGTTTCATGCTCCTCATATTTTTGACACCTTTTGAAGCTCTTCATATTTTTCACACCTTTACAGGCTCTTCATGTTTTTCCACACCATTTCATGCTTCTCCTATTTTTCAAACCTTTTCCTGATCCTCATGAATTTCACACCTTTTGAAGCTCTTCATATTTTTCACACCTTTTCAGGCTCTTCATGTTTTTGATCACCGCTTCATGATCCTCCTAATTTTCAGAGAGTTTCATGCTCCTCATGTATTTCACATCTTTTGAAGCTCTTCATATTTTTCACAACTTTTCAGGCTCTTCATGTTTTTCCACACCACTTCATGCTTCTCCTATTTTTCGGCCTGTTTCATGCTCCTCATGTATTTCACACATTTTGAAGCTCTTCATATTTTTCACACCTTTTCAGGCTCTTCATATTTTTACTCACCGTTTCATCCTTCTCCTATTTTTCAGACCTTCATGCTCCTCATATATTTGACACATTTTGAAGCTCTGAATATTTTTCACACGTTTTCAGGCTCTTCATGTTTTTGAACACTGCTTCATGATCCTCCTATTTTTCAGACGGTTTCATGCTCTTCATATGTTTGACACCTTTTGAAGCTCTTCATATTTTTCACACCTTTTGAGGGCCTTCATGTTTTTCAACACCGTTTCGTGCTGCTTCTCTATTTCAGACCGTTTCATGCTCCTCATATTTTTTACTCCTTTTGAAGCTCTTCATATTTTTAACACCTTTTCAGGCTCTTTTTTTTTTTGAACACCGCTTCATGCTCCTCCTAATTTTCAGACCGTTTCATCCTCCTCATATTTTTCACACCTTTTCAGGCTCTTCATGTTTTTGAACACAGCTTCATGCTACTCCTATTTTTTAGACCGTTTCATGCTCCTCATATTTTTCACACCTTTTGAAGCTCCTCATATTTTTCACACCTTTTGAGGGCCTTCATGTTTTTCAACACCGTTTCGTGCTGCTTCTCTATTTCAGACCGTTTCATGCTCCTCATATTTTTTACACCTTTTGAAGCTCTTCATATTTTTAACACCTTTTCAGGCTCTTTTTTTTTTGAACACCGCTTCATGCTCCTCCTAATTTTCAGACCGTTTCATCCTCCTCATATTTTTCACACCTTTTCAGGCTCTTCATGTTTTTGAACACAGCTTCATGCTACTCCTATTTTTCAGACCGTTTCATGCTCCTCATATTTTTCACACCTTTTGAAGCTCCTCATATTTTTCACACCTTTTCAGGCTTTTCATGTTTTTCAACCCCATTTCATGCTCCTCCTATTTTTCAGACCGTTTCATGCTCCTCATATTTTTGACACCTTTTGAAGCTCTTCATATTTTTCACAACTTTTCAGGCTCTCCATGTTTTTGAACACCCTTTCGTGCTCCTCCTATTTTTCAGACCTTTTCATGCTCCTCATAATTTTGACACCTTTTGAAGCTCTTCATATTTTTCACAACTTTTCAGGCTCTCCATGTTTTTGAACACCGCTTCATGCTCCTCGTATTTTTCAGACCATTTCATGCTCCTCATATTTTTGACAATTTTGGAAGCTGTTCATATTTTTCACACCTTTTCAGGCTCTTCATGTTTTTCAACACCGCTTCATGCTCCTCCTATTTTTCAGGCCTTTTGATGCTCCTCAAAATTTTGAAAGCTTTTGAAGCTGCTCCTATTTTCACACCTTTTGAAGCTCTTCATATTTTTCACACGTTTTCAGGCTCTTCATGTTTTTCAACACCGTTTCAAGCTCCTCCTATTTTTCCGACCGTTTCATGCTCCTCCTATTTTTCCAGACCGTTTCATGCTCCTCATATTTTTGACAATTTTGGAAGCTCTTCATATTTTTCACACCTTTTCTGGCTGTTCATCTTTTTCAAGACCGCTTCATGCTCCTCCTATTTTTCAGACAGTTTCATGCTCCTCCTATTTTTCAGACTGTTTCATGCACCTATTATTATTGACACCTTTTGAAGCTCTTCATATTTTTCACACCTTTTCAGGCTCTTCATGTTTTTCAACACCGTTTCTTCTCCTCCTATTGTTGAGACCGTTTCATGCTCCTCATATTTTTGACACCTTTTGAAGCTCTTCATATTTTTCACACGTTTTTACATTCTTCATGTTATTCATCACCGCTTCACGGTCCTCCTATTTTTGAGACGGTTTTACACTCCACATATTTTTGACAACTTTTTAAGCTCTTCATATTTTTCACACCTTTTCAGGCTCTTTATGTTTTTTAAAACCACTTCAAGCTCCACGTATTTTCCAGACCTTTTCATGCTCCTCATATTTTTGACACCTTTTCAAGCTCTTCATATTTTTCACACATTTTGAAGCTCTTCATACTTTTCACACCTTCTTAGGCTCTTCATGTATTTGAGCACAGCTTCATGCTGCTCCTGTTTTTAAGACCGTTTCATGCTCCTCATATATTTGACACCTTTTGAAGCTGTTCATATTTTTCACACCTTTTCAGGCTCTTCATGTTTTTGAACACCTTTTCCTGCTGCTCCTATTTTTGAGAACGTTTCATGCTCCTCATATTTTTGACACTTTATGGGGCTCTTCATATTTTTCACACCATTCCAGGCTCTTCATATTTTTGAACACCGTTTCATGTTCTTCCTATTTTTCAGACCGTTTCATGCTCCTCATATTTTTGACAACTTTTTAAGCTCTTCATATATTTCAAACCTTTTCAGGCTCTTCATGTTTTTAAACACCGCTTCATGCTCCTCCTATTTTTGCGACCGTTTCATGCTCCTCATATTTTTGACACCTTTGAAGCTCTTCATATTTTTCACACATTTTGAAGCTCTTCATATTTTTCACACCTTCTCAGGCTCTTCATGTATTTGAGCACAGCTTCATGCTTCTCCTATTTTTCAGACCGTTTCATGCTCCTCATATATTTGACACCTTTTGAAGCTGTTCATATTTTTCACACCTTTTAAGGCTCTTCATGTTTTTGAACACCATTTCATGCTGCTCCTATTTTTCAGACCGTTTCATGCTCCTCATATTTTTGACACGTTATGGGGCTCTTCATATTTTTCACACCATTCCAGGCTCTTCATATTTTTGAACACCGTTTCATGTTCCTCCTATTTTTCAGACCGTTTCATGCTCCACATATTTTTGACAACTTTTGAAGCTCTTCATATATTTCATACCTTTTCAGGCTTTCCATATTTTTGAACACTGCTTCATGCTCCTGCTATTTTTGAGACCGTTTCATGCTCCTCATATTTTTGACACCTTTGAAGCTGTTCATATTTTTCACACATTTTCAAGCTCTTCATATTTTTCACACCTTCTCAGGCTCTTCATGTATTTGAGCACAGCTTCATGCTTCTCCAATTTTTCAGACCGTTTCATGCTCCTCTTATATTTGACACCTTTTGAAGCTGTTCATATTTATCACACCTTATCATGCTCTTCATGTTTTTCAACTCCGCTTCATGCTTCTCCTATTTTTCAGACAGTTTCATGCTCCTCCTATTTTTCAGACTGTTTCATGCACCTCTTATTATTGACACCTTTTGAAGCTCGCATATTTTTCACACCTTTTCAGGCTCTTCATGTTTTTCAACACAGTTTCTTGATCCTCCTATTTTTCAGACCGCTTCAAGCTCATCTCATTTTTGACAGCTTTTGAAGCTTTTCATATTTTTCACACCTTTTGAGGCTCTGCATATTTTTCACACGTTTTCAGGCTCTTCATGTTTTTGAACACCGTTTCAGCTGCTCCTATTTTTCAGACCGTTTCATGCTTCTCATATTTTTGACACCTTTTGAAGCTCTTCATGTTTTTACACCTTTTCAGGCTTTTCATGTTTTTCAATACCACTTCATGATCCTCCTATTTTTCAGACCGTTTCATGCTCCTCATATTTTTGACACCTTTTGAAGCTCTTCATGTTTGTCACACATTTTCAGGCTCTTCATGTTTTTCAACACAGCTTCATGCTCCTCCTATTTTTCAGACGCTTTCATTCTCCTCATATTTTTGACACTGTTAGAAGCTCTTCATATATTTCACACCTTTACAGTCTCTTCTTTTTTTTCAACACCACTTCATGCTACTCCTATTTTTCAGACAGTTTCATGCTCATCTCATTTTTGACACGTTTTGAGGCTCTTCATATTTTTCACACCCTTTCAGGCTTTTCATGTTTTTGAACACCGCTTCATGCTCCTCCTATTTTTCAGACCGTTTCATGCTGCTCATATTTTTGACACCTTTTGAAGCTCTTCATATTTTTCACAAATTTTCAGGCTCTTCCTGTTTTTGAACACCGTTTCATGCTCCTCCTATTTTTCAGACGGTTTCATGCTCTTCATATATTTGACACGTTTTGAAGCTCTTCATATTTTTCACACCTTTTGAGGGCCTTCATGTTTTTCAACACCGTTTCATCCTGCTTCTCTATTTCAGACAGTTTCATGCTCCTCATATTTTTTACACCTTTTGAAGCTCTTCATATATTTAACACCTTTTCAGTCACTTGTTTTTTTTTTGAACACCGCTTCATGCTCCTCCTAATTTTCAGACCGTTTCATGCTCCTCATATTTTTCACACCTTTTGAAGCTCTTCATATTTTTCACACCTTTTCAGGCTCTTCATGTTTTCGAACACCGCTTCATGATCCTCCTATTTTTCAGACCATTTCATGCTCTTCATATTTTTGACACCTCTTGAAGCTCTTCATATATTTCACACCTTTTCAGCCACTTCATTTTTTTTAAAACCGCTTCATGCTCCTCCTATTTTTCACACCGTTTCATGCTCATCTCATTTTTGACACCTTTTGAAGCTCTTCATATATTTCAAACCTTTTCAAGCTTTTCATATTTTCCAGACCTTTTCAGGCTCTTCATGTTTTTGATCACCGTTTCATGCTCCTCCTATTTTTCAGACCGTTTCATGCTCCTCATATTTTTGACACCTTTTGAAGCACATCATATTTTTCAGACCTTTTCAGGCTCTTCATGTTTTTGATCACCGTTTCATGCTCCTCCTATTTTTCAGACCGTTTCATGCTCCTCATATTTTTGACACCTTTTGAAGCTCTTCATATGTTTCACACCTTTTCAGGCTCTTCATTTTTTTCAACACCACTTCATGCTCCTCCTACTTTTCAGACCGTTTCACGCTCATCTCATTTTTAAACCTTTTGAAGCTCTTCATATTTTTCACACCTTTTGATGCTCTTCATATTTTTCACACGTTTTCAGGCTCTTCAAGTTTTTCAACACCGCTTCATGCTCCTCCTATTTTTCAGACCGTTTCATGCTCCTCATATTTTTGACACCTTTTGAAGCTCTTCATATTTTTCACACCTTCAGGCTCTTCATGTTTTTCAACACCACTTCATGCTCCTCCCATTTTTCAGACGGTTTCATGCTCCTCATATTTTTCACACCTTTAGAAGCTCTTCATATTTTTCAAACCTTTTCAGGCTCTTCATGTTTTTCAACACAGCTTCATGCTCCTCCTATTTTTCAGACGCTTTCATTCTCCTCATATTTTTGACACTGTTAGAAGCTCTTCATATATTTCACACCTTTACAGTCTCTTCTTTTTTTTCAACACCACTTCATGCTACTCCTATTTTTCAGACAGTTTCATGCTCATCTCATTTTTGACACGTTTTGAGGCTCTTCATATTTTTCACACCTTTTCAGGCTTTTCATGTTTTTGAACACCGCTTCATGCTCCTCCTATTTTTCAGACCGTTTCATGCTGCTCATATTTTTGACACCTTTTGAAGCTCTTCATATTTTTCACAAATTTTCAGGCTCTTCCTTTTTTTGAACACCGTTTCATGCTCCTCCTATTTTTCAGACCGTTTCATGATCCTCATGTATTTTACACATTTTGAAGCTCTTCATATTTTTCACACGTTTTAAGGCTCTTCATGTTTTTCAACACCGCTTCATGCTCATCCTATTTTTTAGACCGTTTCATAGTCCTCATGTATTTCACACCTTTTGAAGCTCTTCATATTTTTCACACGTTTTCATGCTCTTCATGTTTTTGAACACTGCTTCATGCTCCTCCTATTTTTCAGACCGTTTCATGCTCCTCTTATTTTTGACACCTTTTGAAGCTCTTCATATTTTTCACACCTTTACAGGCTCTTCATGTTTTTCCACACCATTTCATGCTTCTCCTATTTTTCAAACCTTTTCATGATCCTCATGAATTTCACACCTTTTGAAGCTCTTCATATTTTTCACACCTTTTCAGGCTCTTCATGTTTTTGATCACTGCTTCATGATCCTCCTATTTTTCAGAGAGTTTCATGCTCCTCATGTATTTCACATCTTTTGAAGCTCTTCATATTTTTCACAACTTTTCAGGCTCTTCATGTTTTTCCACACCACTTCATGCTTCTCCTATTTTTCGTCCTGTTTCTTGCTCCTCATGTATTTCCCACATTTTGAAGCTCTTCATATTTTTCACACCTTTTCAGGCTCTTCATGTTTTTAATCACCGTTTCATCCTTCTCATATTTTACAGTCCTTTTTATGCTCCTCATATATTTGACACATTTTGAAGCTCTGAATATTTTTCACACATTTTCAGGCTCTTCATGTTTTTGAACACTGCTTCATGATCCTCCTATTTTTCAGACGGTTTCATGATCTTCATATGTTTGACACCTTTTAAAGCTCTTCATATTTTTCACACCTTTTGAGGGCCTTCATATTTTTCAACACCGTTTCATGCTGCTTCTCTATTTCAGACCGTTTCATGCTCCTCATATTTTTTACACCTTTTGAAGCTCTTCATATTTTTAACACCTTTTCAGGCTCTTGTTTTTTTGAATACCGCTTCATGCTCCTCCTAATTTTCAGACCGTTTCATCCTCCTCATATTTTTCACACCATTTCAGGCTCTTCATGTTTTTGAACACAGCTTCATGCTACTCCTAATTTTCAGACCGTTTCATGCTCCTCATATTTTTGACACCTTTTGAAGCTCTTCATATTTTTCACAACTTTTCAGGCTCTCCATGTTTTTGAACATCCTTTCGTGCTCCTCCTATTTTTCAGACCTTTTCATGCTCCTCATAATTTTGACACCTTTTGAAGCTCTTCATATTTTTCACAACTTTTCAGGCTCTCCATGTTTTTGAACACCGCTTCATGCTCCTCGTATTTTTCAGACCATTTCATGCTCCTCATATTTTTGACAATTTTGGAAGCTGTTCATATTTTTCACACCTTTTCAGGCTCTTCATGTTTTTCAACACCGCTTCATGCTCCTCCTATTTTTCAGGCCTTTTCATGCTCCTCAAAATTTTGAAAGCTTTTGAAGCTGCTCCTATTTTCACACCTTTTGAAGCTCTTCATATTTTTCACACGTTTTCAGGCTCTTCATGTTTTTCAACACCGTTTCAAGCTCCTCATATTTTTCCGACCGTTTCATGCTCCTCCTATTTTTCAGACCGTTTCATGCTCCTCCTATTTTTGACAATTTTGGAAGCTCTTCATATTTTTCACACCTTTTCTGGCTGTTCATCTTTTTCAAGACCGCTTCATGCTCCTCCTATTTTTCAGACAATTTCATGCTCCTCCTATTTTTCAGACTGTTTCATGCACCTATTATTATTGACACCTTTTGAAGCTCTTCATATTTTTCACACCTTTTCAGGCTCTTCATGTTTTTCAACACCGCTTTTCTCCTCCTATTTTTGAGACCGTTTCATGCTCCTCATATTTTTGACACTTTTGAAGCTCTTCATATTTTTCACACGTTTTTACGTTCTTCATGTTATTCATCACCGCTTCACGCTCCTCCTATTTTTGAGACGGTTTTACGCTCCACATATTTTTGACAACTTTTGGAGCTCTTCATATTTTTCACACCTTTTCAGGCTCTTCATGTTTTTGAACAGCGCTTCATGCTCCTCCTATTTTTCAAACCGTTTCATGCTCCTCATATTTTTCACACCTTTTGAAGCTCTTCATATTTTTCACACCTTTTCAGGCTCTTTATGTTTTTTAAAACCACTTCAAGCTCCTCGTATTTTTCAGACCTTTTCATGCTCCTCATATTTTTGACACCTTTTCAAGCTCTTCATATTTTTCACACATTTTGAAGCTCTTCATACTTTTCACACCTTCTTAGGCTCTTCATGTATTTGAGCACAGCTTCATGATGCTCCTGTTTTTAAGACCGTTTCATGCTCCTCATATATTTGACACTTTTTGAAGCTGTTCATATTTTTCACACCTTTTCAGGCTCTTCATGTTTTTGAACAACTTTTCATGCTGCTCCTATTTTTGAGAACGTTTCATGCTCCTCATATTTTTGACACTTTATGGGGCTCTTCATATTTTTCACACCATTCCAGTCTCTTCATATTTTTGAACACCGTTTCATGTTCTTCCTATTTTTCAGACCGTTTCATGCTCCTCATATTTTTGACAACTTTTTAAGCTCTTCATATATTTCAAACCTTTTCAGGCTCTTCATGTTTTTAAACACCGCTTCATGCTCCTCCTATTTTTGCGACCGTTTCATGCTCCTCTTATTTTTGACACCTTTGAAGCTCTTCATATTTTTCACACATTTTGAAGCTCTTCATATTTTTCAAACCTTCTCAGGCTCTTCATGTATTTGAGCACAGCTTCATGCTTCTCCTATTTTTCAGACCGTTTCATGCTCCTCATATATTTGACACCTTTTGAAGCTGTTCATATTTTTCACACCTTTTCAGACTCTTCATGTTTTTGAACACCATTTCATGCTGCTCCTATTTTTCAGACCGTTTCATGCTCCTCATATTTTTGACACGTTATGGGGCTCTTCATATTTTTCACACCATTCCAGGCTCTTCATATTTTTGAACACCGTTTCATGTTCCTCCTATTTTTCAGACCGTTTCATGCTCCACATATTTTTGACAACTTTTGAAGCTCTTCATATATTTCATACCTTTTCAGGCTTTCCATATTTTTGAACACTGCTTCATGCTCCTGCTATTTTTGAGACCGTTTCATGCTCCTCATATTTTTGACACCTTTGAAGCTGTTCATATTTTTCACACATTTTCAAGCTCTTCATATTTTTCACACCTTCTCAGGCTCTTCATGTATTTGAGCACAGCTTCATGCTTCTCTGATTTTTCAGACCGTTTCATGCTCCTCTTATATTTGACACCTTTTGAAGCTGTTCATATTTTTCACACCTTTTCATGCTCTTCATGTTTTTCAACTCCGCTTCATGCTTCTCCTATTTTTCAGACAGTTTCATGCTCCTCCTATTTTCAGACTGTTTCATGCACCTCTTATTATTGACACCTTTTGAAGCTCGCATATTTTTCACACCTTTTCAGGCTCTTCATGTTTTTCAACACAGTTTCTTGATCCTCCTATTTTTCAGACCGCTTCATGCTCATCTCATTTTTTGACAGCTTTTGAAGCTTTTCATATTTTTCACACCTTTTGAGGCTCTGCATATTTTTCACACGTTTTCAGGCTCTTCATGTTTTTGAACACCGTTTCATGCTGCTCCTATTTTTCAGACCGTTTCATGCTTCTCATATTTTTGACACCTTTTGAAGCTCTTCATGTTTTTACACCTTTTCAGGCTTTTCATGTTTTTCAATACCGCTTCATGATCCTCCTATTTTTCAGACCGTTTCATGCTCCTCATATTTTTGACACCTTTTGTAGCTCTTCATATTTTTCACACCTTTTCAGAATCTTCATGTTTTTCAACACCACTTCATGCTACTCCTATTTTTCAGGCCGTTTCATGCTCGTCATATTTTTGACACCTTTTGAAGCTCTTCATATTTGTCACACATTTTCAGGCTCTTCATGTTTTTCAACACAGCTTCATGCTCCTCCTATTTTTCAGACGCTTTCATTCTCCTCATATTTTTGACACTGTTAGAAGCTCTTCATATATTTCACACCTTTACAGTCTCTTCTTTTTTTTCAACACCACTTCATGCTACTCCTATTTTTCAGACAGTTTCATGCTCATCTCATTTTTGACACGTTTTGAGGCTCTTCATATTTTTCACACCTTTTCAGGCTTTTCATGTTTTTGAACACCGCTTCATGCTCCTCCTATTTTTCAGACCGTTTCATGCTGCTCATATTTTTGACACCTTTTGAAGCTCTTCATATTTTTCACAAATTTTCAGGCTCTTCCTGTTTTTGAACACCGTTTCATGCTCCTCCTATTTTTCAGACCGTTTCATGATCCTCATGTATTTCACACCTTTTGAAGCTCTTCATATTTTTCACACGTTTTAAGGCTCTTCATGTTTTTCAACACCGCTTCATGCTCCTCCTATTTTTCAGACCGTTTCATAGTCCTCATGTATTTCACACCTTTTGAAGCTCTTCATATTTTTCACACGTTTTCATGCTCTTCATGTTTTTGAACACTGCTTCATGCTCCTCCTATTTTTCAGACCGTTTCATGCTCCTCATATTTTTGACACCTTTTGAAGCTCTTCATATTTTTCACACCTTTACAGGCTCTTCATGTTTTTCCACACCATTTCATGCTTCTCCTATTTTTCAAACCTTTTCATGATCCTCATGAATTTCACACCTTTTGAAGCTCTTCATATTTTTCACACCTTTTCAGGCTCTTCATGTTTTTGATCACCGCTTCATGATCCTCCTAATTTTCAGAGAGTTTCATGCTCCTCATGTATTTCACATCTTTTGAAGCTCTTCATATTTTTCACAACTTTTCAGGCTCTTCATGTTTTTCCACACCACTTCATGCTTCTCCTATTTTTCGGCCTGTTTCATGCTCCTCATGTATTTCACACATTTTGAAGCTCTTCATATTTTTCACACCTTTTCAGGCTCTTCATATTTTTACTCACCGTTTCATCCTTCTCCTATTTTTCAGACCTTCATGCTCCTCATATATTTGACACATTTTGAAGCTCTGAATATTTTTCACACGTTTTCAGGCTCTTCATGTTTTTGAACACTGCTTCATGATCCTCCTATTTTTCAGACGGTTTCATGCTCTTCATATGTTTGACACCTTTTGAAGCTCTTCATATTTTTCACACCTTTTGAGGGCCTTCATGTTTTTCAACACCGTTTCATGCTGCTTCTCTATTTCAGACCGTTTCCTGCTCCTCATATTTTTTACAACTTTTGAAGCTCTTCATATTTTTAACACCTTTTCAGGCTCTTTTTTTTTTTGAACACCGCTTCATGCTCCTCCTAATTTTCAGACCGTTTCATCCTCCTCATATTTTTCACACCTTTTCAGGCTCTTCATGTTTTTGAACACTGCTTCATGATCCTCCTATTTTTCAGACGGTTTCATGCTCTTCATATGTTTGACACCTTTTGAAGCTCTTCATATTTTTCACACCTTTTGAGGGCCTTCATGTTTTTCAACACCATTTCGTGCTGCTTCTCTATTTCAGACCGTTTCATGCTCCTCATATTTTTTATACCTTTTGAAGCTCTTCATATTTTTAACACCTTTTCAGGCTCTTTTTTTTTTGAACACCGCTTCATGCTCCTCCTAATTTTCAGACCGTTTCATCCTCCTCATATTTTTCACATCTTTTCAGGCTCTTCATGTTTTTGAACACAGCTTCATGCTACTCCTATGTTTTAGACCGTTTCATGCTCCTCATATTTTTCACACCTTTTGAAGCTCCTCATATTTTTCACACCTTTTGAGGGCCTTCATGTTTTTCAACACCGTTTCGTGCTGCTTCTCTATTTCAGACCGTTTCATGCTCCTCATATTTTTTACACCTTTTGAAGCTCTTCATATTTTTAACACCTTTTCAGGCTCTTTTTTTTTTGAACACCGCTTCAGGCTCCTCCTAATTTTCAGACCGTTTCATCCTCCTCATATTTTTCACACCTTTTCAGGCTCTTCATGTTTTTGAACACAGCTTCATGCTACTCCTATTTTTCAGACCGTTTCATGCACCTCATATTTTTCACACCTTTTGAAGCTCCTCATATTTTTCACACCTTTTCAGGCTTTTCATGTTTTTCAACCCCATTTCATGCTCCTCCTATTTTTCAGACCGTTTCATGCTCCTCATATTTTTGACACCTTTTGAAGCTCTTCATATTTTTCACAACTTTTCAGGCTCTCCATGTTTTTGAACACCCTTTCGTGCTCCTCCTATTTTTCAGACCTTTTCATGCTCCTCATAATTTTGACACCTTTTGAAGCTCTTCATATTTTTCACAACTTTTCAGGCTCTCCATTTTTTTGAACACCGCTTCATGCTCCTCGTATTTTTCAGACCGTTTCATGCTCCTCATATTTTTGACAATTTTGGAAGCTGTTCATATTTTTCACACCTTTTCAGGCTCTTCATGTTTTTCAACACCGCTTCATGCTCCTCCTATTTTTCAGGCCTTTTCATGCTCCTCAAAATTTTGAAAGCTTTTGAAGCTGCTCCTATTTTCACACCTTTTGAAGCTCTTCATATTTTTCACACGTTTTCAGGCTCTTCATGTTTTTCAACACCGTTTCAAGCTCCTCCTATTTTTCCGACCGTTTCATGCTCCTCCTATTTTTCAGACCGTTTCATGCTCCTCATATTTTTGACAATTTTGGAAGCTCTTCATATTTTTCACACCTTTTCTGGCTGTTCATCTTTTTCAAGACTGCTTCATGCTCCTCCTATTTTTCAGACAGTTTCATGCTCCTCCTATTTTTCAGACTGTTTCATGCACCTATTATTATTGACACCTTTTGAAGCTCTTCATATTTTTCACACCTTTTCAGGCTCTTCATGTTTTTCAACACCGCTTCTTCTCCTCCTATTTTTGAGACAGTTTCATGCTCCTCATATTTTTGACACCTTTTGAAGCTCTTCATATTTTTCACACGTTTTTACATTCTTCATGTTATTCATCACCGCTTCACGCTCCTCCTATTTTTGAGACGGTTTTACACTCCACATATTTTTGACAACTTTTGGAGCTCTTCATATTTTTCACACCTTTTCAGGCTCTTTATGTTTTTTAAAACCACTTCAAGCTCCTCGTATTTTTCAGACCTTTTCATGCTCCTCATATTTTTGACACCTTTTCAAGCTCTTCATATTTTTCACACATTTTGAAGCTCTTCATACTTTTCACACCTTCTTAGGCTCTTCATGTATTTGAGCACAGCTTCATGCTGCTCCTGTTTTTAAGACCGTTTCATGCTCCTCATATATTTGACACCTTTTGAAGCTGTTCATATTTTTCACACCTTTTCAGGCTCTTCATGTTTTTGAACACCTTTTCATGCTGCTCCTATTTTTGAGAACGTTTCATGCTCCTCATATTTTTGACACTTTATGGGGCTCTTCATATTTTTCACACCATTCCAGGCTCTTCATATTTTTGAACACCGTTTCATGTTCTTCCTATTTTTCAGACCGTTTCATGCTCCTCATATTTTTGACAACTTTTTAAGCTCTTCATATATTTCAAACCTTTTCAGGCTCTTCATGTTTTTAAACACCGCTTCATGCTCCTCCTATTTTTGCGACCGTTTCATGCTCCTCATATTTTTGACACCTTTGAAGCTCTTCATATTTTTCACACATTTTGAAGCTCTTCATATTTTTCACACCTTCTCAGGCTCTTCATGTATTTGAGCACAGCTTCATGCTTCTCCTATTTTTCAGACCGTTTCATGCTCCTCATATATTTGACACCTTTTGAAGCTGTTCATATTTTTCACACCTTTTCAGGCTCTTCATGTTTTTGAACACCATTTCATGCTGCTCCTATTTTTCAGACCGTTTCATGCTCCTCATATTTTTGACACGTTATGGGGCTCTTCATATTTTTCACACCATTCCAGGCTCTTCATATTTTTGAACACCGTTTCATATTCCTCCTATTTTTCAGACCGTTTCATGCTCCACATATTTTTGACAACTTTTGAAGCTCTTCATATATTTCATACCTTTTCAGGCTTTCCATATTTTTGAACACTGCTTCATGCTCCTGCTATTTTTGAGACCGTTTCATGCTCCTCATATTTTTGACACCTTTGAAGCTGTTCATATTTTTCACACATTTTCAAGCTCTTCATATTTTTCACACCTTCTCAGGCTCTTCATGTATTTGAGCACAGCTTCATGCTTCTCCGATTTTTCAGACCGTTTCATGCTCCTCTTATATTTGACACCTTTTGAAGCTGTTCATATTTATCACACCTTTTCATGCTCTTCATGTTTTTCAACTCCGCTTCATGCTTCTCCTATTTTTCAGACAGTTTCATGCTCCTCCTATTTTTCAGACTGTTTCATGCACCTCTTATTATTGACACCTTTTGAAGCTCGCATATTTTTCACACCTTTTCAGGCTCTTCATGTTTTTCAACACAGTTTCTTGATCCTCCTATTTTTCAGACCGCTTCATGCTCATCTCATTTTTTGACAGCTTTTGAAGCTTTTCATATTTTTCACACCATTTGAGGCTCTGCATATTTTTCACACGTTTTCAGGCTCTTCATGTTTTTGAACACCGTTTCATGCTGCTCCTATTTTTCAGACCGTTTCATGCTTCTCATATTTTTGACACCTTTTGAAGCTCTTCATGTTTTTACACCTTTTCAGGCTTTTCATGTTTTTGAACACCGTTTCATGCTGCTCCTATTTTTCAGACCGTTTCATGCTCCTCATATTTTTGACACCTTTTGAAGCTCTTCATATTTTTCACAGCTTTTCAGGCTTTTCTTGTTTTTCAACACCGCTTCATGCTCCTCAAGGTTTGCAGACCGTTTCATGCTCCTCATATATTTGACACCTTTTGAAGCTATTCATATTTTTCACACCTTTTCAGGCTCTTCATGTTTTTGAAATCCGCTTCATGATCCTCCTATATTTCAGACCGTTTCATGCTCCTCATATTTTTGACATCTTTTGAAGCTTTTCATATTATTCACACCTTTTCAGGCTCTTCATGTTTTTGAACACCTTTCATGCTCCTCCTATTTTTCAGACCTTTTCATGCTCCTCATATTTTTGACACCTTTTGAGGCTCTTCATATTTTTCACACCTTTTGAAGCTCTTCATATATTTCACACCTTTTCAGGCTCTTCATTTTTTCAACACCACTTTATGCTCCTCCTATTTTTCAGACCTTTTCTTGCTCATCTAATTTTTGACACCTTTTGAAGCTCTTCATATTTTTCACACCTTTTGAAGCTCTTCATATTTTTCACACCTTTTCAGGTTCTTCATGTATTTGAACACCGTTTCATGCTCCTCCGATTTTTCAGACCGTTTCACGCTCCACATATTTTTATCACCTTTTGAAGCTCTTCATATTTTTCACACCTTTTCATGCTCTTCATTTTTTGGACACCACTTCATGCTCCTCCTATTTTTCAGACCGTGTCATGCTCCTCATATTTTTCACACCTTATAAAGCTCTTCATATTTTTCACATTTTTGAAGCTCTTCATATTTTTCACACATTTCAGGCTCTTCATGTTTTTCACCACCCCTTCATGCTCCTCCTATTTTTCAGACCGTCTCATGCTCCTCATATTTTTGACAACTTTTGAAGCTTTTCATATTTTTCACACCTTGTCAGGTTCTTCAAGTTTTTCAACACCACCGCATGCTCCTCCTTTTTTGCAGACCGTTTCATGCTCCTCATATTTTTGACACCTTTTGAAGCTCTTCATATTTTGCACACCTTTTCAGGCTCTTCATGTTTTTGAACACTGCTTCATGATCCTCCTATTTTTCTGACCTTTTCATGCTCCTCATATTTTTGACAACTTTTGAAGCTCTTCATATTTTTCACAACTTTTCAGGCTTTTCCTGTTTTAGAACACCGCTTCATGCTCCTCCTATTTTTCAATCCGTTTAATGCTCCTCATGTATTTCACAACTTTTGAAGCTCCTCATATTTTTCACACGTTTTCAGGCTCTTCATGTTTTTGAACACCGCTTCATGCTCCTTCTATTTTTCAGACCGTTTCATGCTCCTCATATTTTTGACACCTTTTGAAGCTCTTCATATTTTTCACACCTTTTGAAGCTCTTCATATTTTTCAAACCTTTTAAGGCTCTTCATGATTTTGAACACCACTTTATGCTCCTCCTATTATTCAGACCGTTTCATTCTCCTCATTATTTTTGACACCTTTTGAAGCTCTTCATATTTTTGAACAACTTTTGAAGCTCTTCATATTTTTCACACTTTTTCAGGCTCTTCATGTTTTTCCACACCGCTTCATGCTCCTCCTATTTTTCAAGCAGTTTCATGTGCCTCCTCTTTTTGACACCTTTTGAAGGTCTTCATATTTTTCACACCTTTTCAGGATCTTCATGTTTCTCATCACCGTTTCATGCTCCTCCTATTTTAAAGATAATTTCATGCTCCTCATATGTTTGAAAACTTTTGAAGCTATTCATATTTTTCACACCTTTTCAGCCTCTTCATGTTTCTCAACAGCACTTCATGCTCCTCCTGTTTTTCACACTGTTTCATGATCCTCATATTTTTGACACCTTTAGAAGCTCTTCATATTTTTCACACCTTTCAGTCTCTTCATGTTTTTCTACACCACTTCATGCTCCTCCTATTTTTCAGACCGTTTCATGCTACTCATATTTTTGACACCTTTTGTAGTTCTTCATATTTTTCACACCTTTTCAGGCTGTTCATGTTTTTCAACACCGCTTCGTGCTCCTCATATTTTTCAGACCCTTTCATGCTCCTCATATTTTTGACACCTTCTGAACCTCTTCATATTTTTCACACCTTTTCATGCTCTACATGTTTTTCAACACCGCTTCATGCTCCTCCTATTTCAGACCGTTTCATGCTCCTCATATTTTTGACACCTTTTGAAGCTCTTCATATTTTTCACACCTTTTCAGGCTCTTCATGTTTTTCAACACCGCTTCATGCTTTTCCTATTTTTCAGACCGTTTCATGCTCCTCATATTTTTGACACCTTTTGAAGATCTTCATATTTTTCACACATTTTCAGGCTCTACATGTTTTTCAACACCGCTTCATGCTCCTCCTATTTTTCAGACCGTTTCATGCTCGTCATATTTTTGACACCTTTTGAGGCTCTTCATATTTTTCACACATTTTCAGGCTCTTCATGTTTTTCAACACCGATTCATGCTCCTCATATTTTTGACACCTTTTGAATCTCTTCATATATTTCACACATTTTCAGGCTCTTCATGTTTTTCATCACCACTTCATGCTCCTCCTATTTTTCAGACCGTTTCATGCTCCTCATGTATTTCACACCTTTTGAAGCTCTTTATATTTTTCACACCTTTTTAGGCTCTTCATGTTTTTGAACACGATTTCAGGCTCCTCCTATTTTTCGGACTGTTTCATGCTCATCTCATTTTTGACACCTTTTGAAGCTCTTCATATTTTTCACACCTTTTGAATCTCTTCATATTTCTCAAACGTTTTCAGGCTCTTCATGTTTTTCAACACCCCTTCTTGCTCATCCTATTTTTCAGATCGTTTCTTGCTCCTCATATTTTTGACACGTTTTGAAGCTCTTCATATTTTTCACACCTTTTCAGGCTCTTCATGTCTTTGAACACCGTTTCCTGCTGCTCCTATTTTTCAAATCGTTTCATGCTCGTCATATTTTTGACAGATTTTGAAGCTCTTCATTTTTTTCACACCTTTTGAAACTCTTCATATTTTTCACACCTTTTAAGGCTCTTCATGATTTTGAACACCACTTTATGCTCCTCCTATTATTCAGACCGTTTCATTCTCCTCATTATTTTTGACACCTTTTGAAGCTCTTCATATTTTTGAACACCTTTTGAAGCTCTTCATATTTTTCAAACTTTTTCAGGCTCTTCATGTTTTTCCACACCACTTCATGCTCCTCCTAATTTTCAGACAGTTTCATTTGCCTCCTCTTTTTGACACCTTTTGAAGGTCTTCATATTTTTCACACCTTTTCAGGCTCTTCATTTTTCTCAACACCGTTTCATGCTCCTCCTATTTTAAAGATAGTTTCATGCTCCTCATATATTTGAAAACTTTTGAAGCTATTCATATTTTTCACTCCTTTTCAGCCTCTTCATGTTTCTCAACACCACTTCATGCTCCTCCTGTTTTTCACACCATTACATGATCCTCATATTTATGACACCTTTAGAAGCTCTTCATATTTTTCACACCTTTTCAGTCTCTTCATGTTTTTCTACACCACTTCATACTCCTCCTATTTTTCAGACCGTTTCATGCTACTCATATTTTTGACACCTTTTGAAGCTCTTCATATTTTTCACACCTTTTCAGGCTCTTCATGTTTTTCAACACCACTTCATGCTCCTCCTATTTTTCAGACCGTTTCATGCTCATCTCACTTTTGACACATTTTGAAGCTCTTCATATTTTCCACACCTTTTGAAGCTCTTCATATTTCTCAAACGTTTTCAGGCTCTTCATGTTTTTCAACACCCCTTCTTGCTCATCTATTTTTCAGACCGTTTCATGCTTCTCTCATTTCTGACATCTTTTGAAGCTCTTCATATATTTCACACATTTTCAGGCTCTTCATGTTTTTCAACACCACTTCATGCTCCTCCTATTTTTCAGACCGTTTCATGCTCATCTCACTTTTGACACATTTTGAAGCTCTTCATATTTTCCACACCTTTTGAAGATCTTCATATTTCTCAAACGTTTTCAGGCTCTTCATGTTTTTCCACACCGCTTCATGCTCCTCGTGTTTTTCAGACAGTTTCATGTGCCTCCTCTTTTTAACACCTTTTGAAGGTCTTCATATTTTTCACACCTTTTCAGGCTCTTCATGTTTTTCCGCACCGCTTCCTGCTCTTCCTTTTTTTCAGACCGTTCCATGCTCCTCATATTTTTGACACCTTTTGAAGCTCTTCATATTTTGCCCACCTTTTCAGGCTCTTTATATTTTTCAACACCACTTCATGCTCTTCCTATTTTTCAGACCGTTTAATGCTCCTCTTATTTTTGACACCTTTTGAAGCTCTTCATATTTTTCAAACCTCTTCAGGTTCTTCATGTTTTTCAACACCGCTTCAAGCTCCTCCTATTTTTCAGATAGTTTCATGCCCCCTCTATTTTTGACACCTTTTGAAGCTCTTCATATTTTTCAAACCGTTTCAGGCTCTTCATGTTTTTCAACACCGCTTCAAGCTCCTCCTATTTTTCAGATAGTTTCATGCCCCCTCTATTTTTGACACCTTTTGAAGCTCTTCATATTTTTCAAACCGTTTCAGGCTCTTCATGTTTTTCAACACCGCTTCATGCTCTTCCTATTTTTCAAACCGTTTCATGCTCCTCATATTTTTGATACCTTTTGAAGCTCTTCATATATTTCACACCTTTTCCACCTCTTCATGTTTTTCAACACTGCTTCTTGCTCCTCCAATTTTTCAGACCGTTTCATGCTCCTCCTATTTTTGATACCTTTTGAAGCTGTTCATATATTTCACACCTTTTCAGGCGTTTCATGTCTTTGAAAACCGTTTCATGCTCGTCATATTTTGACAGTTTTTGATGCTCTTCATATTTTTCACAGCTTTTCAGGCTCTTCATGTTTTTCAACACCACTTCATGCTGCTATTTTTCAGACCGTTTCCTGCTCCTCATTTTTTTGACACATTTTCAAACTCTTCATATTTTTCACACCTTTTCAGGCTCTTCTTGTTTTTCAACACCGCTTCATGCTCCTCGTATTTTTCAGACAGTTTCATGTGCCTCCTCTTTTTAACATCTTTTGAAGGTCTTCATATTTTTCACACCTTTTCAGGCTCTTCATGTTTTTCCGCACCGCTTCCTGCTCTTCCTTTTTTTCAGACCGTTCCATGCTCCTCATATTTTTGACACCTTTTGAAGCTCTTCATATTTTGCACACCTTTTCAGGCTCTTTATGTTTTTCAACACCACTTCATGCTCCTCCTATTTTTCAGACCGTTTCATGCTCCTCTTATTTTTGACACCTTTTGAAGCTCTTCATATTTTTCAAACCTCTTCAGGTTCTTCATGTTTTTCAACACCGCTTCGTGCTCCTCCTATTTTTCAGATAGTTTCATGCCCCCTCTATTTTTGACACCTTTTGAAGCTCTTCATATTTTTCAAACCTTTTCAGGCTCTTCATGTTTTTAAACAGAGCTTCATTTTCCTGCTATTTTTCAGACCGTTTCATGCTCCTCATATTTTTGACACCTTTTGGAATCTCTTCATATATTTCACACCTTTTCAGGCTCTTCATGTTTTTGAACACCGCTTCATGATCCTCATATTTTTCAGACCGTTTCATACACCTCATATTTTTTTCATCTTTTGAAGCTCTTCATATTTTTCACACCTTTTCAGGCTCTTCATTTTTTCAACACCGCTTCATGCTCCTCTTATTTTTCAGACCGTTTCATGCTCATCTCATTTTTGACACCTTTGGAAGCTTTTCATATTTTTCACAACTTTTCAGGCTCTTCATGTTTTGAACACCGCTTCATGCTCCTCCTATTTTTCAGACCGTATCATGCTCCTCATATTTTTCACACCTTTTGAAGCTCTTCATATTTTTCACACCTTTTCAGGCTCTTCATATTTTTGAACACCTCTTCATCTTCCTCCTATTTTTCAGACCGTTTCTTGCTCCTCATGTATTTCACACCTTTTGAAGCTCTTCATATTTTTCACACCTTTTCAGGCTCTTGATGTTTTTCCACACCACTTCATGCTTCTCCTACTTTTCAACACGTTTCATGCTCCTCATGTATTTCACACCTTTTGAAGCTCTTCATATTTTTCACATCTTTTCAGGCTCTTCATGTTTTTCAACACCGCTTCATGCTCCTCCTATTTTTCAGACCGTTTCATGCACCTCATATTTTTCTCACCTTTTGAAGCTCTTCATATTTTTCACACCTTTCCAGGCTCCTCATGTTTTGCAACACCGCTTCATGCTCCTCCTATTTTTGAGACCGTTTCATACTCCTCATATTTTTGACAACTTTTGATGCTCTTCATATTTTTCACACCTTTTCAGGCTCTTCATTTTTTCAACACCGCTTCATGCTCCTCCTATTTTTCAGACCGTTTCATGCTCATCTCATTTTTGACACCTTTGGAAGCTTTTCATATTTTTCACAATTTTTCAGGCTCTTCATGTTTTTAACACCGCTTCATGCTCCTCCTATTTTTCAGACCGTATCATGCTCCTCATATTTTTCACACCTTTTGAAGCTCTTCATATATTTCACACCTTTTCAGTCTCTTCTTTTTTTTCAACACCACCTCATGCACCTCCTATTTTTCAGACCGTTTCATGATCATCTCATTTTTGACACCTTTTGAAGCTCTTCATATTTTTCACACCTTTTCAGGCTCCTCATTTTTTTCAACACCACTTCATTCTCCTCCTATTTTTCAGACCGTTTCATGCTCATCTCTTTTTTGACACCTTTTGAAGCTCTTCATATTTTTCACACATTTTGAAGCTCTTAATATTTTTCACACCTTTTCTGGCTCTTCATGTTTTTCAACACCAGTTCATGGTATTCCTATTTTTTAGACCGTTTCATGCTCCTCATATTTTTGACAACTTTTGAAGCTGTTCATATTTTTCACACCTTTTCAGGCTCTTCATTTTTTTCAACACTGCTTCATGCTCCGCCTATTTTTCAGAACGTTTCATGCTCCTTATATTTTTGACACCTTTTGAAGCTCTTCATATTTTTCATACCCTTTCAGGCTCTTCATGTTTTTCAACACCGCTTCATGCTCCTCCTATTTTTCAGACCGTTTCTTGCACCTCATATATTTCACACCTTTAAAAGCTCTTCATATTTTTCACACATTTTCAGGCTCTTCATGTTTCTCAACACCGCTTCCTGCTCCTCCTCTTTTTCAGACCGTTTCATGCTCCTCATATTTTTGACACATTTTGAAGCTCTTCATGTTACTCACAGCTTTTCAGGTTCTTCATGTTTTTCAACACGACTTCATGCTCCTCCTATTTTTCAGACGGTTTCATGCTCATCTCATTTTTGACACCTTTTGAAGCTCTTCATATTTTTCACATCTTTTGAAGCTCTTCATATTTTTCACACCTTTTCAGGCTCTTCATGTTTTTGAACACCGTTTCATAGTCCTCCTATTTTTCAGACCGTTTCATGCTCCTCATATTTTTGACACTTTTTGAAGCTCTTCATATTTTTCACTACTTTTCAGGGTCTTCCTCTTTTTGAACACCGCTTCATGCTCCTCCTATTTTTCAGAACTTTTCATGCTCCTCATATTTTTGACACCTTTTGAAGCTCTTCATATTTTTCACACCTTTTCAGGCTCTTCATGTTTTTGAACACCATTTCATGCTCCTCCTATTTTACAGACCGTTTCATTCTCCTCATATTTTTGACACCTTTTGAAGCTCTTCATATATTTCACACCTTTTCAGGCTTTTCATTATTTTCAACACCACTTCATGCTCCTCTTATTTTTCAGACCGTTTCATGCTCATCTCATTTTGACACCTTTTGAAGCTCTTCATGTTTTTCACATCTTCTGAAGCTCTTCATATTTTTCACAAATTTTCAGGCTCTTTATGATTTTCAACACCGCTTCATGCTCCTCCTATTTTTCAGACCGTTTCAAGTTCATCTCATTTTGACACCTTTTGAAGCTCTTCATATTTTCACACCTTTTGAAGCTCTTCATATTTTTCATATTTTTGAAGTTCTTCATAATTTCACACGTTTTCATACTCTTCATGTTTTTCAACACCACTTCATGCTCCTCCTATTTTTCAGACCGTTTCATGCTCCTCATATTTTTGACACCTTTTGAAGCTCTTCATATTTTTCACACCTATTCAGGCTCTTCATGTTTTTGAACACCGCTTCATGCTCCTCCTATTTTTCAGACCGTTTCATGCTCCTCATATTTTTGACAACTTTTGAAGCTTTTCATATTTTTCACACCTTGTCAGGCTCTTGAAGTTTTTCAACACCACTTCATGCTCCTCCTTTTTTGCAGACCGTTTCATGCTCCTCATATTTTTGACACCTTTTGAAGCTCTTCATATTTTGCACACCTTTTCAGGCTCTTCATGTTTTTGAACACCGCTTCATGATCCTCCTATTTTTCTGACCTTTTCATGCTCCTCATATTTTTGACAACTATTGAAGCTCTTCATATTTTTCACAACTTTTCAGGCTTTTCCTGTTTTTGAATACCGCTTCATGCTCCTCCTATTTTTCAGACCGTTTCTTGCACCTCATATATTTCACACCTTTAAAAGCTCTTCATATTTTTCACACATTTTCAGGCTCTTCATGTTTCTCAACACCGCTTCCTGCTCCTCCTCTTTTTCAGACCGTTTCATGCTCCTCATATTTTTGACACTTTTTGAAGCTCTTCATGTTTCTCACAGCTTTACAGGTTCTTCATGTTTTTCAACAATATTTCATGTTCCTCCTATTTTTCAGACGGTTTCATGCTCATCTCATTTTTGACACCTTTTGAAGCTCTTCATATTTTTCACATCTTTTGAAGCTCTTCATATTTTTCACACGTTTTCAGGCTCTTCATGTTGTTCAACACCCTTTCTTGCTCCTCCTATTTTTCAGACCGTTTCATGCTCCTCATATTTTTGACACGTTTTGAAGCTCTTCATATTTTTCACACCTTTTCAGGCTCTTCATGTTTTTGAACACCGTTTCATAGTCCTCCTATTTTTCAGACCGTTTCATGCTCCTCATATTTTTGACACTTTTTGAAGCTCTTCATATTTTTCACTACTTTTCAGGGTCTTCCTGTTTTTGAACACTGCTTCATGCTCCTCCTATTTTTCAGAACTTTTCATGCTCCTCATATTTTTGACACCTTTTGAAGCTCTTCATATTTTTTACACCTTTTCAGGCTCTTCATGTTTTTGAACACCATTTCATGCTCCTCCTATTTTACAGACCGTTTCATTCTCCTCATATTTTTGACACCTTTTGAAGCTCTTCATATATTTCACACCTTTTCAGGCTTTTCATTATTTTCAACACCACTTCATGCTTCTCTTATTTTTCAGACCGTTTCATGCTCATCTCATTTTGACACCTTTTGAAGCTTTTCATGTTTTTCACATCTTCTGAAGCTCTTCATATTTTTCACAAATTTTCAGGCTCTTTATGATTTTCAACACCGCTTCATGCTCCTCCTATTTTTCAGACCGTTTCAAGTTCATCTCATTTTGACACCTTTTGAAGCTCTTCATATTTTTCACACCTTTTGAAGCTCTTCATATTTTTCATATTTTTGAAGTTCTTCATAATTTCACACGTTTTCAGACTCTTCATGTTTTTCAACACCACTTCATGCTCCTCCTATTTTTCAGACCGTTTCATGCTCCTCATATTTTTGACACCTTTTGAAGCTCTTCATATTTTTCACAACTTTTCAGGCTCTTCATGTTTTTGAACACCGCTTCATGCTCCTCCTATTTTTCAGACCGTTTCATGCTCCTCATATTTTTGACACCTTTTGAAGCTTTTCATATTTTTCACACCTTGTCAGGCTCTTGAAGTTTTTCAACACCACTTCATGCTCCTCCTTTTTTGCAGACTGTTTCATGCTCCTCATATTTTTGACACCTTTTAAAGCTCTTCATATTTTGCACACCTTTTCAGGCTCTTCATGTTTTTGACCACCGCTTCATGATCCTCCTATTTTTTGACCTTTTCATGCTCCTCATAATTTTGACAACTTTTGAAGCTCTTCATATTTTTCACAACTTTTCAGGCTTTTCCTGTTTTTGAACACCGCTTCATGCTCCTCCTATTTTTCAAACCGTTTCATGCTCCTCATATTTTTGACACCTTTTGAAGCTCTTCATATTTTTCACACCTTTTCAGGCTCTTCATGTTTTTGAACACCGCTTCATGCTCCTCCTATTTTCAGACCGTTTCATTCTCCTCATATTTTTGACACCTTTTGAAGCCCTTCATATATTTCACACCTTTTTCGTCTCTTCTTTTTTTTCAACACCACTTCATGCTCCTCCTATTTTTCCGACCGTTTCATGCTCATCTCATTTTTGACACCTTTTGAAGCTCTTCATATTTTTCACACCTTTTCAGGCTCTTCATGTTTTTGAACACCGCTTCATGCTCCTCCTATTTTTCAGACTTCTTCATACTCCTCTCATTTTTGACACCTTTTGAAGCTGTTCATATTTTTGACACCTTTTGAAGCTCTTCATATTTCTCACACGTTTTCAGGCTCTTCATGATTTTCAACACCGATTCATGCTCCTCCTCTTTTTCAGACCGTTTCATGCTCCTCATATTTTTGATACCTTTTGAATCTCCTCATATTTTTTACACCTTTTGAACCTCTTCATATATTTCAAACTTTTTCAGGCTCTTCATGTTTTTCAACACGGCTTCATGCTCCTCCTATTTTTCAGACCGTTTCGTGCTCCTCATATTTTTCACACCTTTTGAAGCTCTTCATATTTTTCACACCTTTTAAGCCTCTTCATGTTTTTTAACACCGCTTTATGCTCCTCCTATTTTCAAGACAGTTTCATACTCCTCATGTATTTCATACCTTTTGAAGCTCCTCATATTTTTCACACCTTTTCAGGCTCTGCATGTTTTTCAACACCGTTTCTTGCTACTCCTATTTTTCAGACCGTTTCATGCTCCTCATATTTTTGACACATTTTGAAGTTCTTGATATATTTCACACCTTCTCAGGCTCTTCATTTTTTGGAACACGAATGCTTGCTCCTCCTATTTTTCAGACCGTTTCATGCTCATCTCATTTTTGACACCTTTTGAAGCTCTTCATATTTTTCACAACTTTTCAGGCTCTGCATGTTTTTGAACACCGTTTCATGCTACTCCTATATTTCAGACCGATTCTTGCTGCTCATATATTTGACACCTTTTGAAGCTCTTCATATTGTTCACAACTTTTCAGGCTCTGCATGTTTTTGAACACCGCGTCATGATTCTCCTATTTTTCAGACCCTTTCATGCTCTTCATATTTTTGACACATTTTGAAGCTCTTCATATTTTTCACACCTTTTCAGGCTCTTCATGTTTTTCCACACCACTTCATGCTTCACCTAATTTTCAGACCGTTTCATGCTCCTCTTGTATTTCACACATTTTGAAGCTCTTCATATTTTTCACACCTTTTTAGGATCTTCATGTTTTTGACGACCGCTTCATGCTCCTCCTATTTTTCAGACCATTTGATGCTCCTCATATTTTTTGACACCTTTTGAAGCTCTTCATATTTTTCACATCTTTTCAGTCTCTTCATGTTTTTGAACACCACTTCATGCCTCTCCTATTTTTCAGAGAGTTTCATGCTCCTCATGTATTTCACACATTTTGAAGCTCTTCATATTTTTCACACCTTTTCAGAATGTTCATGTTTTTCCACACAACTTCATGCTTCTCCTATTTTTCAGACCGTTTCATGCTCCTCATGTATTTCACACCTTTTGAAGCTCTTCATATTTTTCACACCTTTTCAGGCTCTTCATGTTTTTGATCACCGTTTCATGATCCTCGTATTTTTCAGACCATTTCATGCACCTCATATTTTTCACAGCTTTTAAAGCTCTTCATATTTTTCACACCTTTTCAGGCTCCTTATGTTTTTCAACACCGATTCATTCTCCTCCTATTTTTCAGACCGTTTCATGCTCCTCATATTCTTGACACCTTTTAAAGCTCTTCATATTTTTCACACCTTTTCAGGCTCTTCATGATTTTGAACACCGCTTCATGCTCCTCCTATTTTTCAGACCGTTTCATGCTCGTCATATTTTTGACACCTTTTGAAGCTCTTCATATTTTTCACACTTTTTCAGGCTCTTCAGGTTTTTCAACACTGCTTCATGCTCCACCTATTTTTCAGACCGTTTCATCCTCCTCATATTTTTGACACCTTTTGAAGCTCTTCATAATTTTCACACCTTTTCAGGGTCTTCAAGTTTACAACACCACTTCATGCTCCTTCTTTTTTGCAGACCGTTTCATGCTCCGCATATTTTTGACACCTTTTGAATTTCTTCATATTTTTCACACCTTTTCAGGCTCTTCATGTTTTTGAACAACACTTCATGCTCCTCCTATTTTTCAGAGAGTTTCATGCTCCTCATGTGTTTCACACCTTATGAAGCTCTTCATATTTTTCACACCTTTTCAGGCTCTTCTTGTTTTTGAACACCGCTTCATGATTCTACTATTTTTCAGACCCTTTCATGCTCTTCATATTTTTGACACATTTTGAAGCTCTTCATATTTTTCACACCTTTTCAGGCTCTTCATGTTTTTCCACACCACTTCATGCTTCGCCTAATTTTCAGACCGTTTCATGCTCCTCTTTTATTTCACACCTTTTGAAGCTCTTCATATTTTTCACTCCTTTTCAGGCTCTTCATGTTTTGCAACACCCCTTCATGTTCCTCCTATTTTTCAGACCGTTTCATGCTCCTCATATTTTTGACACCTTTAGAAGCTCTTCATATTTTTCAAACCATTTCAGAATCTTCATGTTTTTCCACTCAGCTTCATGCTCATCCTATTTTTCAGACCGTTTCATTCTCCTCATATATTTGACACCTTTTGAAGCTCTTCATATATTTCACACCTTTTCAGTCTCTTCTTTTTTTTTCAACACCACTTCATGCTCCTCCTATTTTTCAGACCGTTTCATGCCCCTCATATTTTTGACACCTTTTGAAGCTCTTCATATTTTTCACACTTTTCAGGCTCTTAATGTTTTTCAACACAACATAATGCTCCTCCTATTTTTCAGACTGTTACAGGCACCTCATATTTTTGATACCTTTAGAAGCTCTTCATATTTTTCACACCGTTTCAGGTTCTTCTAGTTTTTCAACACCACTTCATGTTCCTCCTATTTTTCAGACCGTTTCATGCTCCTCATATTTTTGACACATTTAGAAGGTATTCATATTTTTCACACCTTTTCAGGCTCTTCATTTTTCAACACCACTTCATGATCCTCCTATTTTTCAGACCGTTTCATGCTCATCTCAGTTTTGAAACGTTTTGAAGCTCTTCATATTTTCACACCTTTTGAAGCTCTTCATATTTTTCACAACTTTTCAGGCTCTTCTTGTATTTGAACACCGGTTCATGTTCCTCCTATATTTCAGGCCGTTTAATGCTCCTCATGTATTTCACACCTTTTGAAGCTCTTCATATTTTTTACACCTTTTCTGGCGCTTCATGTTTTTGAACAACGCTTCATGATCCTCTTATTTTTCAGATCATTTCATGCTCTTCATATTTTTTACACCTTTTGAAGCTCTTCATATTTTTCACACCTTTTTAGGCTCTTCATGTTTTTCACACCACCTCATGCTTCTCTTAATTTTCAGACGTTTCATGCTCATCATGTATTTCACACCTTTTGAAGCTCTTCATATTTTTCACACCTTTTCATGCTCTTCATGTTTTTCAACACAGTTTCATGCTGCTTCTATTTTTCAGCCCGTTTCATGCTCCTCATATTTTTCACACCTTTTGAAGCTCTTCATATTTTTCACACCTTTTCAGGCTCTTCATGTTTTTGAACACAGCTTAATGCTCCTCCTATTTTTCAGACCGTTTCATGCTCGTCATATTTTTGACACCTTTTGAAGCTCTTCATATTTTTCACACCTATTCAGGCTCTCATGTTTTGAACACCGTTTCATGATCCTCCTATTTTTCAGACCGTTTCATGCTCATCTAATTTTTGACACCTTTTGAAGCTTTTCATAATTTTCACTACTTTTTTGACTCTTCATGTTTTTGAACACCGCTTCATGCTCCTCCTATTTTTCAGAGAGTTTCATGCTCCTCATGTATTTCACGCCTTTTGAAGCTCTTCATATTTTTCACACCTTTTCATGCTCTTCATGTTTTTCAACACAGTTTCATGCTGGTTCTATTTTTCAGACCGTTTCATGCTCCTCATATTTTTGACAACTTTTGAAGCTCTTCATATTTTTCACACGTTTTCAGGCTCTTCATGTTTTTGAACACCGCTTCATTCTAGTCCTATTTTCAAACCATATCATGCTCCTCATATATTTCACACCTTTTGAAGCTCTTCATATTTTTCACACCTTTACAGGCTCTTCATGTTTTTGATCACCTTTTCATGCTCCTCCTATTTTTCAGACCGTTTCATGCTCCTCATATTTTTGACACCTTTTGAAGCTCTTCATATTTTTCACACATTTTAAGGCTCTT
Source organism: Dama dama (assembly GCF_033118175.1). NCBI lineage: Eukaryota > Metazoa > Chordata > Mammalia > Artiodactyla > Cervidae > Dama > Dama dama. Next base: position 1,893,664 of record NW_026870965.1, on the reverse strand, counting down.
GATGTTTTTGAACACCGCTTCATGCTCCTCCTATTTTTCAGACCGTTTCATGCTCCTCATATTTTTAACACCTTTTGAAGCTCTTCATATTTTTCACACATTTTCAGGCTCTTCATGTTTTTGAACACCGCTTCATGCTCCTCCTATTTTTCAGACTGTTTCATGCTCCTCATATTTTTGACACGTTTTGAAGCTCTTTATATTTTTCACACCTTTTCAGGTTTTTCGTGTTTTTCAACACCGCTTCATGCCCCTCCTATTTTTTCAGACCGTTTCATGCTCCTCATATTTTTGACACCTTTTGAAGCTCTTCATATTTTTCACACCTTTTGAAGCTCTTCATATATTTCACACGTTTTCAGTCTCTTCAGGTTTTTGAACACCGCTTCATACTCCTCCTATATTTCAGACCGTTTCATGCTTCTCATATTTTTGACACCTTTTGAAGCTCTTCATATTTTTCACACATTTTCAGGCTCTTCATGTTTTTCAACACCGCTTCATACTCCTCCTATTTTTCAGACCGTTTCATGCTCATCTATTTTTTGACACCTTTTGAAGCTCTTCATATTTTTCACACATTTTTAAGCTCTTAATATTTTTCACACCTTTTCTGGCTCTTCATGTTTTTCAACACCGGTTCATGGTACTCCTATTTTTTAGACCGTTTCATGCTCCTCATATTTTTGACACCTTTTGAAGCTCTTCATATTTTTCACACCTATTCAGGCTCTCATGTTTTGAACACCGTTTCATGATCCTCCTATTTTTCAGACCGTTTCATGCTCATCTAATTTTTGACACCTTTTGAAGCTTTTCATAATTTTCACTATTTTTTGACTCTTCATGTTTTTGAACACCACTTCATGCTCCTCCTATTTTTCAGAGAGTTTCATGCTCCTCATGTATTTCACGCCTTTTGAAGCTCTTCATAATTTTCACACCTTTTCATGCTCTTCATGTTTTTCAACACAGTTTCATGCTGGTTCTATTTTTCAGACCGTTTCATGCTCCTCATATTTTTGACAACTTTTGAAGCTCTTCATATTTTTCACACGTTTTCAGGCTCTTCATGTTTTTGAACACCGCTTCATTCTAGTCCTATTTTCAAACCATATCATGCTCCTCATATATTTCACACCTTTTGAAGCTCTTCATATTTTTCACACCTTTACAGGCTCTTCATGTTTTTGATCACCTTTTCATGCTCCTCCTATTTTTCAGACCGTTTCATGCTCCTCATATTTTTGACACCTTTTGAAGCTCTTCATATTTTTCACAGATTTTAAGGCTCTTGATGTTTTTGAACACCGCTTCATGCTCCTCCTATTTTTCAGACCGTTTCATGCTCCTCATATTTTTGACACCTTTTGAAGCTCTTCATATTTTTCACACATTTTCAGGCTCTTCATGTTTTTGAACACCGCTTCATGCTCCTCCTATTTTTCAGACTGTTTCATGCTCCTCATATTTTTGACACGTTTTGAAGCTCTTTATATTTTTCACACCTTTTCAGGTTTTTCGTGTTTTTCAACACCGCTTCATGCCCCTCCTATTTTTTCAGACCGTTTCATGCTCCTCATATTTTTGACACCTTTTGAAGCTCTTCATATTTTTCACACCTTTTGAAGCTCTTCATATATTTCACACGTTTTCAGTCTCTTCAGGTTTTTCAACACCGCTTCATACTCCTCCTATATTTCAGACCGTTTCATGCTTCTCATATTTTTGACACCTTTTGAAGCTCTTCATATTTTTCACACATTTTCAGGCTCTTCATGTTTTTCAACACCGCTTCATACTCCTCCTATTTTTCAGACCGTTTCATGCTCATCTATTTTTTGACACCTTTTGAAGCTCTTCATATTTTTCACACATTTTGAAGCTCTTAATATTTTTCACACCTTTTCTGGCTCTTCATGTTTTTCAACACCGGTTCATGGTACTCCTATTTTTTAGACCGTTTCATGCTCCTCATATTTTTGACAACTTTTGAAGCTTTTCATATTTTTCACACCTTTTCAGGCTCTTCATTTTTTTCAACACTGCTTCATGCTTCTCCTATTTTTCAGACCGTTTCATGCTCATCTCATTTTGACACCTTTTGAAGCTCTTCATATATTTCACACCTTTTCAGGCTTTTCATTATTTTCAACACCAATTCATGCTCCTCTTATTTTTCAGACCGTTTCATGCTCATCTCATTTTGACACCTTTTGAAGCTCTTCATGTTTTTCACATCTACCGAAGCTCTTCATATTTTTCACAAATTTTCAGGCTCTTTATGATTTTCAACACCGCTTCATGCTCCTCCTATTTTTCAAACCATTTAATGCTCCTCATGTATTTTACACCTATTGAAGCTCTGCATATTTTTCACACGTTTTCAGGCTCTTCATGTTTTTCAACACCGCTTCATGCTCCTCCTATTTTTCAGACAGTATCATGCTCCTCATATTTTTGACACCATTTGAAGCTCTTCATATTTTTCACACCTTTTCAGGCTCTTCATGTTTTTCAACACCGCTTCATGATCCTCCTATTATTCAGACCGTTTCATGCTCCTCATATTTTTGACACCTTTTGAAGCTCTTCATATTTTTCACACCTTTTCAGGCTCTTCATGTTTTTGAACACCGCTTCATGCTCATCCTATTTTTCAGACCGTTTCATGCTCCTCATATTTTTGACAACTTTTGAAGCTTTTCATATTTTTCACACCTTGTCAGGCTCTTCAAGTTTTTCAACACCACTTCATGCTCCTCCTTTTTTGCAGACCGTTTCATGCTCCTCATATTTTTGACACCTTTTGAAGTTCTTCATATTTTGCACACCTTTTCAGGCTCTTCATGTTTTTGAACACCGCTTCATGATCCTCCTATTTTTCTGACCTTTTCATGCTCCTCATATTTTTGACAACTTTTGAAGCTCTTCATATTTTTCACAACTTTTCAGGCTTTTCCTGTTTTTGAACACCGCTTCATGCTCCTCCTATTTTTCAAACCGTTTAATGCTCCTCATGTATTTCACACCTTTTGAAGCTCCTCATATTTTTCACACGTTTTCAGGCTCTTCATGTTTTTGATCACTGCTTCATGATCCTCCTATTTTTCAGAGAGTTTCATGCTCCTCATGTATTTCACATCTTTTGAAGCTCTTCATATTTTTCACAACTTTTCAGGCTCTTCATGTTTTTCCACACCACTTCATGCTTCTCCTATTTTTCGTCCTGTTTCTTGCTCCTCATGTATTTCCCACATTTTGAAGCTCTTCATATTTTTCACACCTTTTCAGGATCTTCAGGTTTTTAATCACCGTTTCATCCCTCTCGTATTTTACAGACCTTTTTATGCTCCTCATATATTTGACACATTTTGAAGCTCTGAATATTTTTCACACATTTTCAGGCTCTTCATGTTTTTGAACACTGCTTCATGATCCTCCTATTTTTCAGACGGTTTCATGATCTTCATATGTTTGACACCTTTTGAAGCTCTTCATATTTTTCACACCTTTTGAGGGCCTTCATATTTTTCAACACCGTTTCATGCTGCTTCTCTATTTCAGACCGTTTCATGCTCCTCATAGTTTTTACACCTTTTGAAGCTCTTCATATTTTTAACACCTTTTCAGGCTCTTGTTTTTTTGAATACCGCTTCATGCTCCTCCTAATTTTCAGAGCGTTTCATCCTCCTCATATTTTTCACACCATTTCAGGCTCTTCATGTTTTTGAACACAGCTTCATGCTACTCCTAATTTTCAGACCGTTTCATGCTCCTCTTATTTTTCACACCTTTTGAAGCTCCTCATATTTTTCACACCTTTTCAGGCTGTTCATGTTTTTCAACACCATTTCATGCTCCTCCTATTTTTCAGACCGTTTCATGCTCCTCATATTTTTGACACCTTTTGAAGCTCTTCATATTTTTCACAACTTTTCAGGCTCTCCATGTTTTTGAACACCCTTTCGTGCTCCTCCTATTTTTCAGACCTTTTCATGCTCCTCATAATTTTGACACCTTTTGAAGCTCTTCATATTTTTCACAACTTTTCAGGCTCTCCATGTTTTTGAACACCGCTTCATGCTCCTCGTATTTTTCAGACCGTTTCATGCTCCTCATATTTTTGACAATTTTGGAAGCTGTTCATATTTTTCACACCTTTTCAGGCTCTTCATGTTTTTCAACACCGCTTCATGCTCCTCCTATCTTTCAGGCCTTTTCATGCTCCTCAAAATTTTGAAAGCTTTTGAAGCTGCTCCTATTTTCACACCTTTTGAAGCTCTTCATATTTTTCACACGTTTTCAGGCTCTTCATGTTTTTCAACACCGTTTCAAGCTCCTCCTATTTTTCCGACCGTTTCATGCTCCTCCTATTTTTCAGACCGTTTCATGCTCCTCATATTTTTGACAATTTTGGAAGCTCTTCATATTTTTCACACCTTTTCTGGCTGTTCACCTTTTTCAAGACCGCTTCATGCTCCTCCTATTTTTCAGACAATTTCATGCTCCTCCTATTTTTCAGACTGTTTCATGCACCTATTATTATTGACACCTTTTGAAGCTCTTCATATTTTTCACACCTTTTCAGGCTCTTCATGTTTTTCAACACCACTTCTTCTCCTCCTATTTTTGAGACCGTTTCATGCTCCTCATATTTTTGACACTTTTGAAGCTCTTCATATTTTTCACACGTTTTTATGTTCTTCATGTTATTCATCACCGCTTCACGCTCCTCCTATTTTTGAGACGGTTTTACGCTCCACATATTTTTGACAACTTTTGGAGCTCTTCATATTTTTCACACCTTTTCAGGCTCTTCATGTTTTTGAACACCGCTTCATGCTCCTCCTATTTTTCAAACCGTTTCATGCTCCTCATATTTTTCACACCTTTTGAAGCTCTTCATATTTTTCACACTTTTTCAGGCTCTTTATGTTTTTTAAAACCACTTCAAGCTCCTCGTATTTTTCAGACCTTTTCATGCTCCTCATATTTTTGACACCTTTTCAAGCTCTTCATATTTTTCACACATTTTGAAGCTCTTCATACTTTTCACACCTTCTTAGGCTCTTCATGTATTTGAGCACAGCTTCATGATGCTCCTGTTTTTAAGACCGTTTCATGCTCCTCATATATTTGACACGTTTTGAAGCTGTTCATATTTTTCACACCTTTTCACGCTCTTCATGTTTTTGAACACCTTTTCCTGCTGCTCCTATTTTTGAGAACGTTTCATGCTCCTCATATTTTTGACACTTTATGGGGCTCTTCATATTTTTCACACCATTCCAGGCTCTTCATATTTTTGAACACCGTTTCATGTTCTTCCTATTTTTCAGACCGTTTCATGCTCCTCATATTTTTGACAACTTTTTAAGCTCTTCATATATTTCAAACCTTTTCAGGCTCTTCATGTTTTTAAACACCGCTTCATGCTCCTCCTATTTTTGCGACCGTTTCATGCTCCTCATATTTTTGACACCTTTGAAGCTCTTCATATTTTTCACACATTTTGAAGCTCTTCATATTTTTCACACCTTCTCAGGCTCTTCATGTATTTGAGCACAGCTTCATGCTTCTCCTATTTTTCAGACCGTTTCATGCTCCTCATATATTTGACACCTTTTGAAGCTGTTCATATTTTTCACACCTTTTCAGGCTCTTCATGTTTTTGAACACCATTTCATGCTGCTCCTATTATTCAGACCGTTTCATGCTCCTCATATTTTTGACACGTTATGGGGCTCTTCATATTTTTCACACCATTCCAGGCTCTTCATATTTTTGAACACCGTTTCATGTTCCTCCTATTTTTCAGACCGTTTCATGCTCCACATATTTTTGACAACTTTTGAAGCTCTTCATATATTTCATACCTTTTCAGGCTTTCCATATTTTTGAACACTGCTTCATGCTCCTGCTATTTTTCAGACCGTTTCATGCTCCTCATATTTTTGACACCTTTGAAGCTGTTCATATTTTTCACACATTTTCAAGCTCTTCATATTTTTCACACCTTCTCAGGCTCTTCATGTATTTGAGCACAGCTTCATGCTTCTCCGATTTTTCAGACCGTTTCATGCTCCTCTTATATTTGACACCTTTTGAAGCTGTTCATATTTTTCACACCTTTTCATGCTCTTCATGTTTTTCAACTCCGCTTCATGCTTCTCCTATTTTTCAGACAGTTTCATGCTCCTCCTATTTTTCAGACTGTTTCATGCACCTCTTATTATTGACACCTTTTGAAGCTCGCATATTTTTCACACCTTTTCAGGCTCTTCATGTTTTTCAACACAGTTTCTTGATCCTCCTATTTTTCAAACCGCTTCATGCTCATCTCATTTTTGACAGCTTTTGAAGCTTTTCATATTTTTCACACCTTTTGAGGCTCTGCATATTTTTCACACGTTTTCAGGCTCTTCATGTTTTTGAACACCGTTTCAGCTGCTCCTATTTTTCAGACCGTTTCATGCTTCTCATATTTTTGACACCTTTTGAAGCTCTTCATGTTTTTACACCTTTTCAGGCTCTTGTTTTTTTGAATACCGCTTCATGCTCCTCCTAATTTTCAGACCGTTTCATCCTCCTCATATTTTTCACACCATTTCAGGCTCTTCATGTTTTTGAACACAGCTTCATGCTATTCCTAATTTTCAGACCGTTTCATGCTCCTCATATTTTTGACACCTTTTGAAGCTCTTCATATTTTTCACAACTTTTCAGGCTCTCCATGTTTTTGAACATCCTTTCGTGCTCCTCCTATTTTTCAGATCTTTTCATGCTCCTCATAATTTTGACACCTTTTGAAGCTCTTCATATTTTTCACAACTTTTCAGGCTCTCCATGTTTTTGAACACCGCTTCATGCTCCTCGTATTTTTCAGACCGTTTCATGCTCCTCATATTTTTGACAATTTTGGAAGCTGTTCATATTTTTCACACCTTTTCAGGCTCTTCATGTTTTTCAACACCGCTTCATGCTCCTCCTATTTTTCAGGCCTTTTCATGCTCCTCAAAATTTTGAAAGCTTTTGAAGCTGCTCCTATTTTCACACCTTTTGAAGCTCTTCATATTTTTCACACGTTTTCAGGCTCTTCATGTTTTTGATCACTGCTTCATGATCCTCCTATTTTTCAGAGAGTTTCATGCTCCTCATGTATTTCACATCTTTTGAAGCTCTTCATATTTTTCACAACTTTTCAGGCTCTTCATGTTTTTCCACACCACTTCATGCTTCTCCTATTTTTCGTCCTGTTTCTTGCTCCTCATGTATTTCCCACATTTTGAAGCTCTTCATATTTTTCACACCTTTTCAGGATCTTCAGGTTTTTAATCACCGTTTCATCCCTCTCGTATTTTACAGACCTTTTTATGCTCCTCATATATTTGACACATTTTGAAGCTCTGAATATTTTTCACACATTTTCAGGCTCTTCATGTTTTTGAACACTGCTTCATGATCCTCCTATTTTTCAGACGGTTTCATGATCTTCATATGTTTGACACCTTTTGAAGCTCTTCATATTTTTCACACCTTTTGAGGGCCTTCATATTTTTCAACACCGTTTCATGCTGCTTCTCTATTTCAGACCGTTTCATGCTCCTCATAGTTTTTACACCTTTTGAAGCTCTTCATATTTTTAACACCTTTTCAGGCTCTTGTTTTTTTGAATACCGCTTCATGCTCCTCCTAATTTTCAGAGCGTTTCATCCTCCTCATATTTTTCACACCATTTCAGGCTCTTCATGTTTTTGAACACAGCTTCATGCTACTCCTAATTTTCAGACCGTTTCATGCTCCTCTTATTTTTCACACCTTTTGAAGCTCCTCATATTTTTCACACCTTTTCAGGCTGTTCATGTTTTTCAACACCATTTCATGCTCCTCCTATTTTTCAGACCGTTTCATGCTCCTCATATTTTTGACACCTTTTGAAGCTCTTCATATTTTTCACAACTTTTCAGGCTCTCCATGTTTTTGAACACCCTTTCGTGCTCCTCCTATTTTTCAGACCTTTTCATGCTCCTCATAATTTTGACACCTTTTGAAGCTCTTCATATTTTTCACAACTTTTCAGGCTCTCCATGTTTTTGAACACCGCTTCATGCTCCTCGTATTTTTCAGACCGTTTCATGCTCCTCATATTTTTGACAATTTTGGAAGCTGTTCATATTTTTCACACCTTTTCAGGCTCTTCATGTTTTTCAACACCGCTTCATGCTCCTCCTATCTTTCAGGCCTTTTCATGCTCCTCAAAATTTTGAAAGCTTTTGAAGCTGCTCCTATTTTCACACCTTTTGAAGCTCTTCATATTTTTCACACGTTTTCAGGCTCTTCATGTTTTTCAACACCGTTTCAAGCTCCTCCTATTTTTCCGACCGTTTCATGCTCCTCCTATTTTTCAGACCGTTTCATGCTCCTCATATTTTTGACAATTTTGGAAGCTCTTCATATTTTTCACACCTTTTCTGGCTGTTCACCTTTTTCAAGACCGCTTCATGCTCCTCCTATTTTTCAGACAATTTCATGCTCCTCCTATTTTTCAGACTGTTTCATGCACCTATTATTATTGACACCTTTTGAAGCTCTTCATATTTTTCACACCTTTTCAGGCTCTTCATGTTTTTCAACACCACTTCTTCTCCTCCTATTTTTGAGACCGTTTCATGCTCCTCATATTTTTGACACTTTTGAAGCTCTTCATATTTTTCACACGTTTTTATGTTCTTCATGTTATTCATCACCGCTTCACGCTCCTCCTATTTTTGAGACGGTTTTACGCTCCACATATTTTTGACAACTTTTGGAGCTCTTCATATTTTTCACACCTTTTCAGGCTCTTCATGTTTTTGAACACCGCTTCATGCTCCTCCTATTTTTCAAACCGTTTCATGCTCCTCATATTTTTCACACCTTTTGAAGCTCTTCATATTTTTCACACTTTTTCAGGCTCTTTATGTTTTTTAAAACCACTTCAAGCTCCTCGTATTTTTCAGACCTTTTCATGCTCCTCATATTTTTGACACCTTTTCAAGCTCTTCATATTTTTCACACATTTTGAAGCTCTTCATACTTTTCACACCTTCTTAGGCTCTTCATGTATTTGAGCACAGCTTCATGATGCTCCTGTTTTTAAGACCGTTTCATGCTCCTCATATATTTGACACGTTTTGAAGCTGTTCATATTTTTCACACCTTTTCACGCTCTTCATGTTTTTGAACACCTTTTCCTGCTGCTCCTATTTTTGAGAACGTTTCATGCTCCTCATATTTTTGACACTTTATGGGGCTCTTCATATTTTTCACACCATTCCAGGCTCTTCATATTTTTGAACACCGTTTCATGTTCTTCCTATTTTTCAGACCGTTTCATGCTCCTCATATTTTTGACAACTTTTTAAGCTCTTCATATATTTCAAACCTTTTCAGGCTCTTCATGTTTTTAAACACCGCTTCATGCTCCTCCTATTTTTGCGACCGTTTCATGCTCCTCATATTTTTGACACCTTTGAAGCTCTTCATATTTTTCACACATTTTGAAGCTCTTCATATTTTTCACACCTTCTCAGGCTCTTCATGTATTTGAGCACAGCTTCATGCTTCTCCTATTTTTCAGACCGTTTCATGCTCCTCATATATTTGACACCTTTTGAAGCTGTTCATATTTTTCACACCTTTTCAGGCTCTTCATGTTTTTGAACACCATTTCATGCTGCTCCTATTATTCAGACCGTTTCATGCTCCTCATATTTTTGACACGTTATGGGGCTCTTCATATTTTTCACACCATTCCAGGCTCTTCATATTTTTGAACACCGTTTCATGTTCCTCCTATTTTTCAGACCGTTTCATGCTCCACATATTTTTGACAACTTTTGAAGCTCTTCATATATTTCATACCTTTTCAGGCTTTCCATATTTTTGAACACTGCTTCATGCTCCTGCTATTTTTCAGACCGTTTCATGCTCCTCATATTTTTGACACCTTTGAAGCTGTTCATATTTTTCACACATTTTCAAGCTCTTCATATTTTTCACACCTTCTCAGGCTCTTCATGTATTTGAGCACAGCTTCATGCTTCTCCGATTTTTCAGACCGTTTCATGCTCCTCTTATATTTGACACCTTTTGAAGCTGTTCATATTTTTCACACCTTTTCATGCTCTTCATGTTTTTCAACTCCGCTTCATGCTTCTCCTATTTTTCAGACAGTTTCATGCTCCTCCTATTTTTCAGACTGTTTCATGCACCTCTTATTATTGACACCTTTTGAAGCTCGCATATTTTTCACACCTTTTCAGGCTCTTCATGTTTTTCAACACAGTTTCTTGATCCTCCTATTTTTCAAACCGCTTCATGCTCATCTCATTTTTGACAGCTTTTGAAGCTTTTCATATTTTTCACACCTTTTGAGGCTCTGCATATTTTTCACACGTTTTCAGGCTCTTCATGTTTTTGAACACCGTTTCAGCTGCTCCTATTTTTCAGACCGTTTCATGCTTCTCATATTTTTGACACCTTTTGAAGCTCTTCATGTTTTTACACCTTTTCAGGCTCTTGTTTTTTTGAATACCGCTTCATGCTCCTCCTAATTTTCAGACCGTTTCATCCTCCTCATATTTTTCACACCATTTCAGGCTCTTCATGTTTTTGAACACAGCTTCATGCTATTCCTAATTTTCAGACCGTTTCATGCTCCTCATATTTTTGACACCTTTTGAAGCTCTTCATATTTTTCACAACTTTTCAGGCTCTCCATGTTTTTGAACATCCTTTCGTGCTCCTCCTATTTTTCAGATCTTTTCATGCTCCTCATAATTTTGACACCTTTTGAAGCTCTTCATATTTTTCACAACTTTTCAGGCTCTCCATGTTTTTGAACACCGCTTCATGCTCCTCGTATTTTTCAGACCGTTTCATGCTCCTCATATTTTTGACAATTTTGGAAGCTGTTCATATTTTTCACACCTTTTCAGGCTCTTCATGTTTTTCAACACCGCTTCATGCTCCTCCTATTTTTCAGGCCTTTTCATGCTCCTCAAAATTTTGAAAGCTTTTGAAGCTGCTCCTATTTTCACACCTTTTGAAGCTCTTCATATTTTTCACACGTTTTCAGGCTCTTCATGTTTTTCAACACCGTTTCAAGCTCCTCATATTTTTCCGACCGTTTCATGCTCCTCCTATTTTTCAGACCGTTTCATGCTCCTCCTATTTTTGACAATTTTGGAAGCTCTTCATATTTTTCACACCTTTCCTGGCTGTTCATCTTTTTCAAGACCGCTTCATGCTCCTCCTATTTTTCAGACAATTTCATGCTCCTCCTATTTTTCAGACTGTTTCATGCACCTATTATTATTGACACCTTTTGAAGCTCTTCATATTTTTCACGCCTTTTCAGGCTCTTCATGTTTTTCAACACCGCTTCTTCTCCTCCTATTTTTGAGACCGTTTCATGCTCCTCATATTTTTGACACTTTTGAAGCTCTTCATATTTTTCACACGTTTTTACGTTCTTCATGTTATTCATCACCGCTTCACGCTCCTCCTATTTTTGAGACGGTTTTACGCTCCTCATATTTTTGACAACTTTTGGAGCTCTTCATATTTTTCACACCTTTTCAGGCTCTTCATGTTTTTGAACACCGCTTCATGCTCCTCCTATTTTTCAAACCGTTTCATGCTCCTCATATTTTTCACACCTTTTGAAGCTCTTCATATTTTTCACACCTTTTCAGGCTCTTTATGTTTTTTAAAACCACTTCAAGCTCCTCGTATTTTTCAGACCTTTTCATGCTCCTCATATTTTTGACACCTTTTCAAGCTCTTCATATTTTTCACACATTTTGAAGCTCTTCATACTTTTCACACCTTCTTAGGCTCTTCATGTATTTGAGCACAGCTTCATGATGCTCCTGTTTTTAAGACCGTTTCAGGCTCCTCATATATTTGACACTTTTTGAAGCTGTTCATATTTTTCACACCTTTTCAGGCTCTTCATGTTTTTGAACACCTTTTCATGCTGCTCCTTTTTTTTGAGAACGTTTCATGCTCCTCATATTTTTGACACTTTATGGGGCTCTTCCTATTTTTCACACCATTCCAGGCTCTTCATATTTTTGAACACTGTTTCATGTTCTTCCTATTTTTCAGACCGTTTCATGCTCCTCATATTTTTGACAACTTTTTAAGCTCTTCATATATTTCAAACCTTTTCAGGCTCTTAATGTTTTTAAACACCGCTTCATGCTCCTCCTATTTTTGCGACCGTTTCATGCTCCTCTTATTTTTGACACCTTTGAAGCTCTTCATATTTTTCAAACCTTCTCAGGCTCTTCATGTATTTGAGCACAGCTTCATGCTTCTCCTATTTTTCAGACCGTTTCATGCTCCTCATATATTTGACACCTTTTGAAGCTGTTCATATTTTTCACACCTTTTCAGGCTCTTCATGTTTTTGAACACCATTTCATGCTGCTCCTATTTTTCAGACCGTTTCATGCTCCTCATATTTTTGACACGTTATGGGGCTCTTCATATTTTTCACACCATTCCAGGCTCTTCATATTTTTGAACACCGTTTCATGTTCCTCCTATTTTTCAGACCGTTTCATGCTCCACATATTTTTGACAACTTTTGAAGCTCTTCATATATTTCATACCTTTTCAGGCTTTCCATATTTTTGAACACTGCTTCATGCTCCTGCTATTTTTCAGACCGTTTCATGCTCCTCATATTTTTGACACCTTTGAAGCTGTTCATATTTTTCACACATTTTCAAGCTCTTCATATTTTTCACACCTTCTCAGGCTCTTCATGTATTTGAGCACAGCTTCATGCTTCTCTGATTTTTCAGACCGTTTCATGCTCCTCTTATATTTGACACCTTTTGAAGCTGTTCATATTTTTCACACCTTTTCATGCTCTTCATGTTTTTCAACTCCGCTTCATGCTTCTCCTATTTTTCAGACAGTTTCATGCTCCTCCTATTTTTCAGACTGTTTCATGCACCTCTTATTATTGACACCTTTTGAAGCTCGCATATTTTTCACACCTTTTCAGGCTCTTCATGTTTTTCAACACAGTTTCTTGATCCTCCTATTTTTCAGACCGCTTCATGCTCATCTCATTTTTTGACAGTTTTTGAAGCTTTTCATATTTTTGACACCTTTTGGGGCTCTGCATATTTTTCACACGTTTTCAGGCTCTTCATGTTTTTGAACACCGTTTCATGCTGCTCCTATTTTTCAGACCGTTTCATGCTTCTCATATTTTTGACACCTTTTGAAGCTCTTCATGTTTTTACACCTTTTCAGGCTTTTCATGTTTTTCAATACTGCTTCATGATCCTCCTATTTTTCAGACCGTTTCATGCTCCTCATATTTTTGACACCTTTTGTAGCTCTTCATATTTTTCACACCTTTTCAGGCTCTTCATGTTTTTCAACACCACTTCATGCTACTCCTATTTTTCAGGCCGTTTCATGCTCGTCATATTTTTGACACCTTTTGAAGCTCTTCATATTTGTCACACATTTTCAGGCTCTTCATGTTTTTCAACACAGCTTCATGCTCCTCCTATTTTTCAGACGCTTTCATTCTCCTCATATTTTTGACACTGTTAGAAGCTCTTCATATATTTCACACCTTTACAGTCTCTTCTTTTTTTTCAACACCACTTCATGCTACTCCTATTTTTCAGACAGTTTCATGCTCATCTCATTTTTGACACGTTTTGAGGCTCTTCATATTTTTCACACCTTTTCAGGCTTTTCATGTTTTTGAACACCGCTTCATGCTCCTCCTATTTTTCAGACCGTTTCATGCTGCTCATATTTTTGACACCTTTTGAAGCTCTTCATATTTTTCACAAATTTTCAGGCTCTTCCTTTTTTTGAACACCGTTTCATGCTCCTCCTATTTTTCAGACCGTTTCATGCTGCTCATATTTTTGACAACTTTTTAAGCTCTTCATATATTTCAAACCTTTTCAGGCTCTTCATGTTTTTAAACACCGCTTCATGCTCCTCCTATTTTTGCGACCGTTTCATGCTCCTCATATTTTTGACACCTTTGAAGCTCTTCATATTTTTCACACATTTTGAAGCTCTTCATATTTTTCAAACCTTCTCAGGCTCTTCATGTATTTGAGTACAGCTTCATGCTTCTCCTATTTTTCAGACCGTTTCATGCTCCTCATATATTTGACACCTTTTGAAGCTGTTCATATTTTTCACACCTTTTCAGGCTCTTCATGTTTTTGAACACCATTTCATGCTGCTCCTATTTTTCAGACCGTTTCATGCTCCTCATATTTTTGACAGGTTATGGGGCTCTTCATATTTTTCACACCATTCCAGGCTCTTCATATTTTTGAACACCGTTTCATGTTCCTCCTATTTTTCAGACCGTTTCATGCTCCACATATTTTTGACAACTTTTGAAGCTCTTCATATATTTCATACCTTTTCAGGCTTTCCATATTTTTGAACACCGCTTCATGCTCCTCCTATTTTTCAGTCCGTTTCATGCTCCTCATATTTTTCACACCTTTTGTAGCTCTTCATATTTTGCACATGTTTGAAGCTCTTCATATTTTTCACATGTTTTCAGGCTTTTCATGTTTTTCAACACCGTTTCATGCTCCTCCTAATTTTCAGACCGTTTCATGCTCCTCATATTTTTCACACCTTTTGTAGCTCTTCATATTTTGCACATGTTTGAAGCTCTTCATATTTTTCACACCATTTCAGGCTCTTCATGTTTTTGAACACCGTTTCATGCTCCTCCTAATTTTCAGACCGTTTCATGCTCCTCATATTTTTGACACCTTTTGAAGATCTTCATATTTATCACACGTTTTCACGCTCTTCATGTTTTTCAACACCACTTCATGCTCCTCGTGTTTTGCAGACTGTTTCATGCTCCTCATATTTTTGACACCTTTTGAAGCTCTTCATATGTTTCCCACCTTTTTAGGCTATTCATGTTTTTCAACACCACTTCATGCTCCTCCTTTTTTTCAGACCATTTCATGCTCATCTCATTTTTGACACCTTTTGGAGCTTTTCAGATATTTCACAACTTTTCAGGCTCTTCATGTTTTTGAACAACACTTCATGCTTCTCCTTTTTTTCAGAGAGTTTCATGCTCCTCATATATTTCACATCTTTAGAAGCTCTTCATATATTTCACACCTTTTGAAGCTCTTCATATAATTCACACCTTTTCAGGCTCTTCATTTTTTCAACACCACTTCATGCTCCTCCTATTTTTCAGACCTTTTCTTGGTCATCTAATTTTTGACACCTTTTGAAGTTCTTCATATTTTTCACAACTTTTGAAGCTCTTCATATTTTTCACACCTTCTCAGGTTCTTCTTGTTTTTGAACACCGTTCCATGCTCCTCCAATTTTTCAGACTGTTTCATGCTCCTCATATTTTTGACACCTTTTGAAGCTCTTCATATATTTCACACCTTTCCAGGCTATTCATGTTTTCAACACCAATTCATGCTACTCCTATTTTTCAGACCGTATCATGCTCCTCATATTTTTGACACCTTTTGAAACTCTTCATATAAATCACACCTTTTCAGGCTCTTCATTTTTTGAACACCACTTCATGCTCCTCCAATTTTTCAGACTGTTTCATGCTCATCTCATTTTTGACACCTTTTGAAGCTTTTCAGATATTTCACAACTTTTCAGGCTCTTCATGTTTTTGAACAACACTTCATGCTCCTCCTATTTTTCAGAGAGTTTCATGCTCCTCATATTTTTCACACCTTTTGAAGCTCTTCTTATTGTTCACACCTTTTCAGGCTCTTCATGTTTTTCAACACTGCTTCATGCTCCTAGTATTTTTCAGAACGTTTCATGCTCCTCATATTTTTGACACCTTTTGAAGCTCTTCATATTTTTCACACCTTTTCAGGCTCTTCATGTTTTTGAACACCGCTTCATGCTCCTCCTATTTTTCAGACCGTTTCCTGCGCATCTCATTTTTGATACCTTTGAAAGCTCTTCATATTTTTCACACCTTTTGAAGCTCTTCATATTTTTCACACTTTTTCAGGCTCTTCATGTTTTTCTATGCCGCTTCATGCTCCTACTATTTTCAGACCGTTTCAACCTCCTCATGTATTTCACACCTTTTGAATCTCTTCATATTTTTCACACATTTTCAGGCTCTTCATGTTTTAGAACATCATTTCAAGCTGCTCCTATTTTTCAGACCGTTTCCTGCTCCTCATATTTTTTACACCTTTAGAAGCTCTTCATATATTTCAAACCTTTTCAGTGTCTTCATTTTTTTGAACACCACTTCATGCTCCTCCTATTTTTCAAAACGTTTCATGCTCGACTCTTTTTGAATCGTATTCAAGCTCTTAATATCATTCTTCCCTTTTGAAGCTCTTCATATTTTTCACACGTTTTCATGCTCCTCATGATTTTCAGCACAGTTTCATCCTCCTCCTATTTTTCAGACCGTTTCATGTTCCTCATATTTTTGACACGTTTTGAAGCTCATCATATTTTTCACACGTTTTCAGGCTCTTCATGTTTTTCAGCACAGTTTGATGCTCCTCCTATTTTTCAGACCGTTTCATGCTCCTCATATTTTTGACATTTTTTGAAACTCTTCATATATTTCACACCTTTTCAGGCTCTTCATGTTTTTCAACACCACTTCATGCTCCTCATTTTTCAGACCGCTTCATGCTCATCTCATGTTTGACACATTTTGCAGCTGTTCATATTTTTCATATCTTTTGAAGCTCTTCATATATTTTACACGTTTTCAGGCTCTTCATGTTTTTCAACACCGCTTCGTGCTGCTCCTAATTTTCAGATCATGTCATGCTCATCGAATTTTACACCTTTTGCAGATCTTCATATTTTCACACCTTTTGAAGCTCTTCATATTTTTCACACCTTTTTAGGCTCTTCATGTATTTGAACACCGTTTCATGCTCCTCCTATTTTTCAGACCGTTTCATGCTCCTCATATTTTTGACATCTTTTGAAGCTCTTTATATTTTTCACACCTTTTCAGGCTCTTCATGTTTTTGATCACCGTTACATTCTCCTCCTATTATTCAGACCATTTCATGCTCCTCATATTGTTGACACTTTTTGAAGCTCTTTATATATTTCACACCTTTTCAGGCTCTTCATGTTTTTGATCAACGTTACATTATCCTCCTATTATTCAGACCGTTTCATGTTCCTCATATTTTTGACACTTTTTGAAGCTCTTTATATATTTCACACATTTTCAGGCTCTTCATGTTTTTGAACACAGCTTCATGCTCCTCCTATTTTTCAGACCGTTTCATGCTCCTCATATTTTTGACAACTTTGGAAGCTCTTCATATTTTTCACACATTTTCAGGCTCTTCATGTTTTTCAACACTGTTGCATTGCATGATCCTCCTATTTTTCAGACCGTTTCATGCTCCTCATATACTTGACACATTTTTAAGCTCTTCATATATTTCACACATTTTCAGGCTATTCATGTTTTTCAACACTGCTTCATGCTCCTTGTATTTTTAAGACCGTTTCATGATCCTCATATTTTTGACACCTTTTTAAGCTCTTCATATTTCTCACACCTTTTCAGGCTCTTCATGTTTTTCAACAACGCTTCATGCACCTCCTATTTTTCAGACCGTTTCATGCTCATCTCATTTTTGAAACCTTTTGAAGCTTTTCATATTTTTCACACCTTTTCAGGCTCTTCATGTTTTTCCACACCACATCATGCTTCTCCTATTTTTCCGCAAGTTTCACGCTCCTCATGTATTTCACACCTTTTGAAGCTCTTCATATTTCTCAAAACTTTTCAGGCTCTTCCTGTTTTTGAACAGCGCTTCATGCTTCTCCTATATTTCAGACCGTTTCATGCTCCTCATATATTTCACACCTTTTGAAGCTCTTTATATTTTTCACACCTTTTCAGGATCTTCATGTTTTTGAACACCGCTTCATGCTCCTCATATTTTTCAGACCGTTTCATGCTCCTCGTATTTTTGACATCTTTTGAAGCTTTTCATATTTTTCACACCTTCTCAGGCTCTTCAAGTTTTTCAACACCACTTCATGCTCCTCCGTTTTTGCAGACCGTTTGATGCTCCTCATATTTTTGATACCTTTTGATGCTCTTCATATTTTTCACACCTTTTCAGGCTCTTCATTTTTTCAACACCGCTTCATGCTCCTCCTATATTTCAGACCGTTTCATGCTCATCCCATTTTTGACACCTCTTGAAGCTTTTCATATTTTTCACAACGTTTCAGGCTCTTCAAGTTTTTGAACACCGCTTCATGTTCCTCCTATTTTTCAGACCGTTTCATGCTCCTCATATTTTTGACACCTTTTGAAGCTCTTCATATTTTTCACACCTTTTCAGGCTCTTCATGTTTTTGAACACCGCTTCATGCTCCTCCTATTTTTCAGACCGTTTCATGCTCCTCATATTATTGACACCTTTTTAACCTCTTCATATTTCTCACACATTTTCAGGCTCTTCATGTTTTTCAACAACGCTTCATGCACCTCCTATTTTTCAGACCGTTTCATGCTCCTCATATTTTTGACACCTTTTTAACCTCTTCATATTTCTCACACATTTTCAGGCTCTTCATGTTTTTCAACAACGCTTCATGTTCCTCCTATTTTTCAGACCGTTTCATGCTCCTCATATTTTTGACACCTTTTAAAGCTTTTCATATTTTTCACACCTTTTCAGGCTCTTCATGATTTTGAACACCGCTTCATGCTAATCCTATTTTTCAAACCATATCATGCTCCTCATATTTTTCACACCATTTTAAGCTCTTCATATTTTTCACACCTTTTCAGGCTCTTCATGATTTTGAACACTGCTTCATGCTCCTCCTATTTTTCAGACCGTTTCATGCTCCTCATATTTCACACCTTTAGAAGCTCTTCATATTTTTCACACCTTTTCAGTCTCTTCAAGTTTTTGAACACCGCTTCATGCTAATCCCATTTTTCAAACCATATCATGCTCCTCATATTTTTCACACCTTTTTATGCTCTTCATGTTTTTCACACCTTTTCAGGCTCTTCTTGTTTTTGAACACTACTTCATGCTCCTTCTATTTTTCAGAGAGTTTCATGCTCCACATGTATTACACACCTTTTGAAGCTCTTCATATTTTTCACACCTTTACAGGCTCTTCATGTTTTTCCACACCACTTCATGCTTCTGCTATTTTTCAGATCATTTCATGCTCCTCATGAATGTCACACCTTTTGAAGCTCTTCATATTTTTCACACCTTTTCAGGCTCTTCATGTTTTTGAACACTGCTTCATGCTCCTCCTATTTTTCAGACCGTTTCATGCTCCTCATATTTCACACCTTTTGAAGCTCTTCATATTTTTCACACCTTTTCAGGCTCTTCATGTTTTTGAACACCGCCTCATGCTCCTCCTATTTTTCAGACCATTTCATGCTCCTCATATTTTAGACACATTTTGAAGCTCTTCATATTTTTCACACCTTTTCAGGCTCTTCATGTTTTTGGACACCACTTCATTCTCCTCCTGTTTTTCAGACCGTTTCCTGCTCTTCAAATTTTTACACCTTTTGAATCTCTTCATATTTTTCACAAATTTATAGGCTCTTCATGATTTTGAAAACAGCTTCATTCTCCTCCTATTTTTCAGACCGTTTCATGCTCCTCATAATTTTGACACCTTTTTAAGCTCTTCATATTTTTCACACATTTTCAGGCTCTTCTTGTTTTTCAACACCGTTTCATCATCCTCCTATTTTTCAGACCGTTTGATGCTCCTCATATATTTGACACATTTTTAAGCTATACATATATTTCACACAATTTCAGGCTATTCATGTTTTTCAACACCGCTTCATGCTCCTCCTATTTTTCAGGCCGTTTCATGCTAATCATATTTTTGACACCTGTTGAAGCTCTTCATATTTCTCACACCTTTTCAGGCTCTTCATGTTTTTCAACACCGCTTCATGCTCCTCCTATATTTCAGACAGTTTCATGCTCCTCATATTTTTGACACCTTTTGAAGCTCTTCATATTTTTCACAGCTTTTGAAGCTCTTTATACTTTTCACACATTTTCAGGCTCTTCATGTATTTCAACACCCCTTGTTGCTCCTCCTATTTTTCAGACCATTTCATGCTTCTCATATTTTTGACACCTTTTGAAGCTCTTCATATTTTTCACACCTTTTCAGGCTCTTCTTGTTTTTGAACACTACTTCATTCTCCTTCTATTTTTCAGAGAGTTTCATGCTCCTCATGTATTACACACCTTTTGAAGCTCTTCATATTTTTCACACCTTTACAGGCTCTTCATGTTTTTCAACACCACTTCATGCTCCTCCTATTTTTCATACCGTTTCATGCTCCTCATATTTTTGACACCTTTTGAAGCTCTTCATATTTTTCACACCTTTTCAGGCTCTTCATGTTGTTCAACACCGTTGCATGCTCCTCCTATTTTTCAGACCGTTTCATGCTCCTCATATACTTGACACATTTTTAAGCTCTTCATATATTTCACACATTTTCAGGCTATTCATGTTTTTCAACACCGCTTAATGCTCCTTGTATTTGTAAGACCGTTTCATGCTCCTCATACTTTTGACACCTTTTGAAGCTCTTCATATTTCTCACACATTTTCAGGCTCTTCATGTTTTTCAACAACGCTTCATGCACCTCCTATTTTTCAGACCGTTTCATGCTCATCTCATTTTTGACACCTTTTGAAGCTTTTCATATTTTTCACACCTTTTCAGGCTCTTCATGTTTTTGAACACCGCTTCATGCTAATCCCATTTTTCAAACCATATCATGCTCCTCATATTTTTCACACCATTTTAAGCTCTTCATATTTTTCACACCTTTTCAGGCTCTTCATGTTTTTGAACACTACTTCATGCTCCTTCTATTTTTTAAGAGAGTTTCATTCTCCTCATGTATTACACACCTTTTGAAGCTCTTCATATTTTTCACACCTTTACAGGCTCTTCACGTTTTTCCACACCACTTCATGCTACTCTTATTTTTCAGCTCGTTTCATGCTCCTCATGAATTTCACACCTTTTGAAGCTCTTCATATTTTTCACACCTTTTCAGCCTCTTCATGTTTTTGATCACCGTTTCATGCTCCTCCTATTTTTCAGACCGTTTCATGCTCCTCATATTTTTGACACCTTTTGAAGCTCTTCATATTTTTCACACCTTTTCAGGCTCTTCATGTTTTTGAACACCGCCTCATGCTCCGCCTATTTTTCAGACCGTTTCATGCTCCTCATATTTTTGACACATTTTGAAGCTCTTCATATTTTTCACACCTTTTCAGGCTCTTCATGTTTTTCAACACCACTTCATGCTCCTCCTATTTTTCAGACCGTTTCATGCTCCTCATATTTTTACACCTTTTGAATTTCTTCATTTTTTTCACACCTTTTCAGGCTCTTCATGTTTTTGAACACAACTTCATGCTCCTCCTATTTTTCAGACCGTTTCATACTCCTCATATTTTTCACACCTTTTGAAGCTCTTCATATTTTTCACACATTTTCAGGCTCTTCATGTTTTTGAACACACCTTCATCCTCCTCCTATTTTTCAGACCGTTTCATGCTCCTCATATTTTTGACAGCTTTGGAAGCTCTTCATATTTTTCACACCTTTTCAGACTCTTCATGTTTTTCAACACCGTTGCATGATCCTCCTATTTTTCAGACCGTTTCATGCTCCTCATATACTTGACACATTTTTAAGCTCTTCATATATTTCACACAGTTTCAGGCTATTCATGTTTTTCAACACCGCTTCATGCTCCTTGGATTTTTAAGACCGTTTCATGCTCCTCATATTTTTGACACCTTTTTAAGCTCTTCATATTTCTCACACATTTTCTGGCTCTTCATGTTTTTCAACAACACTTCATGCACCTCCAATTTTTCAGACCGTTTCATGCTCATCTTATTTTTGACACTTTTTGAAGCTCTTCATATTTTTCACACCTTTTCAGGCTCTTCATGTTTTTCAACACCGCTTCATGCTCCTCCTATTTTTCAGAACGTTTCATGCTCATCTCATTTTTGACACCTTTTGAAGCTCTTCATATTTTTCACACCTTTTGAAGCTCTTCATATTTTTCAGACTTTTTCAGTCTCTTCATGTTTTTCAACACCGTTTCATGCTCCTTCTATTTTTCAGCCCGTTTCATGCTCCTCATTTATTTCACCCCTTTTGAAGCTCTTCATATTTTTCACACGTTTTCAGGCTCTTCATGTTTTTCAACACCATTTCATGCTGCTTCTATTTTTCAGACCGTTTCATGCTCCTCATATTTTTCACACCTTTTGAAGCTCTTCATATTTTTCACACCTTTTCAGGCTCTTCATGTTTTTCTACACCACTTCATGCTTCTACTATTTTTCAGCCCGTTTCTTGCTCCTCATGTATTTCACACCTTTTGAAGCTCTTCATATTTTTCACACCTTTTCAGGCTCTTCATGTTTTTCTACACCACTTCATGCTCCTCCTATTTATCAGACCGTTTCATGCTCCTCATATTTTTGACATCTTTTGAAGCTTTTCATATTTTTCACACCTTTTCAGGCTCTTCAAGTTTTTCAACACCACTTCATGCTCCTCCTTTTTTGCAGACCGTTTCATGCTCCTCATATTTTTGATACCTTTTGATGCTCTTCATATTTTTCACACCTTTTCAGGCTCTTCATTTTTTCAACACCGCTTCATGCTCCTCCTATTTTTCAGACCGTTTCATGCTCATCTCATTTTTGAAACCTTTTGAAGCTTTTCATATTTTTCACAACGTTTCAGGCTCTTCAAGTTTTTGAACACCGCTTCATACTCCTCCTATTTTTCAGACCGTTTCATGCTCATCTCATTTTTGACACCTTTTGAAGCTTTTCATATTTTTCACAACTTTTCAGGCTCTTCATGTTTTTGAACACCGCTTCATGCTCCTCCTATTTTTCAGACCGTTTCATGCTCCTCATATTTCACACCTTTTGAAGCTCTTCATATTTTTCACACCTTTTCAGGCTCTTCATGTTTTTGATCACCGTTACATTCTCCTCCTATTTTTCAGACCGTTTCATGCTCCTCATATTTTTGACACTTTTTGAAGCTCTTTATATATTTCACACCTTTTCAGGCTCTTCATGTTTTTGATCACCATTACATTCTCCTCCTATTATTCAGACTGTTTCATGCTCCTCATATTTTTGACACTTTTTGAAGCTCTTTATATATTTCACACATTTTCAGGCTCTTCATGTTTTTGAACACAGCTTCATGCTCCTCCTATTTTTCAGACCATTTCATGCTCTTCATATTTTTGACAACTTTGGAAGCTCTTCATATTTTTCACACATTTTCAGGCTCTTCATGTTTTTCAACACTGTTGCATGATCCTCCTATTTTTCAGACCGTTTCATGCTCATCTCATTTTTGACACCTTTTGGAGCTTTTCAGATATTTCACAACTTTTCAGGCTCTTCATGTTTTTGAACAACACTTCATGCTCCTCCTATTTTTCAGAGAGTTTCATGCTCCTCATATATTTCACATCTTTAGAAGCTCTTCATATATTTCACACCTTTTGAAGCTCTTCATATAATTCACACCTTTTCAGGCTCTTCATTTTTTCAACACCACTTCATGCTCCTCCTATTTTTCAGACCTTTTCTTGGTCATCTAATTTTTGACACCTTTTGAAGTTCTTCATATTTTTCACAACTTTTGAACCTCTTCATATTTTTCACACCTTCTCAGTTTCTTCTTGTTTTTGAACACCGTTTCATGCTCCTCCAATTTTTCAGACCGTATCATGCTCCTCATATTTTTGACACCTTTTGAAACTCTTCATATAAATCACACCTTTTCAGGCTCTTCATTTTTTGAACACCACTTCATGCTCCTCCAATTTTTCAGACTGTTTCATGCTCATCTCATTTTTGACACCTTTTGAAGCTTTTCAGATATTTCACAACTTTTCAGGCTCTTCATGTTTTTGAACAACACTTCATGCTCCTCCTATTTTTCAGAGAGTTTCATGCTCCTCATATTTTTCACACCTTTTGAAGCTCTTCTTATTGTTCACACCTTTTCAGGCTCTTCATGTTTTTCAACACTGCTTCATGCTCCTAGTATTTTTCAGAACGTTTCATGCTCCTCATATTTTTGACACCTTTTGAAGCTCTTCATATTTTTCACACCTTCTCAGGCCCTTCATGTTTTTCAACACCGCTTCATGCTCCTCCTATTTTTGAGACCGTGGCATTCTCCTCATATTTTTTCACACCTTTAAAACTCTTCATATTTTTCACATTTTTGAAGCTCTTCATATTTTTCACACCTTTTCAGGCTCTTCATGTTTTTGAACACAGCTTCAAGCTCCTCCTATTTTTCAGACCGTTTCATGCACCTCATGTATTTCACACCTTTTGAAGCTCTTCATATTTTTCACACATTTTCAGTGTCTTCATGTTTTTCAACACTACTTCATGCTCCTCCTATTTTTCAGACCGTTTCATGTTCCTCATATTTTTGACACCTTTTGAAGCTCTTCATATTTTTCACACCTTTTTTGGCTCTTCATGCTTTTCAATACCGCCTCATGCTACTGCTATATTTCAGACCGTTTCATGCCCCTCATATTTTTGACACCTTTTGAAGCTCTTCACATTTTTCACACCTTTTCAGACGCTTCATGTTTTTGAACACTGCTTCATGGTCCTCCTTTTTTTCCGACCGTTTCATGCTCATCTCATTTTTGACACCTTTTGAAACTCTTCATATTTTTCACACCTTTTGAAACTCTTCATATTTTTCACACGTTTTCAGGCTCTTCATGATTTTCAACACCGCTTCTTGCTCCTCCTGTTTTTCAGACCGTTTCATGCTCCTCATATATTTGACACCTATTGAAGCTCTTCATATTTTTCACACCTTTTCAGGCTCTTCATGTTTTTCAACACCACTTCATGCTCCTCCTATATTTCTGACCCTTTCATGCTCCACATATTTTTCACACCTTTTGTAGCTCTTCATATTTTTCACAGCTTTTCAGGCTCTTCATGTTTTTCAACACCGCTTCATGCTCCTCCTATTTGTCAGACCGTTTCATGCTCCTCATATTTTTGACACCTTTTGAAGCTCTTCATATTTTTCACACCTTTTCAGGCTCTTCATGTTTTTCAACAACACTTCATGTCCCTCCTATATTTCAGACCGTTTCATGCTCCTCATATTTTTGACACTTTTTGAAGCTCTTCATATTTTTCAAACCTTTTCCGGCTCTTCATGTTTTTCAATACCACTTCATGCTCCTCCTATTTTTCAGACCTTTTCATGCTCCTCATAGTTTTGACACCTTTTGAAGCTCTTAATATATTTCACAACTTTTCAGGCTCTTCTTGTTTTTCAACACCACCTTATGCTCCTCCTTTTTTTCCGACCGTTTCATGCTCATCTCATTTTTGACACCTTTTGAAACTCTTCATATTTTTCACACCTTTTGAAACTCTTCATATTTTTCACACGTTTTCAGGCTCTTCATGATTTTCAACACCGTTGCATGATCCTCCTATTTTTCAGACCGTTTCATGCTCCTCATATACATGACACATTTTTAAGCTCTTCATATATTTCACACATTTTCAGGCTATTCATGTTTTTCAACACCGCTTCATGCTCCTTGTATTTTTAAGACCGTTTCATGCTCCTCATATTTTTGACACCTTTTTAAGCTCTTCATATTTCTCACACATTTTCTGGCTCTTCATGTTTTTCAACAACTCTTCAGCACCTCCAATTTTTCAGACCGTTTCATGCTCATCTCATTTTTGACACTTTTTGAAGCTCTTCATATTTTTCACACCTTTTCAGGCTCTTCATGTTTTTCAACACCGCTTCATGCTCCTCCTATTTTTCAGAACGTTTCATGCTCATCTCATTTTTGACACCTTTTGAAGCTCTTCATATTTTTCACACCTTTTGAAGCTCTTCATATTTTTCAGACTTTTTCAGTCTCTTCATGTTTTTCAACACCGTTTCATGCTCCTTATATTTTTCACACATTTTGAAGCTCTTCATATTTCTCACACCTTTTCAGGCTCTTCATGTTTTTCTACAACACTTCATGCTTCTCCTATTTTTCATCCCGTTTCATGCTCCTCATGTATTTCACACCTTTTGAAGCTCTTCATATTTTTCACACCTTTTCAGGCTTTTCATGTTTTTCAACACCATTTCATGCTGCTTCTATTTTTCAGACCGTTTCATGCTCCTCATATTTTTCACACCTTTTGAAGCTCTTCATATTTCTCACACCTTTTCAGGCTCTTCATGTTTTTCTACACCACTTCATGCTTCTCCTATTTTTCAGCCCGTTTCATGCTCATCATGTATTTCACACCTTTTGAAGCTCTTCATATTTTTCACACCTTTTCAGGCTCTTCATGTTTTTCTACACCACTTCATGCTCCTCCTTTTTGCAGACCGTTTCATGCTCCTCATATTTTTGATACCTTTTGATGCTCTTCATATTTTTCACACCTTTTCAGGCTCTTCATTTTTTCAACACCGCTTCATGCTCCTCCTATTTTTAGACCGTTTCATGCTCATCTCATTTTTGAAACCTTTTGAAGCTTTTCATATTTTTCACAACGTTTCAGGCTCTTCAAGTTTTTGAACACCGCTTCATGCTCCTCCTATTTTTCAGACCGTTTCATGCTCATCTCATTTTTGACACCTTTTGAAGCTTTTCATATTTTTCACAACTTTTCAGGCTCTTCATGTTTTTGAACACCGCTTCATGCTCCTCCTATTTTTCAGACCGTTTCATGCTCCTCATATTTCACACCTTTTGAAGGTCTTCATATTTTTCACACCTTTTCAGGCTCTTCATGTTTTTGATCACCGTTACATTCTCCTCCTATTATTCAGACCGTTTCATGCTCCTCATATTTTTGACACTTTTTGAAGCTCTTTATATATTTCACACCTTTTCAGGCTCTTCATGTTTTTGATCACCATTACATTCTCCTCCTGTTATTCAGACCTTTTCATGCTCCTCATATTTTTGACACTTTTTGAAGCTCTTTATATATTTCACACATTTTCAGGCTCTTCATGTTTTTGAATACAGCTTCATGCTCCTCCCTTTTTTCAGACCATTTCATGCTCCTCATATTTTTGACAACTTTGGAAGCTCTTCATATTTTTCACACATTTTCAGGCTCTTCATGTTTTTCAACACTGTTGCATGATCCTCCTATTTTTCAGACCGTTTCATGCTCCTCATATAGTTGACACATTTTTAAGCTCTTCATATATTTCACACATTTTCAGGCTATTCATGTTTTTCAACACCGCTTCATGCTCCTTGTATTTTTAAGACCGTTTCATGCTCCTCATATTTTTGACACCTTTTTAAGCTCTTCATATTTTTCACACCTTTTTAAGCTCTTCATATTTCTCACACCTTTTCAGGCTCTTCATGTTTTTCAACAACGCTTCATGCACCTCCTATTTGTCAGACCGTTTCATGCTCATCTCATTTATGACACCTTTTGAATCTTTTCATATTTTTCACACCTTCTCAGGCTCTTCATGTTTTTGAACACCGCTTCATGCTAATCCTATTTTTCAAACCATATCATGCTCCTCATATTTTTCACACCTTTGAAGCTCTTCATATTTTTCACACTTTTTCAGGCTCTTCATGTTTTTCAACACCGCTTCATGCTCCTCCTATTTTTCAGACCGTTTCATGCTCATCAAATATTTGACACCTTTTGAAGCTCTTCATATTTTTCACACCTTTTGAAGCTCTTCATATTTTTCACACCATTTCAGGCTCTTCATGTTTTTCAACACCGTTTCATGCTGCTTCTATTTTTCAGACCGTTTCATGCTCCTCATATTTTTCACACCTTTTGAAGCTCTTCATATTTTTCACACCTTTTCAGGCTCTTCATGTTTTTCTACACCACTTCATGCTTCTCCTATTTTTCAGCCCGTTTCATGCTCCTCATTTATTTCACACCTTTTGAAGCTCTTCATATTTTTCACACCTTTTCAGGCTCTTCATGTGTTTGAACACCGCTTCATGCTCCTCCTATATTTCAGACCGTTTCATGCTCATCTCATTTTTGACACCTTTTGAAGCTCTTCATATTTTTCACACCTTTTCAGGCTTTTCATGTTTTCGAACACCGCTTCATGCTCCTCCTATTTTTGAGACCGCTTCATACTCCTCTCATTTTTGACACCTTTTGAAGCTCTTCATATTTTTGACACCTTTTGAAGCTCTTCATATTTCTCACACGTTTTCAGGCTCTTCATGATTTTCAACACCGATTCATGCTCCTCCTCTTTTTCAGACCGATTCATGCTCCTCATATTTTTGACACCTTTTGAATCTCCTCATATTGTTTACACCTTTTGAAGCTCTTCATATATTTCACACTTTTTCAGGCTCTTCATGTTTTTCAACACGGCTTCATGCTCCTCCTATTTTTCAGACCGTTTCATGCTCCTCATATTTTTCACACCTTTTGAAGCTCTTCATATTTTTCACACCTTTTAAGCCTCTTCATGTTTTTTAACACCGCTTCATGCTCCTCCTATTTTCAAGACAGTTTCATACTGCTCATGTATTTCATACCTTTTCAAGCTCTTCCTATTTTTCACACCTTGTCAGGCTCTTCATATTTTTGAACACCGCTTCATGCTCCTCCTATTTTTAAGACCGTTTCATGCTCCTCATATATTTCACACCTTTTGAAGTTCTTCATATTTTTCACACCTTTTCAGGCTTTTCATGTTTTTGAACACCGCTTCATGCTCCTCCTATTTTTCACACCTTTTGAAGCTCTTCATATTTTTCACACCTTTTCAGGCTATTCATGTTTTTGAACACCACTTCTTGCTCCTCCTATTTTTCAGACCGTTTCATGCTCATCTCATTTTTCACACCTTTTGAAGCTC
Source organism: Dama dama (assembly GCF_033118175.1). Taxonomy (NCBI): domain Eukaryota; kingdom Metazoa; phylum Chordata; class Mammalia; order Artiodactyla; family Cervidae; genus Dama; species Dama dama. Next base: position 1,864,608 of record NW_026870965.1, on the reverse strand, counting down.
TTCATATATTTGACACCATTTGAAGCTCTTCATATTTTTCACAACTTTTCAGGCTCTGCATGTTTTTGAACACCGTTTCTTGCTACTCCTATATTTCAGCCCGATTCTTGCTGCTCATATATTTGACACCTTTTGAAGCTCTTCATATTTTTAACACCTTTTCAGGCTCTTCATGTTTTTCAACACCGCTTCATGCTCCTCCTATTTTTCAGACCGTTTCATGCTCCTCATATTTTTGACACCTTTTGAAGCTCTTCATATATTTCATATTTTTGAAGCTCTTCATATTTTCACACGTTTTCAGACTCTTCATGTTTTTGAACACCGCTTCATGCTCCTCCTATTTTTCACACCTTTTGAAGTTCTTCATATTTTTCCTACCTTTTCAGGCTCTTCATGTTTTTGAACACCGCTTCATGCTCCTCCTATTTTTCAGACCGTTTCATGCTCCTCATATATTTGACACCTTTTGAAGCTCTTCATATTTTTCACACCTTTTCAAGCTCTTCATGTTTTTGAACACCGCTTCATGCTCCTCCTATTTTTCAGACGGTTTCATGTTCATCTCATTTTTGACACCTTTGAAGCTCTTCATATTTTTCACACCTTTTGAAGCTCTTCATGTTTTTCACTCCTTTTCAGGGTCTTCATGTTTTTCAACACCACTTCATGCTCCTCCTATTTTTCAGACGGTTTCATGTTCATCTCATTTTGGACACCTTTTGAAGCTCTTCATATTTTTCACACCTTTTGAAGTTCTTCATCTTTTTCACACTTATTCAGGCTCTTCATGTTTTTCAACACTGCTTCATGCTCCTCGTATATTTCAGACCGTTTCATTCTCCTCATATTTTTGACATCTTTTGAAGCTCTTCATATTTTTCTCACGTTTTCAGGCTATTCAAGTTTTTCAACACCGTTTCACGCTCCTCCTATTTTTGAGACCGTTTCATGCTCCTCATATTTTTGACAAATTTTGGAGCTCTTCATATTTTTCACACTTTTTCAGGCCCTCCAAGTTTTTGAACACCGCTAAATGCTCCTAATATTTTTGAGACCGTTTCATGCTCCTCATATTTTTGACACATTTTGAAGCTCTTCATATTTTTCACACCTTTTCAGGCTCTTCAAATTTTTCACACCTTTTCAGGCTCTTCAAATTTTTCCACACCACTTCATGCTTCTCCTATTTTTCAGCCCTTTTCAAACTCCTCATGTATTTCACACCTTTTGAAGCTCTTCATATTTTTCACACCTTTTCAGGCTCTTCATGTTTTTGATCACCGTTTCATACTCCTCCTATTTTTCAGACCGTTTCATGCTCCTCATATTTTTGACACCTTTTGAAGCTCTTCATATTTTTCACACCTTTTCAGGCTCTTCATGTTTTTGAACACCGTTTCATGCTCCTCGTATTTTTCAGGCCATTTCATGCTCCTCATGAATTTCACACCTTTTGAAGCTCTTCATATTTTTCACACCTTTTCAGGATCTTCATGTTTTTCAACACCACTTCATGCTTCTCCTATTTTTCAGCCCGTTTCATGCTCCTCATGTATTTCACACCTTTTGAAGCTCTTCATATTTTTCACACCTTTTCAGGCTTTTCATGTTTTTGATCACCGTTTCATGCTCCTCCTATTTTTCAGACCGTTTCATTCTCCTCATACTTTTGACACCTTTTGAAGGTCTTCATATATTCCACACCTTTTCAGGCTCTTCATGTTTTTGAACACTGCTTCATGCTCCTCTTATTTTTCAGACCGTTTCAGTCTCCTCATATTTTTGATACCTTTTGAAACTCTTCATATTTCTCACACCTTTTCAGGCTCTTCAGGTTTTTCAAAACCACTTCATGCTCCTCCTATTTTTCAGACCGTTTCATGCTCATCTCTTTTTGACACATTTTGAAACTCTTCATATTTTTCACACCTTTTGAAGTTCTTCATATTTTTCACACCTTTTCAGGGTCTCCATGTTTATGAACACCACTTCATGCTCCTCCTATTTTTCAAACCGTTACATGCTCCTCATATTTTTGACACCTTTTGAAGCTCTTCATATTTTTCAGACCTTTTCCGGCTCTTCATGTTTTTCACCACCGCTTCATGCTCCTACTATGTTTCAGACTGTTTCATGCTCCTCATATTTTTGACACCTTTTGAAACTCTTCATATTTTTCACACCTTCTCAGGCTCTTCATATTTTTCACACCTTTTCCGGCTCTTCATGTTTTTCACCACCGCTTCATGCTCCTACTATGTTTCAGACTGTTTCATGCTCCTCATATTTTTGACACCTTTTGAAACTCTTCATATTTTTCACACCTTCTCAGGCTCTTCAAGTTTTTGAACACCGTTTCATGCTCCTCCTATTTTTCAGACTGTTACATGCTCCTCATATTTTTGACATCTTTTGAAACTCTTCATATTTTTCATACCTTTTCAGGCTCTCCATATTTTTGAACACCGCTTCATGCTCCTCCTGTTTTTGAGACCGTTTCATGCTGCTCATATTTTTGACACCTTTTGAAGCTCTTCATATTTTTCACACCTTTTCAGGCTCTTCATGTTTTTGAACACCGCTTTATGCTCTTCCTATTGTTCAGATAGTTTCATGCTCTTAATATTTTTCACACCTTTTGAAGCTCTTCATATTTTTCACACCTTTTCAGGCTCTTCATGTTATTAAACACCGCTTCATGCTCCTTCTATTTTTCAGACCGTTTCATGTTCCTCATATTTTTGACTCCTTTTGAAGCTCTTCCTTTTTTTCACACCTTTTCATGCTCTTCGTGTTTTTCACACCGTTTCATGCTCCCCTATTTTTGAGACCGTTTCATGCTCCTCATATTTTTCACACCTTTCGAAGCTCTTTATATTTGTCACACCTTTTCAGGCTCTTCATGTTTTTCTACACCGCTTCATGCTCCTCCAATTTTTCAGACCGTTTCATGCTCATCATATTTTTCAGACTGTTTCATGCACCTCTTATTATTGACACCTTTTGAAGCTCTTTATATTTGTCACATCTTTTCAGGCTCTTCATGATTTTCTACACCGTTTCTTGCTCCTCCTATTTTTCAGACGGTTTCATGTTCCTCCTATTTTTCACACCATTTCATGCTCATCCTATTTTTCAGACCGTATCATGCTCCTCATATTTTTGACAATTTTGGAAGCTCTTCATATTTTTCACACCTTTTCAGGCTCTTCATGTTTTTCAACACCGCTTCATTCTCCTCCTATTTTTCAGACCATTTCATGCTCCTCATATTTTTGACAGCTTGAAGCTCTTCATCTTTTTCACACCTTTTCAGGCTCTTCATGTTTTTGAACACCGTTTCTTGCTCCTCCTATTTTTCAGACCATTTCATGCTCATCATATTTTTCACACCTTTTGAAACTCTTGATATTTTTCACACCATTTCAGGCTCTTCATGTTTTTGAACATCGCTTCATGCTCCTCCTATTTTTCGACGGTTTCATGCTCCTCATGTATTTCACACCTTTTGAAGCTCTTCGTATTTTTCCACCTTTTCAGGATCTTCATGTTTTTGAACACCGCTTCATGCTCCTCCTATTTTTCAAACCGTTACTTGCTCCACATATTTTTGACACCTTTTGAAGCTCTTAATATTGTTCACACCTTTTCAGGCTCTTCATGTTTTTCAACACAGCTTCATCCTCCTCCTATTTTTCAGACCGTTTCATGCTCCTCATATTTTTGACACCTTTTGAAGCTCTTTACATATTTCACAACTTTTCAGGCTCTTCAGGTTTTTCAACACCGCTTCATGCTCCTCCTATTTTTCAGACCGTTTCATGCTCCTCATATACTTCTCACCTTTTGAAGCTCTTCCTATTTTTCACACCTTTTCAGGCTCTTCTTGTTTTTGAACACCGTTTTATGCTCCTCATATTTTACATACCGTTTCATGCTCTTCATATATTTGACATCTTTTGAAGCTCTTCATATATTTCACACCTTTTCATACTGTTCATGTTTTTCAACACCAATTCATGCTCCTCCTATTTTTCAGACCGTTTCATGCTCCTCATATTTTTGATTCATTTTGAAGCTCTTCATATTTTCACAATTTTTTAAGCTCTTCATATTTTTCACACGTTTTCAGGTTCTTCATGTTTTTCAACACCGCTTCTTGCTCCTCCTATTTTTCAGACCGTATCATGCTCCTCATATTTTTGACACGTTTTGAAGCTCGTCATATTTTTCACACCTTTTGAAGCTCTTCATATTTTTCACACTCTTTCAGGCTCTTAATGTTTTTCAACACCACTTCATGCTCCTCCTATTTTTCGGACGTTTTCATGCTCCTCATATTTTTGACACTTTTAGAAACTCTTCATATCTTTCACACCTTTTCAGGCTCTTCATGTTTTGCCACACTGCTTCATGCTCCTCCTAATTTTCAGCCCGTTTCATGCACCTCATGTATTTCACACCTTTTGAAGCTCTTCATATGTTTCTCACATTTTAAGGCTCTTCATGTTTTTCAACTCCGCTTCATGCTCCTCCTATTTTTCAGACCGTTTCATGCTCCTCATATTTTTGACACCTTTTAAAGCTTTCATATTTTTCACACCTTTTCAGGCTCTTCATGTTTTTGAACACCGTTTCATGCTCCTCGTATTTTTCAGGCCATTTCATGCTCCTCATGAATTTCACACTTTTTGAAGCTCTTCATATTTTTCACACCTTTTCAGGATCTTCATATTTTTCAACACCACTTCATGCTTCTCCTATTTTTCAGCCCGTTTCATGCTCCTCATGTATTTCACACCTTTTGAAGCTCTTCATATTTTTCACACCTTTTCAGGCTTTTCATGTTTTTGATCACCGTTTCATGCTCCTCCTATTTTTCAGACCGTTTCATTCTCCTCATACTTTTGACACCTTTTGAAGGTCTTCATATATTCCACACCTTTTCAGGCTCTTCATGTTTTTGAACACCGCTTCATGCTCCTCTTGTTTTTCAGACCGTTTCAGTCTCCTCATATTTTTGATACCTTTTGAAACTCTTCATATTTCTCACACCTTTTCAGGCTCTTCAGGTTTTTCAAAACCACTTCATGCTCCTCCTATTTTACAGACCGTTTCATGCTCATCTCTTTTTGACACATTTTGAAACTCTTCATATTTTTCACACCTTTTGAAGTTCTTCATATTTTTCACACCTTTTCAGGGTCTCCATGTTTATGAACACCACTTCATGCTCCTCCTATTTTTCAAACCGTTACATGCTCCTCATATTTTTGACACCTTTTGAAGCTCTTCATATTTTTCAGACCTTTTCCGGCTCTTCATGTTTTTCAACACCGCTTCATGCTCCTCTTCTTTTTCAGACCGTTTCATGCTCCTCATATTTTTCACACCTTTTGAAGCTCTTCATATATTTCTCACCTTTTCCTGTTCTTCAGGTTTTTCAACACCGTTTCATGCTCCTCCTATTTTTCAGACCGTTTCATGCTCCTCATATTTCTGACACATTTTGAAGCTCTTCATATATTTCACACCTTTTCAGACTCTTCATGTTTTTCAACATCACTTCATCCTCCTCCTATTTTTCAGACCGTTTCATGCTCCTCATATTTTTGACACCTTTTGAAGCTCTTCATATTTTTCACACCTTTTGAAGCTCTTCATATTTTTCACAAGTTTTAAGGCTGTTCATGTTTTTCAACACCGTTTCTTGCTCCTCCTATTTTTCAGACCGTTTCATGCTCCTCATATTTCTGACACCTTTTGAAGCTCTCCATATTTTTCACATATTTTCAGGCTCTTCTTGCTTTTCAACACCGTTTCATGCTCCTCCTATTTTGAGACTGTTTCATGCTCCTCTTATTTTTGACACCTTTAGAAGCTCTTAATATATTTCACACCTTTTAAGGCTCTTCATGTTTTTGAACAACGCTTCATGCTCCTCCTATATTTCACACCTTTTGAAGCTCTTCATATATTTCACACCTTTTCAGACTCTTCATGTTTTTCAACATCGCTTCATACTCCTCCTATTTTTCAGACCGTTTCATGCTCCTCATATTTTTGACACGTTTTGAAGCTCTTCATTTATTTCACACCTTTTCAGGCTCTTCATATTTTTCAACATCGCTTCATGCTCCTCGTATTTTTCAGACCGTTTCATGCTTCTCAAATTTTTGACACCTTTTGAAGCTCTTCATATTTTTCACACCTTTTCATGTTCTTCATTTTTGTCAACAAAGCTTCATGCTCCTCCTATTTTTCAAACCATTTCATGCTCCTCAACTTTACACACCTGTTGAAGCTCTTCATATTTTTCACACCTATTCAGGGTCTTCATATTTTTCAACTCCGCTTCATGCTCCTCCTATTTTTCAGACTCTTTCATGCTCCTCATATTTCTGACACCTTTTGAAGCTCTCCATATTTTTCACATATTTTCAGGCTCTTCATGCTTTTCTACACCGTTTCATGCTCCTCCTATTTTGAGACTGTTTCATGCTCCTCTTACTTTTGACACCTTTAGAAGCTCTTAATATATTTCACACCTTTTAAGGCTCTTCATGTTTTTGAACAACGCTTCATGCTCCTCCTATATTTCACACCTTTTGAAGCTCTTCATATATTTCTCACCTTGTCCTGTTCTTCAGGTTTTTCAACACCGTTTCATGCTCCTCCTATTTTTCTGACCGTTTCAAGCTCCTCATATTTCTGACACATTTTGAAGCTCTTCATATATTTCACACCTTTTCAGACTCTTCATGTTTTTCAACATCGCTTCATCCTCCTCCTATTTTTCAGACCGTTTCATGCTCCTCATATTTTTGACACCTTTTGAAGCTCTTCATATTTTTCACACCTTTTGAAGCTCTTCATATTTTTCACAAGTTTTAAGGCTGTTCATGTTTTTCAACACCGTTTCATGCTCCTCCTATTTTTCAGAATCTTTCATGCTCCTCATATTTCTGACACCTTTTGAAGCTCTCCATATTTTTCACATATTTCCAGGCTCTTCATGATTTTCAACTCCGTTTCATGCTCCTGCTATTTTGAGACTGTTTCATGCTCCTCTTATTTTTGACACCTTTAGAAGCTCTTAGTATATTTCACACCTTTTAAGGCTCTTCATGTTTTTGAACAACGCTTCATGCTCCTCCTATATTTCACACCTTTTGAAGCTCTTCATATATTTCACACCTTTTCAGACTCTTCATGTTTTTCAACATCGCTTCATACTCCTCCTATTTTTCAGACCGTTTCATGCTCCGCATATATTTGACACCTTTTGAAGTTCTTCATATTTTTCACACCATTTGAAGCTCTTCATATTTTTCACACATTTTGAAGCTCTTCGTATTTTACACATATTTTCACCCTCTTCATGTTTTTCAACACCTTTTCATGCTCCTCCTATTTTTCGGACCATTTCATTCTCTTCATATTTTTGACACTTTTTGAAGCTCTTCATATTTTTCACACCTTTTCAGGCTCTTCATCTTTTTCAACACCGTTTCATGCTCCTCATATTTTTCAGACCGTTTCATTCTCCTCATATTTATGTCAACTTTTGAAACTCTTCATTTTCTTCACACCTTTTCATGCTCTTCATGTTTTTGAAGACTGCTTCATGCTCCTCCTATGTTTCAGACCGTTTCATGCTCCTCATATTTTTGAAACCTTTTGAAGTTCTTCAAATATTTCACACCTTTTCAGGCTCTTCATGTTTTTAAACACCTCTTCATTCTTCTCCTGTTTTTCAGACCATTTCATGCTCCTCATATTTTTCACACTTTTTGAAGCTCTTCATACTTTTCACACCTGTCAGGCTCTTCATGTTTTTGAACACCGCTTCCTGCTCCACCTATTTTTCAGATCGTTTCATGCTCCTCATATTTTTCACACTTTTTGAAGCTCTTCATATTTTTCACACTTTTTCAGGCTCTTCATGTTTTTGAACATCGTTTCATGCTCCTCCTTTTATTCAGACCGTTTCATGCTCCTCATATTTTTGACACCTTTTGAACCTCTTCATATTTTTCACACCTATTCAGGGTCTTCATATTTTTCAACACCGCTTCATGCTCCTCCTATTTTTCAGACCGTTTCATGCTCCTCATATTTTTGACACGTTTTGAAGCTCTTCATTTATTTCACACCTTTTCAGGCTCTTCATGTTTTTCAACACCATTTCAAGCTCCTCCTATTTTTCAGACTGTTTCATGCTCCTCATATTTCTGACACCTTTGGAAGCTCTTCATATATTTCACACCTTTTCAGGCTCTTCATGTTTTTGAACACGGCTTCATGCTCCTCCTATTTTTCACACCTTTTGAAGGTCTTCATATATTTCACACCTTTTCAAGCTCTTCATGTTTTTGAACACCGCTTCATGCTCCTCATATTTTTCACACCTTTTGAAGCTCTTAATATTATTCACACATTTTCAGGCTCTTCATGTTTTTGAACACCGTTTAATGCTCCTCCTATTTTTCAAACCGTTTCATGCTCCTCATATTTTTCACACCTTTTGAAGCTCTTCATATATTTCTCACCTTGTCCTGTTCTTCAGGTTTTTCAACACCGTTTCATGCTCCTCCTATTTTTCAGACAGTTTCATGCTCCTCATATTTCTGACACATTTTGAAGCTCTTCATATATTTCACACCTTTTGAAGCTCTTCATATTTTTCATATTTTTGAAGCTCTTCATATTTTTCACACCTTTTCAGGCTTTTCATGTATTTGAACACCGGTTCATGCTCCTCCTATTTTTCAGACCGTTACTTGCTCATCTAATTTTTGACACCTTTTGAAGCTATACATATTTTTCACAACTTTTCAGGCTCTTCATGTTTTTCAACACCACTGCATGCTCCTCGTATTTTTAAGACCGTTTCATGCTCCTCATATTTTTGATACCTTTAGAAGCTCTTCATATTTTTCACACCTTTTCAGGCTCTTCATGTTTTTCAACACCGCTTCATGCTCCTCTTCTTTTTCAGACCGTTTCATGCTCCTCATATTTTTGACACCTTTTTAAGCTCTTCATGTTTTTCACACCTTTTCAGGCTCTTCATGTTTTTGAACACCATTTCATGCTCCTCCTATTTTGCAGACCGTTTCATGCTCATCTCATTTTGACACCTTTTGAAGCTCTTCATATTTTTCACACCTTTTGAAGCTCTTCATATTTTTCATATTTTTGAAGCTCTTCATATTTTCACACGTTTTCCGACTCTTCATGTTTTTCAACATGGCTTCATGCTCCTCCTATTTTTCAAACTGTATCATGCTCCTCATATTTTTGACACATTTTGAAGCTCTTCATATTTTTCTCACCCTTTGAAGCTCTTCATATTTTTCATATTTTTGAAGCTCTTCATATTTTCACACGTTTTCAGGCTCTTCATGTTTTTCAACACCGCTTCATGCTCCTCCGTTTTTTAAAACTGTATCATGCTCCTCATATTTTTCACACCTTTTGAAGCTCTTCATATTTTTCACACCTTTTCAGGCTCTTCATGTTTTTGAACACATCTTCATGCTCCTCCTATTTTTCACACCGTTTCATGCTCCTCATATTTTGACACCTTTTGAAGCTCTTTATATTTTTCACAACTTTTCAGGCTCTTCATGTTTTTCAACACCGTTTCATGATCCTCCTATTGTTCAGACCGTTTCATGCTCATCTCATTTGTGACACCTCTTGAAGCTTTTCATATTTTTCACAACTTTTTAAGCTCTTCATGTTTTTGAAAATCGCTTCATGCTCCTCCTATTTTTCAGAGAGTTTCATGCTCCTCTTGTATATCACACGATTTGAAGCTCTTCATATTTTTCACACCTTTTCAGGCTCTTCATGTTTTTCACACCTTTTCAGGCTCTTCAAATTTTTCACACCTTTTCAGGCTCTTCAAATTTTTCACACCTTTTCAGGCTATTCAAATTTTTCAAACCTTTTCAGGCTCTTCATATTTTTCACACCTTTTCAGGCTCTTCAAATTTTTCACACCTTTTCAGGCTCTTCAAATTTTTCCACACCACTTCATGCTTCTCCTATTTTTCAGCCCTTTTCAAACTCCTCATGTATTTCACACCTTTTGAAGCTCTTCATATTTTTCACACCTTTTCAGGCTCTTCATGTTTTTGATCACCGTTTCATACTCCTCCTATTTTTCAGACCGTTTCATGCTCCTCATATTTTTGACACCTTTTGAAGCTCTTCATATTTTTCACACCTTTTCAGGCTCTTCATGTTTTTGAACACCGTTTCATGCTCCTCGTATTTTTCAGGCCATTTCATGCTCCTCATGAATTTCACACCTTTTGAAGCTCTTCATATTTTTCACACCTTTTCAGGATCTTCATGTTTTTCAACACCACTTCATGCTTCTCCTATTTTTCAGCCCGTTTCATGCTCCTCATGTATTTCACACCTTTTGAAGCTCTTCATATTTTTCACACCTTTTCAGGCTTTTCATGTTTTTGATCACCGTTTCATGCTCCTCCTATTTTTCAGACCGTTTCATTCTCCTCATACTTTTGACACCTTTTGAAGGTCTTCATATATTCCACACCTTTTCAGGCTCTTCATGTTTTTGAACACTGCTTCATGCTCCTCTTATTTTTCAGACCGTTTCAGTCTCCTCATATTTTTGATACCTTTTGAAACTCTTCATATTTCTCACACCTTTTCAGGCTCTTCAGGTTTTTCAAAACCACTTCATGCTCCTCCTATTTTTCAGACCGTTTCATGCTCATCTCTTTTTGACACATTTTGAAACTCTTCATATTTTTCACACCTTTTGAAGTTCTTCATATTTTTCACACCTTTTCAGGGTCTCCATGTTTATGAACACCACTTCATGCTCCTCCTATTTTTCAAACCGTTACATGCTCCTCATATTTTTGACACCTTTTGAAGCTCTTCATATTTTTCAGACCTTTTCCGGCTCTTCATGTTTTTCACCACCGCTTCATGCTCCTACTATGTTTCAGACTGTTTCATGCTCCTCATATTTTTGACACCTTTTGAAACTCTTCATATTTTTCACACCTTCTCAGGCTCTTCATATTTTTCACACCTTTTCCGGCTCTTCATGTTTTTCACCACCGCTTCATGCTCCTACTATGTTTCAGACTGTTTCATGCTCCTCATATTTTTGACACCTTTTGAAACTCTTCATATTTTTCACACCTTCTCAGGCTCTTCATGTTTTTGAACACCGTTTCATGCTCCTCCTATTTTTCAGACCGTTACATGCTCCTCATATTTTTGACATCTTTTGAAACTCTTCATATTTTTCATACCTTTTCAGGCTCTCCATATTTTTGAACACCGCTTCATGCTCCTCCTGTTTTTGAGACCGTTTCATGCTGCTCATATTTTTGACACCTTTTGAAGCTCTTCATATTTTTCACACCTTTTCAGGCTCTTCATGTTTTTGAACACCGCTTTATGCTCTTCCTATTTTTCAGATAGTTTCATGCTCTTAATATTTTTCACACCTTTTGAAGCTCTTCATATTTTTCACACCTTTTCAGGCTCTTCATGTTATTAAACACCGCTTCATGCTCCTTCTATTTTTCAGACCGTTTCATGTTCCTCATATTTTTGACTCCTTTTGAAGCTCTTCCTTTTTTTCACACCTTTTCATGCTCTTCGTGTTTTTCACACCGTTTCATGCTCCCCTATTTTTGAGACCGTTTCATGCTCCTCATATTTTTCACACCTTTTGAAGCTCTTTATATTTGTCACACCTTTTCAGGCTCTTCATGTTTTTCTACACCGCTTCATGCTCCTCCAATTTTTCAGACCGTTTCATGCTCATCATATTTTTCAGACTGTTTCATGCACCTCTTATTATTGACACTTTTGAAGCTCTTTATATTTGTCACATCTTTTCAGGCTCTTCATGATTTTCTACACCGTTTCTTGCTCCTCCTATTTTTCAGACGGTTTCATGTTCCTCCTATTTTTCACACCATTTCATGCTCATCCTATTTTTCAGACCGTATCATGCTCCTCATATTTTTGACAATTTTGGAAGCTCTTCATATTTTTCACACCTTTTCAGGCTCTTCATGTTTTTCAACACCGCTTCATTCTCCTCCTATTTTTCAGACCATTTCATGCTCCTCATATTTTTGACAGCTTGAAGCTCTTCATCTTTTTCACACCTTTTCAGGCTCTTCATGTTTTTGAACACCGTTTCTTGCTCCTCCTATTTTTCAGACCATTTCATGCTCATCATATTTTTCACACCTTTTGAAACTCTTGATATTTTTCACACCATTTCAGGCTCTTCATGTTTTTGAACATCGCTTCATGCTCCTCCTATTTTTCGACGGTTTCATGCTCCTCATGTATTTCACACCTTTTGAAGCTCTTCGTATTTTTCCACCTTTTCAGGATCTTCATGTTTTTGAACACCGCTTCATGCTCCTCCTATTTTTCAAACCGTTACTTGCTCCACATATTTTTGACACCTTTTGAAGCTCTTAAATTGTTCACACCTTTTCAGGCTCTTCATGTTTTTCAACACAGCTTCATCCTCCTCCTATTTTTCAGACCGTTTCATGCTCCTCATATTTTTGACACCTTTTGAAGCTCTTTACATATTTCACAACTTTTCAGGCTCTTCAGGTTTTTCAACACCGCTTCATGCTCCTCCTATTTTTCAGACCGTTTCATGCTCCTCATATACTTCTCACCTTTTGAAGCTCTTCCTATTTTTCACACCTTTTCAGGCTCTTCTTGTTTTTGAACACCGTTTTATGCTCCTCATATTTTACATACCGTTTCATGCTCTTCATATATTTGACATCTTTTGAAGCTCTTCATATATTTCACACCTTTTCATACTGTTCATGTTTTTCAACACCAATTCATGCTCCTCCTATTTTTCAGACCGTTTCATGCTCCTCATATTTTTGATTCATTTTGAAGCTCTTCATATTTTCACAATTTTTTAAGCTCTTCATATTTTTCACACGTTTTCAGGTTCTTCATGTTTTTCAACACCGCTTCTTGCTCCTCCTATTTTTCAGACCGTATCATGCTCCTCATATTTTTGACACGTTTTGAAGCTCGTCATATTTTTCACACCTTTTGAAGCTCTTCATATTTTTCACACTCTTTCAGGCTCTTAATGTTTTTCAACACCACTTCATGCTCCTCCTATTTTTCGGACGTTTTCATGCTCCTCATATTTTTGACACTTTTAGAAACTCTTCATATCTTTCACACCTTTTCAGGCTCTTCATGTTTTGCCACACTGCTTCATGCTCCTCCTAATTTTCAGCCCGTTTCATGCACCTCATGTATTTCACACCTTTTGAAGCTCTTCATATGTTTCACACATTTTAAGGCTCTTCATGTTTTTCAACTCCGCTTCATGCTCCTCCTATTTTTCAGACCGTTTCATGCTCCTCATATTTTTGACACCTTTTAAAGCTTTCATATTTTTCACACCTTTTCAGGCTCTTCATGTTTTTG